>NW_028229590.1:0-315306 GCF_053477565.2 Lygodium microphyllum | reverse complement strand
TCGGGATTCCACCTCTTGTGCTCGTGTAATGGCAGTATCTATATCCCCCAAGGGAACACTACTCAACTGCAATTGGATATTAAAGTCCAAACCATGTAGGAAATATTGCAATTGGGCAGCTGCGGGGATAGGAATAGAGGTGTCCAACTTACGGAAGACCTCTTTTATCTTCTTCGCATAAGCACGAATATCCTCGTGTGGATCTTGGCGGGTCACGTTGAGTACACGCAACCAATATTGCCCACCCCTTTCAGGGGCAAACTCCCTTCGAAAAGCTCCATAAAATGCATCAATGTTCAATATGGTTCCGGCTTCTAAACCATGATACCATATAGCAGCTCTTCCTTTGAGAGTCATGTTGAAGAACATCATTAAATGTCCTTCTTCTTGGATGCGACAGTTAAACATCAGCTTTTGAAACTCCCTAATGTGGAGTTCCGCATCTTCCTCAACTAGCCCATTAAAAATAGGTAGTGGGTAACCTAGAGCCGGCAAATCCGTCGTTCCTGCTGGAATTGCAATAGGCTGCGCCATGACGCGGATTGGATTTGTACTAGGAATAGGGGACGGTGGGGTTACACCTCCCGTACTTGACGTGGACTGGCTTATAGAAGGAAGGGGAGCACTAGAGCTTCCACCTTCTCCTAACTTACTGCTTGGGGTCCTAAGACCACTAGATCCACTCCCTCGTAAGGGTTCAGCACCGCTACGCTTAGGGGAATATCTCCTAAAAATTTCAGCACGTCGCCTAGCTCTTTCGTCTCTTTCTTGCTTTTGGATTTCTGCTAGACGATGCTTATCAATAAATAACGGATCAAGCTCAGTATCCTCTGGCATAAACTGCTAGTTGGTCCTTAAACAACCAAGATTCGAGAACCGCCACTTTTAAGCAGCTCCCGGCAGACGCACCACTGATGGACCTAAAAACGGGCCGGCACTGGCTCATGCACTAGCCGGACCTCGTCACTATGCGCAAGACAACCCCCTCGGCCTCGCGGCCAGGAGCGTCTATCAAAATCTCTGCCTTCCTAAACATTGCGTTTGTAATACGTTGTAGTCCAACTGATCCTAACCCAATATTGCTCCTCAGAGGGAGTCCCTTTCACATAGCCAAAAGGCTCGAATCACATACACATGGGGTTCCTCCTACGGCTGAATGCCGTCAACCCTCTGCGACTCTCCTACACCTTGGGGATTGGCCCCTCGATGCGCCGCTCAACATTTAGACATTTCGCACAAACGTCACTCAAGGTACCAAATAAACGTATCCAGGAATGTACCATTGTCCTTACTTAATTTCCCCTTTAGGATCCCACGACTAGCCTACAGCATAGGAACCTCACACTCTCAACGGTGGGTCACAGGCCTACTGAAAACAATTGCTATGCATATCCAGGAGCTAACTCTGATACTTTTAATTTCCTCTAAATGATCATGCAAAGAGGTGGATGCCTAGTGCTCAAACATTTTAAAAACCACCAGCGTGCAAGTGCAAAACACCTCTTTCATGCTTTTCTTTCTAACCGCTTTGTGCTTCGTTGCAACACCTAGCACCGAAGTGATCTTCGTGCTACTAGGGTTTAATTTTTATCATTATTATTCCGTCCTAGATGCAATGCATATAAAATCAGCAAATTATTCCTCATGCTCAGCGGCATTTAACCATTTTTTCCACAACTCTACCCTTCCCCGCCGATAGTGCATCATTACATTCATTTCTTTTAGGGTTTCCTTGTCATTTTATGTGGAGAAAGGAAGCGAACACGCACTAAAACAAATAAACAAGGCTGAACTGAAGCACAACTTCATGCCCCAGCCTTGCCATACATCAACAAACATAAATCCTATTTTTCTATATTTTTCGTAGCCCCAAATGTATTTTTCCCCTATTTTTCATGGTGTTTTTATCATTTTTCCCCATTTTCTTCATTTTCTTGTATTTTTTAAATTGCTGAAAATTGAAACCAGTTTGTGGGCTGTGGCCCTTAGTTCATTTGCAACAAAATTGAAAGATTAGTTGATGTGTATCGACGGTTTTCCCCATTTATACGCCCAAAACCCTTGTTTTTCCCCATTTTTCACGGTTTTCGGGTTTCTTGACATTATTTCGAGCCATGAAATGCATGTTTTTCATAATTTCTGGTTATAAACAGTAAGAACTCAGAAGAATCAGCAACATAATCAAATCTCAGTCCATATGAACGGCATTCCATCAATCAAAAGCATAAAACACTAGATTTCCTTTGTAATTTTTAGTTTACCGCTTAAACGCGTGTTTCGGGTTTTGTGTCCATGGCTGTAGATTTGGAAAACAGCAACACTTCATGTCCAGCAACATCCCAAATCACCATTCTCAGCCCGTGTAGCAATCCGGTCCATGCCGGACAAGCCTCCATCATTCTTTCTTCATTGCTCCTTCCCACACATGAACTGCCTCTTAGAAGAGAGAGAGGGAGGAGAGAGAAAGACTAGAATCAGAGATTTCAAACCAGGCCATCATTCCACGGGCGAAGGGCGGCGATAGAGTCTGCATACAGGAGGGAATGAGGGGCAATCATCACTTGCAGGGGTTGTTTGCAGCAGCCATGCTCCATTGATCAACAATGGGGCGCATTTTTCGGCGCCATGTTGATCACGATTCCTTCATCCTCTCTCTCTCCACGTTTTCATGCTATCTTTTATGTTGCATAAAATTTCTTGGGCTCCCAAAGGTCACTTGCCCATTTGGCCAAACTTTGGTCCACCTCTTCGTATCTTGACCGGTTTCTTGGCCATTTCCCCGTCCGGACTCGGAATCGAGCTCTGAAAAATCCTGGGCGTCCGGCTTAGCATCCCGCATTGGCCAGTAGCTTATGTCAACCCGCACGACTGTCTGAAAAATTATGAAAAATCACCAAGTGTCGCTCGGGCGCCTTTAAAGCACTTTGGCGCTTAAAATCGTCTTAGATCGAGCCGCCGCCTTTGACGGTGAATATTTTTCCCTTGATATTCATAATTTTTAGCTATTTTTAAGCACTTCTCGTCACCTAAATTCCGCTCTCATTGGCGACCACGGGATAGGGCGACTCAGCCCGTCGAATCCACGAACATATCTGCACATAAACAACCAAAGAAGCATCAAACTGATACAAAACAATTATCATCATAAACCTCAGCACAATGCTCCCCCTACCCCTAGACAGAACCAAGGCATAACATCCACAAGGAGGAGGCCTAGCATCATCTAAGAGAAGATCCGAAGCAAGTCACTAACCAGCTGCTCCAACACAGCCAAACGAAAAAGAACTGTCAAAGAGGTTGCCCTAAGTGGTAGTCTGAACTACTTACCAACTAAAGACAACACCACTAGGAACTCCTACAAGGCGAGGACTCCTATAGCCTGAGCAAAGGATATTTTCTTTCAGTACATGTCTTCTTTGAAGATTTTTATTGGATGAACAGACTTGGGCATGTAAAAAGGAGGGAGCTGAGCGTTGTGACCCAAGGAGAACAGGGCATCGGTCTCAGGACCTGTCTCGGCACCCAAGAACCTACCAGGCCCTCGCAAGGCGACACTTAATCCTTTTCTAACGCTCACTTTTATTTTCGCTCCAACCTTCCTTGTTTTTATATTATTTTTCCAGCAAGAAGCCACCCCTAGGAAGACAAGGTATCGGCCCCGGGTCTGACTCGTCCCTAGGAACCTACCAGGCCTTCGCAAGGCGATGATCAACTGCTTATATATTTTCATTTCTTTTCTTTTCATTGATAGGGGTTAGAACCCCTTTTTACACACCTTCGTATTTATATTCATCTTTTAGGATATTCAGGATTTCTTGGCATCATTATTAGTATCGCCTAGCAGGCTTCTCTAACTGCCTCACTGCTAACAAGAACTCCTAGAACGGCTGCCTAGCAGGCTAGCAGAACAGAGCCACTAGGCTTCCTTCTAAAACAGATCTTTCAATGTCTAACAATGTCTTTACAGGAGGCAATGACTACTCCGACCTCCCTCAAACATACGTAGCCTAAACCTGGGACTTCATGCCTTGGTCGCCGGTCCCCAACAAAAAGTATCCCCTCAACAAGTACAAATACACATATAACAGGAAAGAGAGGTACTCGTAAAGGAGAAATATCACCTGGATTGGCCCAAAAAAAAGCTCCCATCGCAGCAAAGGCTCCTCCAGGCTCCACAAAATTCCACAACCCGCAAAACCTGTCCAGCACAACACTAAAACAAAAACCCAATTAAACGCACCCGCACTAGACAGGGAAATGGCCCTCTTGGCCTAATGAAATCAGACATGACTTTGCTACAAAACTGAATCGGCCCTCTTGGCCTAATGAAATCAAACAATACTATGCATAACATCCTCCTGGAAACAACCATGATAGACATCAAAGCATACTATTCCCAGGGGAACAAGGGCGCATAGCCCTAAACTAGGTGCATTAAATTATGACCTATCCCTCCTGCGTATATCGCAAGAGGTGTGCGCATCACATGTCGTCGAATCAGTCTGTGGGTCTGAGATAATAAAGGGAGATGAGTCTCGCTTACCCTCTGCATCACCCAAATCAACCATCGTCTGCCAAAGAGGGCATGTTCAGAAAGCATACCCCACAAACGACCAGGTCCTGTCTCGCCATCAATAGATATATCGGGACAAGGGCCACAATTAAAGAAGAGGTCCTCTTCATACGCAAGATTAGCCAATGAATCGGCAAACTGATTCCAATTCCGTGGAATCAGCTGAAAAGACACTCTATCGAATTCGTCTAGCAGGGCTATGGCAGTATGATGGTACATACAAAGGATCGGGTTCCGCACCATGTACGTCCCATTGAGTTGATTTAAAACCAACTGAGAGTCCCCTTTCACCAACAACTGGCGGATACCACCCTTTTTTGCAATATTCAAACCCATGATCAGGGCTTTGTATTCTGCCATATTATTAGTAAAATTCGCCCCGAGATAAGCAGCTAACTTCATGACAATGCGTCGGCGGGGGTCTCGGATGACAACTCCTACGCTTCCTTTTTTGCATGGACCCCTGGACGCCCCATCAAAGTACAAGGTATACGTCCATAAAGGGTTTACATATCCCGCCATCCTGAACTCTACTCGTAATTATGGTAATCGAAATTCAGCATATTCAACGGGTGGACTATAGGCTCCATCCCTCCATCATCATTGAATTCAACAGGGATGCTCGTCAAAATTTGTAGGCAGTGATGGCAGAAGACCTTGATTTCCCAAATAAATGTCCCGCCTTCTTGCTCAATCACCTTGTATCCTTTGCTCCACCAAATGAGCTTTCCCTGATGATACCTCTGTTCCAAATATGGGTGTTCTAAATAAGGGATCAGACGACCCATCAACCTCTATCACGATTCCCTTGCAGATGTTTGATCAATCTTGCCTAGACCTGCAAGGCAGTTATAGCATTAGTACAATCAGAAGTAATAAGGTTTAATCTTATTAAGATTAACCTTATTTTTAAATTCCATCCCCTCAAGGTCAGCTAACAAAACTGTGGATTTATTCTTTCCTATTCTAACGATCTTATAGGGCCCATCCCATTTGGGTTCTAGCTTGCCTGGGAATAATTCACGTCGTGCGTCATAATACAGAACAAGCTGTCCTTTCTTGAAGGTGTATTTCTTGGCTTTGAGGTCGTGTAGCTTCTTCATTCGGCGCTTCGCCACTTCTTGGTGCAATAAGCTCTGCAACTTAAGCTCATCTAAATGTGCCAGTGTCGTCAAACGCTCAAAAAGAGCGTCTTCATCGCTCAAAGAATGATTGATGGCAAACCGAATAGTCGGCAGCTCAATCTCTAAAGGCAAGACACACTCCTCCCCATATACTAACTTGAACGGGGTATGGCCAGTGGCTCGTTTGAAAGTCGTATTATAAGCCCACACTGCCACGTATAACTTTTTATCCCAATCCCGTTTCTTTTCCGACACAATTTTGGACAGGATGCCCACAAGCTGCTTGTTGGTGCTTTCGACTTGCCCATTGGCTTGCGGATTATATGGGGTTGTCTTGTTATGCTTGATGTTCCACAACTCTGTCAAACCTTTAATCACCTTATTCAGGAAATGAGTTCCGCGGTCTGACACTAATTCTTTCGGTGGACCAAACCTGCATATTATCTGCTCTAAAAGGAAACTAGCAGTTTCTTTAGCATCATCTTTCCTTGTTGCACGTGCTTCTGACCACTTTGTTAAGTAGTCAGTTGCTACAATGATGTACCTCTTTTGCGTAGTCGATGACGGAGTAATAGGACCCACAAAGTCTATTCCCCACTTCTCAAATGGAAGTATCGCCATAATAGGGGTGAGTGGTCGTTTCCTATTCTCTCGACTATCATGTCGTTGGCAAATATCGCATCGCTTAACATACGCAAACGCATCCTGGAAGATGGCAGGCCACCAATAACCTGCTCTTAAAGCCTTTTGTGCTGTAAGCCGTCCAGCAAAATGGCCACCGCAAGCAGAATCATGGCACTCTTCCAAAATGAATGGCACCTCGTCAGGCGTCACACATCGGCGATAGATATCATCAACCCCTTGCCGATATAATGTACCTGCGATCAAGGCAAACTTTAACGCTTGCTGCTTAATTTTCCTTTTCTCAGCCTTAGATAGTTCGGATCCCGCCTCTCCCGTTGATAAATAATGCGTTATTGCAGCATACCAGGAGGGAATAGATGCCGTATCTATTTTAAATATCATCTCCATGTCACTACCTTCAGCCACAGATTCTTTCGGCTCCCCAAAGTCCACTAGACATTCCACGATGCCTTGCAACCTTGGTGGCTTACTCTTAATTTCATAATCAAATTCCTGCAAGGTGATCAACCACTTTGCTAGACGATCAGGCGGCTGTAGCTTATTCATCAATAGTCGAAGTCCCTCCGCCTTCGTATAAAGCACGACTTTCTCATAGAGAATGTAATGCCTAAACTTCTTGGTCCCAAAGACCATCGCTAGACACAGCTTCTCCATGTAGGTGTAATTGATTTCGGATACCCCCAGCTTCCGACTAGCAAAAGCAATCGGGTGGTACCACTTCTCTTCCCAAATTTGGGCTAAACAGCAGCTGATACTATACATGGTGGCTGCTGAAAATATATAGAACACCTCACCTCTTTTAGGTGCTTTTAAAACGGGCGCTCTTGCTAGCTCTTGTTTCACATCCTCGAATGCTACCTTACAAGGGTCACCCCATACAAACGAACAGCTAAAGGACAATAAATTTGTAAGTGGCAACGTTCTTTCTGCTAAGGCGTTAATGATCTACGGTAGTAACCAACCGAAGACAGAAAGCTATGAACTTCTTTCGGAGTGCGTGGTGGACCCATGGCAACTATAACTTTGACCTTCTCGGGGTCTGTCGCAATTCCTACCGAACTGACCACATGACCCAGCAATAGCCCATAAGGTACTCCAAAAGCACACTTCCGTGGGTTTAGGGCGATGCAAAATTGTCTACAGCGCTCAAAGCATTTTCTCAAAATGATCAACTGCCTTTCTCTCACGGTGGCGGCCCCTAAGTCATCAATAAACACCCTCAACTCGTCAGGGGATATGTCACCGAATGTCTTATCGGCTGTTCGTTGCCACGAACCAGGCGCATTGCATAAACCAAAGGCCATCACGTGGTAAGCAAAAGTGCCAAATACAGTGATAAAAGTTGTTTTCAACTTGTCCTCTTCTACAATTGCCATTTGGTTGTATCCTGCAAAGCAATCCATAAACGAATATATCTCCCTACCCGCTAATTGATCCAAAATCTGGTCAATAAATGGCAATGGGTAGTAGTCCTTAACTGTCTGCTTATTCAGCTCCCTAAAGTCTACACATAAACGGATCTGATTATTCTTCTTCTTTCTAATCACAACTGGCGAACACCATTCCGTGTGTTGCACAGGAAAAATCAAACCCGCTTTTCGAAGCTTCTCTAACTCCTCAAACAGCCCGTCCCTCAATTCGAAAGGCATACGCCTTACTTTCTGCCGTACAGGACGACTGCCCTCTTTCAACGGAATTGTATGAACAGCAAGACTGGGAGGGATGCCTCTCAACTCATCATAACTCCAGGCAAAGATATCACGGAATTCCTGGATCAAGGCCACATAGTCCTCCCTTTCTGCTGAGCTGAGCATAGAGCCTAATTTGATTGGCGGCGAATCATCAAGCGTACCAAGGTCTAGCTCGATAACATCTGCATCTCTTATACGATCTTGGGCCTCTATCGGCTCGTTCAAAGTGATCTGATAGATGTCCTCCGTGGTGGATCCCTCTTTGGACTCATCGCTCGATGATGTCTCACTAACAGATGAATCTTCTAATGTCTCCAATTCTGTAGAAGATAGAGGAGCCCTCTCACTCTGCGGGGACTCAGGATAAGCATCAACCACCACACGCTGGGCACCTCTGCCGAATAACAGTCGACCGGCGGGTATATCCACTTGGCAATCTGCTTGCAAGATCCAAGGTCGTCCAAGTAATACTTGGTAACTTGGCCGCCCTGCAAAACGAATCACCCTAAAGTCCAACAGGCATTCTACATTTGCAACAGTGACATGGACCTTAGTAATGCAGCCTTCCGGCTGTCTCAAACTGTCATCTGCCATTCTGAGAATTGTGGAAGTATCTTTCTGAATCGCAAGACCCAACCTTTCCATCAGTTCAGAACTCATAATGTTAACAGATGATCCCGTGTCGACAATGGCATAATCTACTAATATCCCATCGACATAGGCTGCAACCCTTGGGCAATGCTTCTCAGCATGCTCAAACCAGTCATCACCAACTCGCGCAATACCCAAAGGTTCTACGATGTACCCGGTACGTAGGATCTTTCTAAATTCCTTGCGTACTCCTGGGGAAAGCTTAATAAGCTGCAAAAGGTTCACATCCGGTTTGACTTCGCAAAGAGAGCCCGCCAAATCGAATTCATGATAGTTCGATAGAGCTCGCTTTTCACGCCAAATCATCCGCTCTTTAGGTCGCTGAACTGGCTTTATTGCCTCTTTCTTAACTTTCACCTTCTTCTTTGGTGCTTCCTTATCGGCTTTACTTTCTACGGGCTTCAAAGGTCCCCCTTCTAGGGCAGGATCCAAAACTTGCGTTCCTTTGTCGCCTTGTTTAGGGTTTCCGTCGACAGGCTTATCCATGTCGGCTTCTCTACCCTTTTTACCTCTTGTAAGGACAGCTCGTATATTAGAGGTTTCAGCATCATTAACGCGTACAGCCTCAATCAAACTAACCCCACTACCACTTGGTAGCTCTTCCACTGTAGTCTTTGGTCGTTGAAGTATTTGTTTAGGCCCACTTTCTGGCTGGGAATCATTTCCTTGGCCACGATGATTGACAGGCCCTGGTTGCCGACTTCCTTGCTGGAGGGAACTAATCTTACTCCAGCAAGTAGCTGCTAAATGGCCAGATTTTCCACAAATGTCGCACTTAACATTTGGGCAATTCCTTGGATAGTGCTGCCCACCACACCATTTGCAACAAAACCTCGAAGGTGCCCCCTCCTCTCGGTATCTACTTCCTATTAAATTTTGTTGTTTTTTAAGGAAGTTGACATCAACGGCTATTTGTCGATACTGCTCCGTAATCATGTCGGTATAATGCTTCATCATGTCCTTAACCTCGCCAAGAACATTGGAAGAACTCGACTCATAACCTTGGTCATTACCGTGTCTTTCAATCGGCCTAACAATTCGATTAGGCACAGGCTGTTGAGTCACAGGCATGGTATTGGAATTGACCGCCTGGCCTCCACCACTTGGAGCCATTTGGCTGCCCGTAGGCATCGACATGCTAGGGGGAGCGGGTAATAAAGGGACACTCGGCATCATGTTCCCTCTCCCATTAGGGTTAGCCATCGCTATCCCTTGGCCACTACTGCCATTGGCTATTGCCATATTGTTTCCCAATACTAAACCCATGTTCGAATTGCCTCTAGAAGCATAGGCTGCTTGTAGTCGGGATTCCACCTCTTGTGCTCGTGTAATGGCAGTATCTATATCCCCCAAGGGAACACTACTCAACTGCAATTGGATATTAAAGTCCAAACCATGTAGGAAATATTGCAATTGGGCAGCTGCGGGGATAGGAATAGAGGTGTCCAACTTACGGAAGACCTCTTTTATCTTCTTCGCATAAGCACGAATATCCTCGTGTGGATCTTGGCGGGTCACGTTGAGTACACGCAACCAATATTGCCCACCCCTTTCAGGGGCAAACTCCCTTCGAAAAGCTCCATAAAATGCATCAATGTTCAATATGGTTCCGGCTTCTAAACCATGATACCATATAGCAGCTCTTCCTTTGAGAGTCATGTTGAAGAACATCATTAAATGTCCTTCTTCTTGGATGCGACAGTTAAACATCAGCTTTTGAAACTCCCTAATGTGGAGTTCCGCATCTTCCTCAACTAGCCCATTAAAAATAGGTAGTGGGTAACCTAGAGCCGGCAAATCCGTCGTTCCTGCTGGAATTGCAATAGGCTGCGCCATGACGCGGATTGGATTTGTACTAGGAATAGGGGACGGTGGGGTTACACCTCCCGTACTTGACGTGGACTGGCTTATAGAAGGAAGGGGAGCACTAGAGCTTCCACCTTCTCCTAACTTACTGCTTGGGGTCCTAAGACCACTAGATCCACTCCCTCGTAAGGGTTCAGCACCGCTACGCTTAGGGGAATATCTCCTAAAAATTTCAGCACGTCGCCTAGCTCTTTCGTCTCTTTCTTGCTTTTGGATTTCTGCTAGACGATGCTTATCAATAAATAACGGATCAAGCTCAGTATCCTCTGGCATAAACTGCTAGTTGGTCCTTAAACAACCAAGATTCGAGAACCGCCACTTTTAAGCAGCTCCCGGCAGACGCACCACTGATGGACCTAAAAACGGGCCGGCACTGGCTCATGCACTAGCCGGACCTCGTCACTATGCGCAAGACAACCCCCTCGGCCTCGCGGCCAGGAGCGTCTATCAAAATCTCTGCCTTCCTAAACATTGCGTTTGTAATACGTTGTAGTCCAACTGATCCTAACCCAATATTGCTCCTCAGAGGGAGTCCCTTTCACATAGCCAAAAGGCTCGAATCACATACACATGGGGTTCCTCCTACGGCTGAATGCCGTCAACCCTCTGCGACTCTCCTACACCTTGGGGATTGGCCCCTCGATGCGCCGCTCAACATTTAGACATTTCGCACAAACGTCACTCAAGGTACCAAATAAACGTATCCAGGAATGTACCATTGTCCTTACTTAATTTCCCCTTTAGGATCCCACGACTAGCCTACAGCATAGGAACCTCACACTCTCAACGGTGGGTCACAGGCCTACTGAAAACAATTGCTATGCATATCCAGGAGCTAACTCTGATACTTTTAATTTCCTCTAAATGATCATGCAAAGAGGTGGATGCCTAGTGCTCAAACATTTTAAAAACCACCAGCGTGCAAGTGCAAAACACCTCTTTCATGCTTTTCTTTCTAACCGCTTTGTGCTTCGTTGCAACACCTAGCACCGAAGTGATCTTCGTGCTACTAGGGTTTAATTTTTATCATTATTATTCCGTCCTAGATGCAATGCATATAAAATCAGCAAATTATTCCTCATGCTCAGCGGCATTTAACCATTTTTTCCACAACTCTACCCTTCCCCGCCGATAGTGCATCATTACATTCATTTCTTTTAGGGTTTCCTTGTCATTTTATGTGGAGAAAGGAAGCGAACACGCACTAAAACAAATAAACAAGGCTGAACTGAAGCACAACTTCATGCCCCAGCCTTGCCATACATCAACAAACATAAATCCTATTTTTCTATATTTTTCGTAGCCCCAAATGTATTTTTCCCCTATTTTTCATGGTGTTTTTATCATTTTTCCCCATTTTCTTCATTTTCTTGTATTTTTTAAATTGCTGAAAATTGAAACCAGTTTGTGGGCTGTGGCCCTTAGTTCATTTGCAACAAAATTGAAAGATTAGTTGATGTGTATCGACGGTTTTCCCCATTTATACGCCCAAAACCCTTGTTTTTCCCCATTTTTCACGGTTTTCGGGTTTCTTGACATTATTTCGAGCCATGAAATGCATGTTTTTCATAATTTCTGGTTATAAACAGTAAGAACTCAGAAGAATCAGCAACATAATCAAATCTCAGTCCATATGAACGGCATTCCATCAATCAAAAGCATAAAACACTAGATTTCCTTTGTAATTTTTAGTTTACCGCTTAAACGCGTGTTTCGGGTTTTGTGTCCATGGCTGTAGATTTGGAAAACAGCAACACTTCATGTCCAGCAACATCCCAAATCACCATTCTCAGCCCGTGTAGCAATCCGGTCCATGCCGGACAAGCCTCCATCATTCTTTCTTCATTGCTCCTTCCCACACATGAACTGCCTCTTAGAAGAGAGAGAGGGAGGAGAGAGAAAGACTAGAATCAGAGATTTCAAACCAGGCCATCATTCCACGGGCGAAGGGCGGCGATAGAGTCTGCATACAGGAGGGAATGAGGGGCAATCATCACTTGCAGGGGTTGTTTGCAGCAGCCATGCTCCATTGATCAACAATGGGGCGCATTTTTCGGCGCCATGTTGATCACGATTCCTTCATCCTCTCTCTCTCCACGTTTTCATGCTATCTTTTATGTTGCATAAAATTTCTTGGGCTCCCAAAGGTCACTTGCCCATTTGGCCAAACTTTGGTCCACCTCTTCGTATCTTGACCGGTTTCTTGGCCATTTCCCCGTCCGGACTCGGAATCGAGCTCTGAAAAATCCTGGGCGTCCGGCTTAGCATCCCGCATTGGCCAGTAGCTTATGTCAACCCGCACGACTGTCTGAAAAATTATGAAAAATCACCAAGTGTCGCTCGGGCGCCTTTAAAGCACTTTGGCGCTTAAAATCGTCTTAGATCGAGCCGCCGCCTTTGACGGTGAATATTTTTCCCTTGATATTCATAATTTTTAGCTATTTTTAAGCACTTCTCGTCACCTAAATTCCGCTCTCATTGGCGACCACGGGATAGGGCGACTCAGCCCGTCGAATCCACGAACATATCTGCACATAAACAACCAAAGAAGCATCAAACTGATACAAAACAATTATCATCATAAACCTCAGCACAATGCTCCCCCTACCCCTAGACAGAACCAAGGCATAACATCCACAAGGAGGAGGCCTAGCATCATCTAAGAGAAGATCCGAAGCAAGTCACTAACCAGCTGCTCCAACACAGCCAAACGAAAAAGAACTGTCAAAGAGGTTGCCCTAAGTGGTAGTCTGAACTACTTACCAACTAAAGACAACACCACTAGGAACTCCTACAAGGCGAGGACTCCTATAGCCTGAGCAAAGGATATTTTCTTTCAGTACATGTCTTCTTTGAAGATTTTTATTGGATGAACAGACTTGGGCATGTAAAAAGGAGGGAGCTGAGCGTTGTGACCCAAGGAGAACAGGGCATCGGTCTCAGGACCTGTCTCGGCACCCAAGAACCTACCAGGCCCTCGCAAGGCGACACTTAATCCTTTTCTAACGCTCACTTTTATTTTCGCTCCAACCTTCCTTGTTTTTATATTATTTTTCCAGCAAGAAGCCACCCCTAGGAAGACAAGGTATCGGCCCCGGGTCTGACTCGTCCCTAGGAACCTACCAGGCCTTCGCAAGGCGATGATCAACTGCTTATATATTTTCATTTCTTTTCTTTTCATTGATAGGGGTTAGAACCCCTTTTTACACACCTTCGTATTTATATTCATCTTTTAGGATATTCAGGATTTCTTGGCATCATTATTAGTATCGCCTAGCAGGCTTCTCTAACTGCCTCACTGCTAACAAGAACTCCTAGAACGGCTGCCTAGCAGGCTAGCAGAACAGAGCCACTAGGCTTCCTTCTAAAACAGATCTTTCAATGTCTAACAATGTCTTTACAGGAGGCAATGACTACTCCGACCTCCCTCAAACATACGTAGCCTAAACCTGGGACTTCATGCCTTGGTCGCCGGTCCCCAACAAAAAGTATCCCCTCAACAAGTACAAATACACATATAACAGGAAAGAGAGGTACTCGTAAAGGAGAAATATCACCTGGATTGGCCCAAAAAAAAGCTCCCATCGCAGCAAAGGCTCCTCCAGGCTCCACAAAATTCCACAACCCGCAAAACCTGTCCAGCACAACACTAAAACAAAAACCCAATTAAACGCACCCGCACTAGACAGGGAAATGGCCCTCTTGGCCTAATGAAATCAGACATGACTTTGCTACAAAACTGAATCGGCCCTCTTGGCCTAATGAAATCAAACAATACTATGCATAACATCCTCCTGGAAACAACCATGATAGACATCAAAGCATACTATTCCCAGGGGAACAAGGGCGCATAGCCCTAAACTAGGTGCATTAAATTATGACCTATCCCTCCTGCGTATATCGCAAGAGGTGTGCGCATCACATGTCGTCGAATCAGTCTGTGGGTCTGAGATAATAAAGGGAGATGAGTCTCGCTTACCCTCTGCATCACCCAAATCAACCATCGTCTGCCAAAGAGGGCATGTTCAGAAAGCATACCCCACAAACGACCAGGTCCTGTCTCGCCATCAATAGATATATCGGGACAAGGGCCACAATTAAAGAAGAGGTCCTCTTCATACGCAAGATTAGCCAATGAATCGGCAAACTGATTCCAATTCCGTGGAATCAGCTGAAAAGACACTCTATCGAATTCGTCTAGCAGGGCTATGGCAGTATGATGGTACATACAAAGGATCGGGTTCCGCACCATGTACGTCCCATTGAGTTGATTTAAAACCAACTGAGAGTCCCCTTTCACCAACAACTGGCGGATACCACCCTTTTTTGCAATATTCAAACCCATGATCAGGGCTTTGTATTCTGCCATATTATTAGTAAAATTCGCCCCGAGATAAGCAGCTAACTTCATGACAATGCGTCGGCGGGGGTCTCGGATGACAACTCCTACGCTTCCTTTTTTGCATGGACCCCTGGACGCCCCATCAAAGTACAAGGTATACGTCCATAAAGGGTTTACATATCCCGCCATCCTGAACTCTACTCGTAATTATGGTAATCGAAATTCAGCATATTCAACGGGTGGACTATAGGCTCCATCCCTCCATCATCATTGAATTCAACAGGGATGCTCGTCAAAATTTGTAGGCAGTGATGGCAGAAGACCTTGATTTCCCAAATAAATGTCCCGCCTTCTTGCTCAATCACCTTGTATCCTTTGCTCCACCAAATGAGCTTTCCCTGATGATACCTCTGTTCCAAATATGGGTGTTCTAAATAAGGGATCAGACGACCCATCAACCTCTATCACGATTCCCTTGCAGATGTTTGATCAATCTTGCCTAGACCTGCAAGGCAGTTATAGCATTAGTACAATCAGAAGTAATAAGGTTTAATCTTATTAAGATTAACCTTATTTTTAAATTCCATCCCCTCAAGGTCAGCTAACAAAACTGTGGATTTATTCTTTCCTATTCTAACGATCTTATAGGGCCCATCCCATTTGGGTTCTAGCTTGCCTGGGAATAATTCACGTCGTGCGTCATAATACAGAACAAGCTGTCCTTTCTTGAAGGTGTATTTCTTGGCTTTGAGGTCGTGTAGCTTCTTCATTCGGCGCTTCGCCACTTCTTGGTGCAATAAGCTCTGCAACTTAAGCTCATCTAAATGTGCCAGTGTCGTCAAACGCTCAAAAAGAGCGTCTTCATCGCTCAAAGAATGATTGATGGCAAACCGAATAGTCGGCAGCTCAATCTCTAAAGGCAAGACACACTCCTCCCCATATACTAACTTGAACGGGGTATGGCCAGTGGCTCGTTTGAAAGTCGTATTATAAGCCCACACTGCCACGTATAACTTTTTATCCCAATCCCGTTTCTTTTCCGACACAATTTTGGACAGGATGCCCACAAGCTGCTTGTTGGTGCTTTCGACTTGCCCATTGGCTTGCGGATTATATGGGGTTGTCTTGTTATGCTTGATGTTCCACAACTCTGTCAAACCTTTAATCACCTTATTCAGGAAATGAGTTCCGCGGTCTGACACTAATTCTTTCGGTGGACCAAACCTGCATATTATCTGCTCTAAAAGGAAACTAGCAGTTTCTTTAGCATCATCTTTCCTTGTTGCACGTGCTTCTGACCACTTTGTTAAGTAGTCAGTTGCTACAATGATGTACCTCTTTTGCGTAGTCGATGACGGAGTAATAGGACCCACAAAGTCTATTCCCCACTTCTCAAATGGAAGTATCGCCATAATAGGGGTGAGTGGTCGTTTCCTATTCTCTCGACTATCATGTCGTTGGCAAATATCGCATCGCTTAACATACGCAAACGCATCCTGGAAGATGGCAGGCCACCAATAACCTGCTCTTAAAGCCTTTTGTGCTGTAAGCCGTCCAGCAAAATGGCCACCGCAAGCAGAATCATGGCACTCTTCCAAAATGAATGGCACCTCGTCAGGCGTCACACATCGGCGATAGATATCATCAACCCCTTGCCGATATAATGTACCTGCGATCAAGGCAAACTTTAACGCTTGCTGCTTAATTTTCCTTTTCTCAGCCTTAGATAGTTCGGATCCCGCCTCTCCCGTTGATAAATAATGCGTTATTGCAGCATACCAGGAGGGAATAGATGCCGTATCTATTTTAAATATCATCTCCATGTCACTACCTTCAGCCACAGATTCTTTCGGCTCCCCAAAGTCCACTAGACATTCCACGATGCCTTGCAACCTTGGTGGCTTACTCTTAATTTCATAATCAAATTCCTGCAAAGTGATCAACCACTTTGCTAGACGATCAGGCGGCTGTAGCTTATTCATCAATAGTCGAAGTCCCTCCGCCTTCGTATAAAGCACGACTTTCTCATAGAGAATGTAATGCCTAAACTTCTTGGTCCCAAAGACCATCGCTAGACACAGCTTCTCCATGTAGGTGTAATTGATTTCGGATACCCCCAGCTTCCGACTAGCAAAAGCAATCGGGTGGTACCACTTCTCTTCCCAAATTTGGGCTAAACAGCAGCTGATACTATACATGGTGGCTGCTGAAAATATATAGAACACCTCACCTCTTTTAGGTGCTTTTAAAACGGGCGCTCTTGCTAGCTCTTGTTTCACATCCTCGAATGCTACCTTACAAGGGTCACCCCATACAAACGAACAGCTAAAGGACAATAAATTTGTAAGTGGCAACGTTCTTTCTGCTAAGGCGTTAATGATCTACGGTAGTAACCAACCGAAGACAGAAAGCTATGAACTTCTTTCGGAGTGCGTGGTGGACCCATGGCAACTATAACTTTGACCTTCTCGGGGTCTGTCGCAATTCCTACCGAACTGACCACATGACCCAGCAATAGCCCATAAGGTACTCCAAAAGCACACTTCCGTGGGTTTAGGGCGATGCAAAATTGTCTACAGCGCTCAAAGCATTTTCTCAAAATGATCAACTGCCTTTCTCTCACGGTGGCGGCCCCTAAGTCATCAATAAACACCCTCAACTCGTCAGGGGATATGTCACCGAATGTCTTATCGGCTGTTCGTTGCCACGAACCAGGCGCATTGCATAAACCAAAGGCCATCACGTGGTAAGCAAAAGTGCCAAATACAGTGATAAAAGTTGTTTTCAACTTGTCCTCTTCTACAATTGCCATTTGGTTGTATCCTGCAAAGCAATCCATAAACGAATATATCTCCCTACCCGCTAATTGATCCAAAATCTGGTCAATAAATGGCAATGGGTAGTAGTCCTTAACTGTCTGCTTATTCAGCTCCCTAAAGTCTACACATAAACGGATCTGATTATTCTTCTTCTTTCTAATCACAACTGGCGAACACCATTCCGTGTGTTGCACAGGAAAAATCAAACCCGCTTTTCGAAGCTTCTCTAACTCCTCAAACAGCCCGTCCCTCAATTCGAAAGGCATACGCCTTACTTTCTGCCGTACAGGACGACTGCCCTCTTTCAACGGAATTGTATGAACAGCAAGACTGGGAGGGATGCCTCTCAACTCATCATAACTCCAGGCAAAGATATCACGGAATTCCTGGATCAAGGCCACATAGTCCTCCCTTTCTGCTGAGCTGAGCATAGAGCCTAATTTGATTGGCGGCGAATCATCAAGCGTACCAAGGTCTAGCTCGATAACATCTGCATCTCTTATACGATCTTGGGCCTCTATCGGCTCGTTCAAAGTGATCTGATAGATGTCCTCCGTGGTGGATCCCTCTTTGGACTCATCGCTCGATGATGTCTCACTAACAGATGAATCTTCTAATGTCTCCAATTCTGTAGAAGATAGAGGAGCCCTCTCACTCTGCGGGGACTCAGGATAAGCATCAACCACCACACGCTGGGCACCTCTGCCGAATAACAGTCGACCGGCGGGTATATCCACTTGGCAATCTGCTTGCAAGATCCAAGGTCGTCCAAGTAATACTTGGTAACTTGGCCGCCCTGCAAAACGAATCACCCTAAAGTCCAACAGGCATTCTACATTTGCAACAGTGACATGGACCTTAGTAATGCAGCCTTCCGGCTGTCTCAAACTGTCATCTGCCATTCTGAGAATTGTGGAAGTATCTTTCTGAATCGCAAGACCCAACCTTTCCATCAGTTCAGAACTCATAATGTTAACAGATGATCCCGTGTCGACAATGGCATAATCTACTAATATCCCATCGACATAGGCTGCAACCCTTGGGCAATGCTTCTCAGCATGCTCAAACCAGTCATCACCAACTCGCGCAATACCCAAAGGTTCTACGATGTACCCGGTACGTAGGATCTTTCTAAATTCCTTGCGTACTCCTGGGGAAAGCTTAATAAGCTGCAAAAGGTTCACATCCGGTTTGACTTCGCAAAGAGAGCCCGCCAAATCGAATTCATGATAGTTCGATAGAGCTCGCTTTTCACGCCAAATCATCCGCTCTTTAGGTCGCTGAACTGGCTTTATTGCCTCTTTCTTAACTTTCACCTTCTTCTTTGGTGCTTCCTTATCGGCTTTACTTTCTACGGGCTTCAAAGGTCCCCCTTCTAGGGCAGGATCCAAAACTTGCGTTCCTTTGTCGCCTTGTTTAGGGTTTCCGTCGACAGGCTTATCCATGTCGGCTTCTCTACCCTTTTTACCTCTTGTAAGGACAGCTCGTATATTAGAGGTTTCAGCATCATTAACGCGTACAGCCTCAATCAAACTAACCCCACTACCACTTGGTAGCTCTTCCACTGTAGTCTTTGGTCGTTGAAGTATTTGTTTAGGCCCACTTTCTGGCTGGGAATCATTTCCTTGGCCACGATGATTGACAGGCCCTGGTTGCCGACTTCCTTGCTGGAGGGAACTAATCTTACTCCAGCAAGTAGCTGCTAAATGGCCAGATTTTCCACAAATGTCGCACTTAACATTTGGGCAATTCCTTGGATAGTGCTGCCCACCACACCATTTGCAACAAAACCTCGAAGGTGCCCCCTCCTCTCGGTATCTACTTCCTATTAAATTTTGTTGTTTTTTAAGGAAGTTGACATCAACGGCTATTTGTCGATACTGCTCCGTAATCATGTCGGTATAATGCTTCATCATGTCCTTAACCTCGCCAAGAACATTGGAAGAACTCGACTCATAACCTTGGTCATTACCGTGTCTTTCAATCGGCCTAACAATTCGATTAGGCACAGGCTGTTGAGTCACAGGCATGGTATTGGAATTGACCGCCTGGCCTCCACCACTTGGAGCCATTTGGCTGCCCGTAGGCATCGACATGCTAGGGGGAGCGGGTAATAAAGGGACACTCGGCATCATGTTCCCTCTCCCATTAGGGTTAGCCATCGCTATCCCTTGGCCACTACTGCCATTGGCTATTGCCATATTGTTTCCCAATACTAAACCCATGTTCGAATTGCCTCTAGAAGCATAGGCTGCTTGTAGTCGGGATTCCACCTCTTGTGCTCGTGTAATGGCAGTATCTATATCCCCCAAGGGAACACTACTCAACTGCAATTGGATATTAAAGTCCAAACCATGTAGGAAATATTGCAATTGGGCAGCTGCGGGGATAGGAATAGAGGTGTCCAACTTACGGAAGACCTCTTTTATCTTCTTCGCATAAGCACGAATATCCTCGTGTGGATCTTGGCGGGTCACGTTGAGTACACGCAACCAATATTGCCCACCCCTTTCAGGGGCAAACTCCCTTCGAAAAGCTCCATAAAATGCATCAATGTTCAATATGGTTCCGGCTTCTAAACCATGATACCATATAGCAGCTCTTCCTTTGAGAGTCATGTTGAAGAACATCATTAAATGTCCTTCTTCTTGGATGCGACAGTTAAACATCAGCTTTTGAAACTCCCTAATGTGGAGTTCCGCATCTTCCTCAACTAGCCCATTAAAAATAGGTAGTGGGTAACCTAGAGCCGGCAAATCCGTCGTTCCTGCTGGAATTGCAATAGGCTGCGCCATGACGCGGATTGGATTTGTACTAGGAATAGGGGACGGTGGGGTTACACCTCCCGTACTTGACGTGGACTGGCTTATAGAAGGAAGGGGAGCACTAGAGCTTCCACCTTCTCCTAACTTACTGCTTGGGGTCCTAAGACCACTAGATCCACTCCCTCGTAAGGGTTCAGCACCGCTACGCTTAGGGGAATATCTCCTAAAAATTTCAGCACGTCGCCTAGCTCTTTCGTCTCTTTCTTGCTTTTGGATTTCTGCTAGACGATGCTTATCAATAAATAACGGATCAAGCTCAGTATCCTCTGGCATAAACTGCTAGTTGGTCCTTAAACAACCAAGATTCGAGAACCGCCACTTTTAAGCAGCTCCCGGCAGACGCACCACTGATGGACCTAAAAACGGGCCGGCACTGGCTCATGCACTAGCCGGACCTCGTCACTATGCGCAAGACAACCCCCTCGGCCTCGCGGCCAGGAGCGTCTATCAAAATCTCTGCCTTCCTAAACATTGCGTTTGTAATACGTTGTAGTCCAACTGATCCTAACCCAATATTGCTCCTCAGAGGGAGTCCCTTTCACATAGCCAAAAGGCTCGAATCACATACACATGGGGTTCCTCCTACGGCTGAATGCCGTCAACCCTCTGCGACTCTCCTACACCTTGGGGATTGGCCCCTCGATGCGCCGCTCAACATTTAGACATTTCGCACAAACGTCACTCAAGGTACCAAATAAACGTATCCAGGAATGTACCATTGTCCTTACTTAATTTCCCCTTTAGGATCCCACGACTAGCCTACAGCATAGGAACCTCACACTCTCAACGGTGGGTCACAGGCCTACTGAAAACAATTGCTATGCATATCCAGGAGCTAACTCTGATACTTTTAATTTCCTCTAAATGATCATGCAAAGAGGTGGATGCCTAGTGCTCAAACATTTTAAAAACCACCAGCGTGCAAGTGCAAAACACCTCTTTCATGCTTTTCTTTCTAACCGCTTTGTGCTTCGTTGCAACACCTAGCACCGAAGTGATCTTCGTGCTACTAGGGTTTAATTTTTATCATTATTATTCCGTCCTAGATGCAATGCATATAAAATCAGCAAATTATTCCTCATGCTCAGCGGCATTTAACCATTTTTTCCACAACTCTACCCTTCCCCGCCGATAGTGCATCATTACATTCATTTCTTTTAGGGTTTCCTTGTCATTTTATGTGGAGAAAGGAAGCGAACACGCACTAAAACAAATAAACAAGGCTGAACTGAAGCACAACTTCATGCCCCAGCCTTGCCATACATCAACAAACATAAATCCTATTTTTCTATATTTTTCGTAGCCCCAAATGTATTTTTCCCCTATTTTTCATGGTGTTTTTATCATTTTTCCCCATTTTCTTCATTTTCTTGTATTTTTTAAATTGCTGAAAATTGAAACCAGTTTGTGGGCTGTGGCCCTTAGTTCATTTGCAACAAAATTGAAAGATTAGTTGATGTGTATCGACGGTTTTCCCCATTTATACGCCCAAAACCCTTGTTTTTCCCCATTTTTCACGGTTTTCGGGTTTCTTGACATTATTTCGAGCCATGAAATGCATGTTTTTCATAATTTCTGGTTATAAACAGTAAGAACTCAGAAGAATCAGCAACATAATCAAATCTCAGTCCATATGAACGGCATTCCATCAATCAAAAGCATAAAACACTAGATTTCCTTTGTAATTTTTAGTTTACCGCTTAAACGCGTGTTTCGGGTTTTGTGTCCATGGCTGTAGATTTGGAAAACAGCAACACTTCATGTCCAGCAACATCCCAAATCACCATTCTCAGCCCGTGTAGCAATCCGGTCCATGCCGGACAAGCCTCCATCATTCTTTCTTCATTGCTCCTTCCCACACATGAACTGCCTCTTAGAAGAGAGAGAGGGAGGAGAGAGAAAGACTAGAATCAGAGATTTCAAACCAGGCCATCATTCCACGGGCGAAGGGCGGCGATAGAGTCTGCATACAGGAGGGAATGAGGGGCAATCATCACTTGCAGGGGTTGTTTGCAGCAGCCATGCTCCATTGATCAACAATGGGGCGCATTTTTCGGCGCCATGTTGATCACGATTCCTTCATCCTCTCTCTCTCCACGTTTTCATGCTATCTTTTATGTTGCATAAAATTTCTTGGGCTCCCAAAGGTCACTTGCCCATTTGGCCAAACTTTGGTCCACCTCTTCGTATCTTGACCGGTTTCTTGGCCATTTCCCCGTCCGGACTCGGAATCGAGCTCTGAAAAATCCTGGGCGTCCGGCTTAGCATCCCGCATTGGCCAGTAGCTTATGTCAACCCGCACGACTGTCTGAAAAATTATGAAAAATCACCAAGTGTCGCTCGGGCGCCTTTAAAGCACTTTGGCGCTTAAAATCGTCTTAGATCGAGCCGCCGCCTTTGACGGTGAATATTTTTCCCTTGATATTCATAATTTTTAGCTATTTTTAAGCACTTCTCGTCACCTAAATTCCGCTCTCATTGGCGACCACGGGATAGGGCGACTCAGCCCGTCGAATCCACGAACATATCTGCACATAAACAACCAAAGAAGCATCAAACTGATACAAAACAATTATCATCATAAACCTCAGCACAATGCTCCCCCTACCCCTAGACAGAACCAAGGCATAACATCCACAAGGAGGAGGCCTAGCATCATCTAAGAGAAGATCCGAAGCAAGTCACTAACCAGCTGCTCCAACACAGCCAAACGAAAAAGAACTGTCAAAGAGGTTGCCCTAAGTGGTAGTCTGAACTACTTACCAACTAAAGACAACACCACTAGGAACTCCTACAAGGCGAGGACTCCTATAGCCTGAGCAAAGGATATTTTCTTTCAGTACATGTCTTCTTTGAAGATTTTTATTGGATGAACAGACTTGGGCATGTAAAAAGGAGGGAGCTGAGCGTTGTGACCCAAGGAGAACAGGGCATCGGTCTCAGGACCTGTCTCGGCACCCAAGAACCTACCAGGCCCTCGCAAGGCGACACTTAATCCTTTTCTAACGCTCACTTTTATTTTCGCTCCAACCTTCCTTGTTTTTATATTATTTTTCCAGCAAGAAGCCACCCCTAGGAAGACAAGGTATCGGCCCCGGGTCTGACTCGTCCCTAGGAACCTACCAGGCCTTCGCAAGGCGATGATCAACTGCTTATATATTTTCATTTCTTTTCTTTTCATTGATAGGGGTTAGAACCCCTTTTTACACACCTTCGTATTTATATTCATCTTTTAGGATATTCAGGATTTCTTGGCATCATTATTAGTATCGCCTAGCAGGCTTCTCTAACTGCCTCACTGCTAACAAGAACTCCTAGAACGGCTGCCTAGCAGGCTAGCAGAACAGAGCCACTAGGCTTCCTTCTAAAACAGATCTTTCAATGTCTAACAATGTCTTTACAGGAGGCAATGACTACTCCGACCTCCCTCAAACATACGTAGCCTAAACCTGGGACTTCATGCCTTGGTCGCCGGTCCCCAACAAAAAGTATCCCCTCAACAAGTACAAATACACATATAACAGGAAAGAGAGGTACTCGTAAAGGAGAAATATCACCTGGATTGGCCCAAAAAAAAGCTCCCATCGCAGCAAAGGCTCCTCCAGGCTCCACAAAATTCCACAACCCGCAAAACCTGTCCAGCACAACACTAAAACAAAAACCCAATTAAACGCACCCGCACTAGACAGGGAAATGGCCCTCTTGGCCTAATGAAATCAGACATGACTTTGCTACAAAACTGAATCGGCCCTCTTGGCCTAATGAAATCAAACAATACTATGCATAACATCCTCCTGGAAACAACCATGATAGACATCAAAGCATACTATTCCCAGGGGAACAAGGGCGCATAGCCCTAAACTAGGTGCATTAAATTATGACCTATCCCTCCTGCGTATATCGCAAGAGGTGTGCGCATCACATGTCGTCGAATCAGTCTGTGGGTCTGAGATAATAAAGGGAGATGAGTCTCGCTTACCCTCTGCATCACCCAAATCAACCATCGTCTGCCAAAGAGGGCATGTTCAGAAAGCATACCCCACAAACGACCAGGTCCTGTCTCGCCATCAATAGATATATCGGGACAAGGGCCACAATTAAAGAAGAGGTCCTCTTCATACGCAAGATTAGCCAATGAATCGGCAAACTGATTCCAATTCCGTGGAATCAGCTGAAAAGACACTCTATCGAATTCGTCTAGCAGGGCTATGGCAGTATGATGGTACATACAAAGGATCGGGTTCCGCACCATGTACGTCCCATTGAGTTGATTTAAAACCAACTGAGAGTCCCCTTTCACCAACAACTGGCGGATACCACCCTTTTTTGCAATATTCAAACCCATGATCAGGGCTTTGTATTCTGCCATATTATTAGTAAAATTCGCCCCGAGATAAGCAGCTAACTTCATGACAATGCGTCGGCGGGGGTCTCGGATGACAACTCCTACGCTTCCTTTTTTGCATGGACCCCTGGACGCCCCATCAAAGTACAAGGTATACGTCCATAAAGGGTTTACATATCCCGCCATCCTGAACTCTACTCGTAATTATGGTAATCGAAATTCAGCATATTCAACGGGTGGACTATAGGCTCCATCCCTCCATCATCATTGAATTCAACAGGGATGCTCGTCAAAATTTGTAGGCAGTGATGGCAGAAGACCTTGATTTCCCAAATAAATGTCCCGCCTTCTTGCTCAATCACCTTGTATCCTTTGCTCCACCAAATGAGCTTTCCCTGATGATACCTCTGTTCCAAATATGGGTGTTCTAAATAAGGGATCAGACGACCCATCAACCTCTATCACGATTCCCTTGCAGATGTTTGATCAATCTTGCCTAGACCTGCAAGGCAGTTATAGCATTAGTACAATCAGAAGTAATAAGGTTTAATCTTATTAAGATTAACCTTATTTTTAAATTCCATCCCCTCAAGGTCAGCTAACAAAACTGTGGATTTATTCTTTCCTATTCTAACGATCTTATAGGGCCCATCCCATTTGGGTTCTAGCTTGCCTGGGAATAATTCACGTCGTGCGTCATAATACAGAACAAGCTGTCCTTTCTTGAAGGTGTATTTCTTGGCTTTGAGGTCGTGTAGCTTCTTCATTCGGCGCTTCGCCACTTCTTGGTGCAATAAGCTCTGCAACTTAAGCTCATCTAAATGTGCCAGTGTCGTCAAACGCTCAAAAAGAGCGTCTTCATCGCTCAAAGAATGATTGATGGCAAACCGAATAGTCGGCAGCTCAATCTCTAAAGGCAAGACACACTCCTCCCCATATACTAACTTGAACGGGGTATGGCCAGTGGCTCGTTTGAAAGTCGTATTATAAGCCCACACTGCCACGTATGACTTTTTATCCCAATCCCGTTTCTTTTCCGACACAATTTTGGACAGGATGCCCACAAGCTGCTTGTTGGTGCTTTCGACTTGCCCATTGGCTTGCGGATTATATGGGGTTGTCTTGTTATGCTTGATGTTCCACAACTCTGTCAAACCTTTAATCACCTTATTCAGGAAATGAGTTCCGCGGTCTGACACTAATTCTTTCGGTGGACCAAACCTGCATATTATCTGCTCTAAAAGGAAACTAGCAGTTTCTTTAGCATCATCTTTCCTTGTTGCACGTGCTTCTGACCACTTTGTTAAGTAGTCAGTTGCTACAATGATGTACCTCTTTTGCGTAGTCGATGACGGAGTAATAGGACCCACAAAGTCTATTCCCCACTTCTCAAATGGAAGTATCGCCATAATAGGGGTGAGTGGTCGTTTCCTATTCTCTCGACTATCATGTCGTTGGCAAATATCGCATCGCTTAACATACGCAAACGCATCCTGGAAGATGGCAGGCCACCAATAACCTGCTCTTAAAGCCTTTTGTGCTGTAAGCCGTCCAGCAAAATGGCCACCGCAAGCAGAATCATGGCACTCTTCCAAAATGAATGGCACCTCGTCAGGCGTCACACATCGGCGATAGATATCATCAACCCCTTGCCGATATAATGTACCTGCGATCAAGGCAAACTTTAACGCTTGCTGCTTAATTTTCCTTTTCTCAGCCTTAGATAGTTCGGATCCCGCCTCTCCCGTTGATAAATAATGCGTTATTGCAGCATACCAGGAGGGAATAGATGCCGTATCTATTTTAAATATCATCTCCATGTCACTACCTTCAGCCACAGATTCTTTCGGCTCCCCAAAGTCCACTAGACATTCCACGATGCCTTGCAACCTTGGTGGCTTACTCTTAATTTCATAATCAAATTCCTGCAAGGTGATCAACCACTTTGCTAGACGATCAGGCGGCTGTAGCTTATTCATCAATAGTCGAAGTCCCTCCGCCTTCGTATAAAGCACGACTTTCTCATAGAGAATGTAATGCCTAAACTTCTTGGTCCCAAAGACCATCGCTAGACACAGCTTCTCCATGTAGGTGTAATTGATTTCGGATACCCCCAGCTTCCGACTAGCAAAAGCAATCGGGTGGTACCACTTCTCTTCCCAAATTTGGGCTAAACAGCAGCTGATACTATACATGGTGGCTGCTGAAAATATATAGAACACCTCACCTCTTTTAGGTGCTTTTAAAACGGGCGCTCTTGCTAGCTCTTGTTTCACATCCTCGAATGCTACCTTACAAGGGTCACCCCATACAAACGAACAGCTAAAGGACAATAAATTTGTAAGTGGCAACGTTCTTTCTGCTAAGGCGTTAATGATCTACGGTAGTAACCAACCGAAGACAGAAAGCTATGAACTTCTTTCGGAGTGCGTGGTGGACCCATGGCAACTATAACTTTGACCTTCTCGGGGTCTGTCGCAATTCCTACCGAACTGACCACATGACCCAGCAATAGCCCATAAGGTACTCCAAAAGCACACTTCCGTGGGTTTAGGGCGATGCAAAATTGTCTACAGCGCTCAAAGCATTTTCTCAAAATGATCAACTGCCTTTCTCTCACGGTGGCGGCCCCTAAGTCATCAATAAACACCCTCAACTCGTCAGGGGATATGTCACCGAATGTCTTATCGGCTGTTCGTTGCCACGAACCAGGCGCATTGCATAAACCAAAGGCCATCACGTGGTAAGCAAAAGTGCCAAATACAGTGATAAAAGTTGTTTTCAACTTGTCCTCTTCTACAATTGCCATTTGGTTGTATCCTGCAAAGCAATCCATAAACGAATATATCTCCCTACCCGCTAATTGATCCAAAATCTGGTCAATAAATGGCAATGGGTAGTAGTCCTTAACTGTCTGCTTATTCAGCTCCCTAAAGTCTACACATAAACGGATCTGATTATTCTTCTTCTTTCTAATCACAACTGGCGAACACCATTCCGTGTGTTGCACAGGAAAAATCAAACCCGCTTTTCGAAGCTTCTCTAACTCCTCAAACAGCCCGTCCCTCAATTCGAAAGGCATACGCCTTACTTTCTGCCGTACAGGACGACTGCCCTCTTTCAACGGAATTGTATGAACAGCAAGACTGGGAGGGATGCCTCTCAACTCATCATAACTCCAGGCAAAGATATCACGGAATTCCTGGATCAAGGCCACATAGTCCTCCCTTTCTGCTGAGCTGAGCATAGAGCCTAATTTGATTGGCGGCGAATCATCAAGCGTACCAAGGTCTAGCTCGATAACATCTGCATCTCTTATACGATCTTGGGCCTCTATCGGCTCGTTCAAAGTGATCTGATAGATGTCCTCCGTGGTGGATCCCTCTTTGGACTCATCGCTCGATGATGTCTCACTAACAGATGAATCTTCTAATGTCTCCAATTCTGTAGAAGATAGAGGAGCCCTCTCACTCTGCGGGGACTCAGGATAAGCATCAACCACCACACGCTGGGCACCTCTGCCGAATAACAGTCGACCGGCGGGTATATCCACTTGGCAATCTGCTTGCAAGATCCAAGGTCGTCCAAGTAATACTTGGTAACTTGGCCGCCCTGCAAAACGAATCACCCTAAAGTCCAACAGGCATTCTACATTTGCAACAGTGACATGGACCTTAGTAATGCAGCCTTCCGGCTGTCTCAAACTGTCATCTGCCATTCTGAGAATTGTGGAAGTATCTTTCTGAATCGCAAGACCCAACCTTTCCATCAGTTCAGAACTCATAATGTTAACAGATGATCCCGTGTCGACAATGGCATAATCTACTAATATCCCATCGACATAGGCTGCAACCCTTGGGCAATGCTTCTCAGCATGCTCAAACCAGTCATCACCAACTCGCGCAATACCCAAAGGTTCTACGATGTACCCGGTACGTAGGATCTTTCTAAATTCCTTGCGTACTCCTGGGGAAAGCTTAATAAGCTGCAAAAGGTTCACATCCGGTTTGACTTCGCAAAGAGAGCCCGCCAAATCGAATTCATGATAGTTCGATAGAGCTCGCTTTTCACGCCAAATCATCCGCTCTTTAGGTCGCTGAACTGGCTTTATTGCCTCTTTCTTAACTTTCACCTTCTTCTTTGGTGCTTCCTTATCGGCTTTACTTTCTACGGGCTTCAAAGGTCCCCCTTCTAGGGCAGGATCCAAAACTTGCGTTCCTTTGTCGCCTTGTTTAGGGTTTCCGTCGACAGGCTTATCCATGTCGGCTTCTCTACCCTTTTTACCTCTTGTAAGGACAGCTCGTATATTAGAGGTTTCAGCATCATTAACGCGTACAGCCTCAATCAAACTAACCCCACTACCACTTGGTAGCTCTTCCACTGTAGTCTTTGGTCGTTGAAGTATTTGTTTAGGCCCACTTTCTGGCTGGGAATCATTTCCTTGGCCACGATGATTGACAGGCCCTGGTTGCCGACTTCCTTGCTGGAGGGAACTAATCTTACTCCAGCAAGTAGCTGCTAAATGGCCAGATTTTCCACAAATGTCGCACTTAACATTTGGGCAATTCCTTGGATAGTGCTGCCCACCACACCATTTGCAACAAAACCTCGAAGGTGCCCCCTCCTCTCGGTATCTACTTCCTATTAAATTTTGTTGTTTTTTAAGGAAGTTGACATCAACGGCTATTTGTCGATACTGCTCCGTAATCATGTCGGTATAATGCTTCATCATGTCCTTAACCTCGCCAAGAACATTGGAAGAACTCGACTCATAACCTTGGTCATTACCGTGTCTTTCAATCGGCCTAACAATTCGATTAGGCACAGGCTGTTGAGTCACAGGCATGGTATTGGAATTGACCGCCTGGCCTCCACCACTTGGAGCCATTTGGCTGCCCGTAGGCATCGACATGCTAGGGGGAGCGGGTAATAAAGGGACACTCGGCATCATGTTCCCTCTCCCATTAGGGTTAGCCATCGCTATCCCTTGGCCACTACTGCCATTGGCTATTGCCATATTGTTTCCCAATACTAAACCCATGTTCGAATTGCCTCTAGAAGCATAGGCTGCTTGTAGTCGGGATTCCACCTCTTGTGCTCGTGTAATGGCAGTATCTATATCCCCCAAGGGAACACTACTCAACTGCAATTGGATATTAAAGTCCAAACCATGTAGGAAATATTGCAATTGGGCAGCTGCGGGGATAGGAATAGAGGTGTCCAACTTACGGAAGACCTCTTTTATCTTCTTCGCATAAGCACGAATATCCTCGTGTGGATCTTGGCGGGTCACGTTGAGTACACGCAACCAATATTGCCCACCCCTTTCAGGGGCAAACTCCCTTCGAAAAGCTCCATAAAATGCATCAATGTTCAATATGGTTCCGGCTTCTAAACCATGATACCATATAGCAGCTCTTCCTTTGAGAGTCATGTTGAAGAACATCATTAAATGTCCTTCTTCTTGGATGCGACAGTTAAACATCAGCTTTTGAAACTCCCTAATGTGGAGTTCCGCATCTTCCTCAACTAGCCCATTAAAAATAGGTAGTGGGTAACCTAGAGCCGGCAAATCCGTCGTTCCTGCTGGAATTGCAATAGGCTGCGCCATGACGCGGATTGGATTTGTACTAGGAATAGGGGACGGTGGGGTTACACCTCCCGTACTTGACGTGGACTGGCTTATAGAAGGAAGGGGAGCACTAGAGCTTCCACCTTCTCCTAACTTACTGCTTGGGGTCCTAAGACCACTAGATCCACTCCCTCGTAAGGGTTCAGCACCGCTACGCTTAGGGGAATATCTCCTAAAAATTTCAGCACGTCGCCTAGCTCTTTCGTCTCTTTCTTGCTTTTGGATTTCTGCTAGACGATGCTTATCAATAAATAACGGATCAAGCTCAGTATCCTCTGGCATAAACTGCTAGTTGGTCCTTAAACAACCAAGATTCGAGAACCGCCACTTTTAAGCAGCTCCCGGCAGACGCACCACTGATGGACCTAAAAACGGGCCGGCACTGGCTCATGCACTAGCCGGACCTCGTCACTATGCGCAAGACAACCCCCTCGGCCTCGCGGCCAGGAGCGTCTATCAAAATCTCTGCCTTCCTAAACATTGCGTTTGTAATACGTTGTAGTCCAACTGATCCTAACCCAATATTGCTCCTCAGAGGGAGTCCCTTTCACATAGCCAAAAGGCTCGAATCACATACACATGGGGTTCCTCCTACGGCTGAATGCCGTCAACCCTCTGCGACTCTCCTACACCTTGGGGATTGGCCCCTCGATGCGCCGCTCAACATTTAGACATTTCGCACAAACGTCACTCAAGGTACCAAATAAACGTATCCAGGAATGTACCATTGTCCTTACTTAATTTCCCCTTTAGGATCCCACGACTAGCCTACAGCATAGGAACCTCACACTCTCAACGGTGGGTCACAGGCCTACTGAAAACAATTGCTATGCATATCCAGGAGCTAACTCTGATACTTTTAATTTCCTCTAAATGATCATGCAAAGAGGTGGATGCCTAGTGCTCAAACATTTTAAAAACCACCAGCGTGCAAGTGCAAAACACCTCTTTCATGCTTTTCTTTCTAACCGCTTTGTGCTTCGTTGCAACACCTAGCACCGAAGTGATCTTCGTGCTACTAGGGTTTAATTTTTATCATTATTATTCCGTCCTAGATGCAATGCATATAAAATCAGCAAATTATTCCTCATGCTCAGCGGCATTTAACCATTTTTTCCACAACTCTACCCTTCCCCGCCGATAGTGCATCATTACATTCATTTCTTTTAGGGTTTCCTTGTCATTTTATGTGGAGAAAGGAAGCGAACACGCACTAAAACAAATAAACAAGGCTGAACTGAAGCACAACTTCATGCCCCAGCCTTGCCATACATCAACAAACATAAATCCTATTTTTCTATATTTTTCGTAGCCCCAAATGTATTTTTCCCCTATTTTTCATGGTGTTTTTATCATTTTTCCCCATTTTCTTCATTTTCTTGTATTTTTTAAATTGCTGAAAATTGAAACCAGTTTGTGGGCTGTGGCCCTTAGTTCATTTGCAACAAAATTGAAAGATTAGTTGATGTGTATCGACGGTTTTCCCCATTTATACGCCCAAAACCCTTGTTTTTCCCCATTTTTCACGGTTTTCGGGTTTCTTGACATTATTTCGAGCCATGAAATGCATGTTTTTCATAATTTCTGGTTATAAACAGTAAGAACTCAGAAGAATCAGCAACATAATCAAATCTCAGTCCATATGAACGGCATTCCATCAATCAAAAGCATAAAACACTAGATTTCCTTTGTAATTTTTAGTTTACCGCTTAAACGCGTGTTTCGGGTTTTGTGTCCATGGCTGTAGATTTGGAAAACAGCAACACTTCATGTCCAGCAACATCCCAAATCACCATTCTCAGCCCGTGTAGCAATCCGGTCCATGCCGGACAAGCCTCCATCATTCTTTCTTCATTGCTCCTTCCCACACATGAACTGCCTCTTAGAAGAGAGAGAGGGAGGAGAGAGAAAGACTAGAATCAGAGATTTCAAACCAGGCCATCATTCCACGGGCGAAGGGCGGCGATAGAGTCTGCATACAGGAGGGAATGAGGGGCAATCATCACTTGCAGGGGTTGTTTGCAGCAGCCATGCTCCATTGATCAACAATGGGGCGCATTTTTCGGCGCCATGTTGATCACGATTCCTTCATCCTCTCTCTCTCCACGTTTTCATGCTATCTTTTATGTTGCATAAAATTTCTTGGGCTCCCAAAGGTCACTTGCCCATTTGGCCAAACTTTGGTCCACCTCTTCGTATCTTGACCGGTTTCTTGGCCATTTCCCCGTCCGGACTCGGAATCGAGCTCTGAAAAATCCTGGGCGTCCGGCTTAGCATCCCGCATTGGCCAGTAGCTTATGTCAACCCGCACGACTGTCTGAAAAATTATGAAAAATCACCAAGTGTCGCTCGGGCGCCTTTAAAGCACTTTGGCGCTTAAAATCGTCTTAGATCGAGCCGCCGCCTTTGACGGTGAATATTTTTCCCTTGATATTCATAATTTTTAGCTATTTTTAAGCACTTCTCGTCACCTAAATTCCGCTCTCATTGGCGACCACGGGATAGGGCGACTCAGCCCGTCGAATCCACGAACATATCTGCACATAAACAACCAAAGAAGCATCAAACTGATACAAAACAATTATCATCATAAACCTCAGCACAATGCTCCCCCTACCCCTAGACAGAACCAAGGCATAACATCCACAAGGAGGAGGCCTAGCATCATCTAAGAGAAGATCCGAAGCAAGTCACTAACCAGCTGCTCCAACACAGCCAAACGAAAAAGAACTGTCAAAGAGGTTGCCCTAAGTGGTAGTCTGAACTACTTACCAACTAAAGACAACACCACTAGGAACTCCTACAAGGCGAGGACTCCTATAGCCTGAGCAAAGGATATTTTCTTTCAGTACATGTCTTCTTTGAAGATTTTTATTGGATGAACAGACTTGGGCATGTAAAAAGGAGGGAGCTGAGCGTTGTGACCCAAGGAGAACAGGGCATCGGTCTCAGGACCTGTCTCGGCACCCAAGAACCTACCAGGCCCTCGCAAGGCGACACTTAATCCTTTTCTAACGCTCACTTTTATTTTCGCTCCAACCTTCCTTGTTTTTATATTATTTTTCCAGCAAGAAGCCACCCCTAGGAAGACAAGGTATCGGCCCCGGGTCTGACTCGTCCCTAGGAACCTACCAGGCCTTCGCAAGGCGATGATCAACTGCTTATATATTTTCATTTCTTTTCTTTTCATTGATAGGGGTTAGAACCCCTTTTTACACACCTTCGTATTTATATTCATCTTTTAGGATATTCAGGATTTCTTGGCATCATTATTAGTATCGCCTAGCAGGCTTCTCTAACTGCCTCACTGCTAACAAGAACTCCTAGAACGGCTGCCTAGCAGGCTAGCAGAACAGAGCCACTAGGCTTCCTTCTAAAACAGATCTTTCAATGTCTAACAATGTCTTTACAGGAGGCAATGACTACTCCGACCTCCCTCAAACATACGTAGCCTAAACCTGGGACTTCATGCCTTGGTCGCCGGTCCCCAACAAAAAGTATCCCCTCAACAAGTACAAATACACATATAACAGGAAAGAGAGGTACTCGTAAAGGAGAAATATCACCTGGATTGGCCCAAAAAAAAGCTCCCATCGCAGCAAAGGCTCCTCCAGGCTCCACAAAATTCCACAACCCGCAAAACCTGTCCAGCACAACACTAAAACAAAAACCCAATTAAACGCACCCGCACTAGACAGGGAAATGGCCCTCTTGGCCTAATGAAATCAGACATGACTTTGCTACAAAACTGAATCGGCCCTCTTGGCCTAATGAAATCAAACAATACTATGCATAACATCCTCCTGGAAACAACCATGATAGACATCAAAGCATACTATTCCCAGGGGAACAAGGGCGCATAGCCCTAAACTAGGTGCATTAAATTATGACCTATCCCTCCTGCGTATATCGCAAGAGGTGTGCGCATCACATGTCGTCGAATCAGTCTGTGGGTCTGAGATAATAAAGGGAGATGAGTCTCGCTTACCCTCTGCATCACCCAAATCAACCATCGTCTGCCAAAGAGGGCATGTTCAGAAAGCATACCCCACAAACGACCAGGTCCTGTCTCACCATCAATAGATATATCGGGACAAGGGCCACAATTAAAGAAGAGGTCCTCTTCATACGCAAGATTAGCCAATGAATCGGCAAACTGATTCCAATTCCGTGGAATCAGCTGAAAAGACACTCTATCGAATTCGTCTAGCAGGGCTATGGCAGTATGATGGTACATACAAAGGATCGGGTTCCGCACCATGTACGTCCCATTGAGTTGATTTAAAACCAACTGAGAGTCCCCTTTCACCAACAACTGGCGGATACCACCCTTTTTTGCAATATTCAAACCCATGATCAGGGCTTTGTATTCTGCCATATTATTAGTAAAATTCGCCCCGAGATAAGCAGCTAACTTCATGACAATGCGTCGGCGGGGGTCTCGGATGACAACTCCTACGCTTCCTTTTTTGCATGGACCCCTGGACGCCCCATCAAAGTACAAGGTATACGTCCATAAAGGGTTTACATATCCCGCCATCCTGAACTCTACTCGTAATTATGGTAATCGAAATTCAGCATATTCAACGGGTGGACTATAGGCTCCATCCCTCCATCATCATTGAATTCAACAGGGATGCTCGTCAAAATTTGTAGGCAGTGATGGCAGAAGACCTTGATTTCCCAAATAAATGTCCCGCCTTCTTGCTCAATCACCTTGTATCCTTTGCTCCACCAAATGAGCTTTCCCTGATGATACCTCTGTTCCAAATATGGGTGTTCTAAATAAGGGATCAGACGACCCATCAACCTCTATCACGATTCCCTTGCAGATGTTTGATCAATCTTGCCTAGACCTGCAAGGCAGTTATAGCATTAGTACAATCAGAAGTAATAAGGTTTAATCTTATTAAGATTAACCTTATTTTTAAATTCCATCCCCTCAAGGTCAGCTAACAAAACTGTGGATTTATTCTTTCCTATTCTAACGATCTTATAGGGCCCATCCCATTTGGGTTCTAGCTTGCCTGGGAATAATTCACGTCGTGCGTCATAATACAGAACAAGCTGTCCTTTCTTGAAGGTGTATTTCTTGGCTTTGAGGTCGTGTAGCTTCTTCATTCGGCGCTTCGCCACTTCTTGGTGCAATAAGCTCTGCAACTTAAGCTCATCTAAATGTGCCAGTGTCGTCAAACGCTCAAAAAGAGCGTCTTCATCGCTCAAAGAATGATTGATGGCAAACCGAATAGTCGGCAGCTCAATCTCTAAAGGCAAGACACACTCCTCCCCATATACTAACTTGAACGGGGTATGGCCAGTGGCTCGTTTGAAAGTCGTATTATAAGCCCACACTGCCACGTATGACTTTTTATCCCAATCCCGTTTCTTTTCCGACACAATTTTGGACAGGATGCCCACAAGCTGCTTGTTGGTGCTTTCGACTTGCCCATTGGCTTGCGGATTATATGGGGTTGTCTTGTTATGCTTGATGTTCCACAACTCTGTCAAACCTTTAATCACCTTATTCAGGAAATGAGTTCCGCGGTCTGACACTAATTCTTTCGGTGGACCAAACCTGCATATTATCTGCTCTAAAAGGAAACTAGCAGTTTCTTTAGCATCATCTTTCCTTGTTGCACGTGCTTCTGACCACTTTGTTAAGTAGTCAGTTGCTACAATGATGTACCTCTTTTGCGTAGTCGATGACGGAGTAATAGGACCCACAAAGTCTATTCCCCACTTCTCAAATGGAAGTATCGCCATAATAGGGGTGAGTGGTCGTTTCCTATTCTCTCGACTATCATGTCGTTGGCAAATATCGCATCGCTTAACATACGCAAACGCATCCTGGAAGATGGCAGGCCACCAATAACCTGCTCTTAAAGCCTTTTGTGCTGTAAGCCGTCCAGCAAAATGGCCACCGCAAGCAGAATCATGGCACTCTTCCAAAATGAATGGCACCTCGTCAGGCGTCACACATCGGCGATAGATATCATCAACCCCTTGCCGATATAATGTACCTGCGATCAAGGCAAACTTTAACGCTTGCTGCTTAATTTTCCTTTTCTCAGCCTTAGATAGTTCGGATCCCGCCTCTCCCGTTGATAAATAATGCGTTATTGCAGCATACCAGGAGGGAATAGATGCCGTATCTATTTTAAATATCATCTCCATGTCACTACCTTCAGCCACAGATTCTTTCGGCTCCCCAAAGTCCACTAGACATTCCACGATGCCTTGCAACCTTGGTGGCTTACTCTTAATTTCATAATCAAATTCCTGCAAGGTGATCAACCACTTTGCTAGACGATCAGGCGGCTGTAGCTTATTCATCAATAGTCGAAGTCCCTCCGCCTTCGTATAAAGCACGACTTTCTCATAGAGAATGTAATGCCTAAACTTCTTGGTCCCAAAGACCATCGCTAGACACAGCTTCTCCATGTAGGTGTAATTGATTTCGGATACCCCCAGCTTCCGACTAGCAAAAGCAATCGGGTGGTACCACTTCTCTTCCCAAATTTGGGCTAAACAGCAGCTGATACTATACATGGTGGCTGCTGAAAATATATAGAACACCTCACCTCTTTTAGGTGCTTTTAAAACGGGCGCTCTTGCTAGCTCTTGTTTCACATCCTCGAATGCTACCTTACAAGGGTCACCCCATACAAACGAACAGCTAAAGGACAATAAATTTGTAAGTGGCAACGTTCTTTCTGCTAAGGCGTTAATGATCTACGGTAGTAACCAACCGAAGACAGAAAGCTATGAACTTCTTTCGGAGTGCGTGGTGGACCCATGGCAACTATAACTTTGACCTTCTCGGGGTCTGTCGCAATTCCTACCGAACTGACCACATGACCCAGCAATAGCCCATAAGGTACTCCAAAAGCACACTTCCGTGGGTTTAGGGCGATGCAAAATTGTCTACAGCGCTCAAAGCATTTTCTCAAAATGATCAACTGCCTTTCTCTCACGGTGGCGGCCCCTAAGTCATCAATAAACACCCTCAACTCGTCAGGGGATATGTCACCGAATGTCTTATCGGCTGTTCGTTGCCACGAACCAGGCGCATTGCATAAACCAAAGGCCATCACGTGGTAAGCAAAAGTGCCAAATACAGTGATAAAAGTTGTTTTCAACTTGTCCTCTTCTACAATTGCCATTTGGTTGTATCCTGCAAAGCAATCCATAAACGAATATATCTCCCTACCCGCTAATTGATCCAAAATCTGGTCAATAAATGGCAATGGGTAGTAGTCCTTAACTGTCTGCTTATTCAGCTCCCTAAAGTCTACACATAAACGGATCTGATTATTCTTCTTCTTTCTAATCACAACTGGCGAACACCATTCCGTGTGTTGCACAGGAAAAATCAAACCCGCTTTTCGAAGCTTCTCTAACTCCTCAAACAGCCCGTCCCTCAATTCGAAAGGCATACGCCTTACTTTCTGCCGTACAGGACGACTGCCCTCTTTCAACGGAATTGTATGAACAGCAAGACTGGGAGGGATGCCTCTCAACTCATCATAACTCCAGGCAAAGATATCACGGAATTCCTGGATCAAGGCCACATAGTCCTCCCTTTCTGCTGAGCTGAGCATAGAGCCTAATTTGATTGGCGGCGAATCATCAAGCGTACCAAGGTCTAGCTCGATAACATCTGCATCTCTTATACGATCTTGGGCCTCTATCGGCTCGTTCAAAGTGATCTGATAGATGTCCTCCGTGGTGGATCCCTCTTTGGACTCATCGCTCGATGATGTCTCACTAACAGATGAATCTTCTAATGTCTCCAATTCTGTAGAAGATAGAGGAGCCCTCTCACTCTGCGGGGACTCAGGATAAGCATCAACCACCACACGCTGGGCACCTCTGCCGAATAACAGTCGACCGGCGGGTATATCCACTTGGCAATCTGCTTGCAAGATCCAAGGTCGTCCAAGTAATACTTGGTAACTTGGCCGCCCTGCAAAACGAATCACCCTAAAGTCCAACAGGCATTCTACATTTGCAACAGTGACATGGACCTTAGTAATGCAGCCTTCCGGCTGTCTCAAACTGTCATCTGCCATTCTGAGAATTGTGGAAGTATCTTTCTGAATCGCAAGACCCAACCTTTCCATCAGTTCAGAACTCATAATGTTAACAGATGATCCCGTGTCGACAATGGCATAATCTACTAATATCCCATCGACATAGGCTGCAACCCTTGGGCAATGCTTCTCAGCATGCTCAAACCAGTCATCACCAACTCGCGCAATACCCAAAGGTTCTACGATGTACCCGGTACGTAGGATCTTTCTAAATTCCTTGCGTACTCCTGGGGAAAGCTTAATAAGCTGCAAAAGGTTCACATCCGGTTTGACTTCGCAAAGAGAGCCCGCCAAATCGAATTCATGATAGTTCGATAGAGCTCGCTTTTCACGCCAAATCATCCGCTCTTTAGGTCGCTGAACTGGCTTTATTGCCTCTTTCTTAACTTTCACCTTCTTCTTTGGTGCTTCCTTATCGGCTTTACTTTCTACGGGCTTCAAAGGTCCCCCTTCTAGGGCAGGATCCAAAACTTGCGTTCCTTTGTCGCCTTGTTTAGGGTTTCCGTCGACAGGCTTATCCATGTCGGCTTCTCTACCCTTTTTACCTCTTGTAAGGACAGCTCGTATATTAGAGGTTTCAGCATCATTAACGCGTACAGCCTCAATCAAACTAACCCCACTACCACTTGGTAGCTCTTCCACTGTAGTCTTTGGTCGTTGAAGTATTTGTTTAGGCCCACTTTCTGGCTGGGAATCATTTCCTTGGCCACGATGATTGACAGGCCCTGGTTGCCGACTTCCTTGCTGGAGGGAACTAATCTTACTCCAGCAAGTAGCTGCTAAATGGCCAGATTTTCCACAAATGTCGCACTTAACATTTGGGCAATTCCTTGGATAGTGCTGCCCACCACACCATTTGCAACAAAACCTCGAAGGTGCCCCCTCCTCTCGGTATCTACTTCCTATTAAATTTTGTTGTTTTTTAAGGAAGTTGACATCAACGGCTATTTGTCGATACTGCTCCGTAATCATGTCGGTATAATGCTTCATCATGTCCTTAACCTCGCCAAGAACATTGGAAGAACTCGACTCATAACCTTGGTCATTACCGTGTCTTTCAATCGGCCTAACAATTCGATTAGGCACAGGCTGTTGAGTCACAGGCATGGTATTGGAATTGACCGCCTGGCCTCCACCACTTGGAGCCATTTGGCTGCCCGTAGGCATCGACATGCTAGGGGGAGCGGGTAATAAAGGGACACTCGGCATCATGTTCCCTCTCCCATTAGGGTTAGCCATCGCTATCCCTTGGCCACTACTGCCATTGGCTATTGCCATATTGTTTCCCAATACTAAACCCATGTTCGAATTGCCTCTAGAAGCATAGGCTGCTTGTAGTCGGGATTCCACCTCTTGTGCTCGTGTAATGGCAGTATCTATATCCCCCAAGGGAACACTACTCAACTGCAATTGGATATTAAAGTCCAAACCATGTAGGAAATATTGCAATTGGGCAGCTGCGGGGATAGGAATAGAGGTGTCCAACTTACGGAAGACCTCTTTTATCTTCTTCGCATAAGCACGAATATCCTCGTGTGGATCTTGGCGGGTCACGTTGAGTACACGCAACCAATATTGCCCACCCCTTTCAGGGGCAAACTCCCTTCGAAAAGCTCCATAAAATGCATCAATGTTCAATATGGTTCCGGCTTCTAAACCATGATACCATATAGCAGCTCTTCCTTTGAGAGTCATGTTGAAGAACATCATTAAATGTCCTTCTTCTTGGATGCGACAGTTAAACATCAGCTTTTGAAACTCCCTAATGTGGAGTTCCGCATCTTCCTCAACTAGCCCATTAAAAATAGGTAGTGGGTAACCTAGAGCCGGCAAATCCGTCGTTCCTGCTGGAATTGCAATAGGCTGCGCCATGACGCGGATTGGATTTGTACTAGGAATAGGGGACGGTGGGGTTACACCTCCCGTACTTGACGTGGACTGGCTTATAGAAGGAAGGGGAGCACTAGAGCTTCCACCTTCTCCTAACTTACTGCTTGGGGTCCTAAGACCACTAGATCCACTCCCTCGTAAGGGTTCAGCACCGCTACGCTTAGGGGAATATCTCCTAAAAATTTCAGCACGTCGCCTAGCTCTTTCGTCTCTTTCTTGCTTTTGGATTTCTGCTAGACGATGCTTATCAATAAATAACGGATCAAGCTCAGTATCCTCTGGCATAAACTGCTAGTTGGTCCTTAAACAACCAAGATTCGAGAACCGCCACTTTTAAGCAGCTCCCGGCAGACGCACCACTGATGGACCTAAAAACGGGCCGGCACTGGCTCATGCACTAGCCGGACCTCGTCACTATGCGCAAGACAACCCCCTCGGCCTCGCGGCCAGGAGCGTCTATCAAAATCTCTGCCTTCCTAAACATTGCGTTTGTAATACGTTGTAGTCCAACTGATCCTAACCCAATATTGCTCCTCAGAGGGAGTCCCTTTCACATAGCCAAAAGGCTCGAATCACATACACATGGGGTTCCTCCTACGGCTGAATGCCGTCAACCCTCTGCGACTCTCCTACACCTTGGGGATTGGCCCCTCGATGCGCCGCTCAACATTTAGACATTTCGCACAAACGTCACTCAAGGTACCAAATAAACGTATCCAGGAATGTACCATTGTCCTTACTTAATTTCCCCTTTAGGATCCCACGACTAGCCTACAGCATAGGAACCTCACACTCTCAACGGTGGGTCACAGGCCTACTGAAAACAATTGCTATGCATATCCAGGAGCTAACTCTGATACTTTTAATTTCCTCTAAATGATCATGCAAAGAGGTGGATGCCTAGTGCTCAAACATTTTAAAAACCACCAGCGTGCAAGTGCAAAACACCTCTTTCATGCTTTTCTTTCTAACCGCTTTGTGCTTCGTTGCAACACCTAGCACCGAAGTGATCTTCGTGCTACTAGGGTTTAATTTTTATCATTATTATTCCGTCCTAGATGCAATGCATATAAAATCAGCAAATTATTCCTCATGCTCAGCGGCATTTAACCATTTTTTCCACAACTCTACCCTTCCCCGCCGATAGTGCATCATTACATTCATTTCTTTTAGGGTTTCCTTGTCATTTTATGTGGAGAAAGGAAGCGAACACGCACTAAAACAAATAAACAAGGCTGAACTGAAGCACAACTTCATGCCCCAGCCTTGCCATACATCAACAAACATAAATCCTATTTTTCTATATTTTTCGTAGCCCCAAATGTATTTTTCCCCTATTTTTCATGGTGTTTTTATCATTTTTCCCCATTTTCTTCATTTTCTTGTATTTTTTAAATTGCTGAAAATTGAAACCAGTTTGTGGGCTGTGGCCCTTAGTTCATTTGCAACAAAATTGAAAGATTAGTTGATGTGTATCGACGGTTTTCCCCATTTATACGCCCAAAACCCTTGTTTTTCCCCATTTTTCACGGTTTTCGGGTTTCTTGACATTATTTCGAGCCATGAAATGCATGTTTTTCATAATTTCTGGTTATAAACAGTAAGAACTCAGAAGAATCAGCAACATAATCAAATCTCAGTCCATATGAACGGCATTCCATCAATCAAAAGCATAAAACACTAGATTTCCTTTGTAATTTTTAGTTTACCGCTTAAACGCGTGTTTCGGGTTTTGTGTCCATGGCTGTAGATTTGGAAAACAGCAACACTTCATGTCCAGCAACATCCCAAATCACCATTCTCAGCCCGTGTAGCAATCCGGTCCATGCCGGACAAGCCTCCATCATTCTTTCTTCATTGCTCCTTCCCACACATGAACTGCCTCTTAGAAGAGAGAGAGGGAGGAGAGAGAAAGACTAGAATCAGAGATTTCAAACCAGGCCATCATTCCACGGGCGAAGGGCGGCGATAGAGTCTGCATACAGGAGGGAATGAGGGGCAATCATCACTTGCAGGGGTTGTTTGCAGCAGCCATGCTCCATTGATCAACAATGGGGCGCATTTTTCGGCGCCATGTTGATCACGATTCCTTCATCCTCTCTCTCTCCACGTTTTCATGCTATCTTTTATGTTGCATAAAATTTCTTGGGCTCCCAAAGGTCACTTGCCCATTTGGCCAAACTTTGGTCCACCTCTTCGTATCTTGACCGGTTTCTTGGCCATTTCCCCGTCCGGACTCGGAATCGAGCTCTGAAAAATCCTGGGCGTCCGGCTTAGCATCCCGCATTGGCCAGTAGCTTATGTCAACCCGCACGACTGTCTGAAAAATTATGAAAAATCACCAAGTGTCGCTCGGGCGCCTTTAAAGCACTTTGGCGCTTAAAATCGTCTTAGATCGAGCCGCCGCCTTTGACGGTGAATATTTTTCCCTTGATATTCATAATTTTTAGCTATTTTTAAGCACTTCTCGTCACCTAAATTCCGCTCTCATTGGCGACCACGGGATAGGGCGACTCAGCCCGTCGAATCCACGAACATATCTGCACATAAACAACCAAAGAAGCATCAAACTGATACAAAACAATTATCATCATAAACCTCAGCACAATGCTCCCCCTACCCCTAGACAGAACCAAGGCATAACATCCACAAGGAGGAGGCCTAGCATCATCTAAGAGAAGATCCGAAGCAAGTCACTAACCAGCTGCTCCAACACAGCCAAACGAAAAAGAACTGTCAAAGAGGTTGCCCTAAGTGGTAGTCTGAACTACTTACCAACTAAAGACAACACCACTAGGAACTCCTACAAGGCGAGGACTCCTATAGCCTGAGCAAAGGATATTTTCTTTCAGTACATGTCTTCTTTGAAGATTTTTATTGGATGAACAGACTTGGGCATGTAAAAAGGAGGGAGCTGAGCGTTGTGACCCAAGGAGAACAGGGCATCGGTCTCAGGACCTGTCTCGGCACCCAAGAACCTACCAGGCCCTCGCAAGGCGACACTTAATCCTTTTCTAACGCTCACTTTTATTTTCGCTCCAACCTTCCTTGTTTTTATATTATTTTTCCAGCAAGAAGCCACCCCTAGGAAGACAAGGTATCGGCCCCGGGTCTGACTCGTCCCTAGGAACCTACCAGGCCTTCGCAAGGCGATGATCAACTGCTTATATATTTTCATTTCTTTTCTTTTCATTGATAGGGGTTAGAACCCCTTTTTACACACCTTCGTATTTATATTCATCTTTTAGGATATTCAGGATTTCTTGGCATCATTATTAGTATCGCCTAGCAGGCTTCTCTAACTGCCTCACTGCTAACAAGAACTCCTAGAACGGCTGCCTAGCAGGCTAGCAGAACAGAGCCACTAGGCTTCCTTCTAAAACAGATCTTTCAATGTCTAACAATGTCTTTACAGGAGGCAATGACTACTCCGACCTCCCTCAAACATACGTAGCCTAAACCTGGGACTTCATGCCTTGGTCGCCGGTCCCCAACAAAAAGTATCCCCTCAACAAGTACAAATACACATATAACAGGAAAGAGAGGTACTCGTAAAGGAGAAATATCACCTGGATTGGCCCAAAAAAAAGCTCCCATCGCAGCAAAGGCTCCTCCAGGCTCCACAAAATTCCACAACCCGCAAAACCTGTCCAGCACAACACTAAAACAAAAACCCAATTAAACGCACCCGCACTAGACAGGGAAATGGCCCTCTTGGCCTAATGAAATCAGACATGACTTTGCTACAAAACTGAATCGGCCCTCTTGGCCTAATGAAATCAAACAATACTATGCATAACATCCTCCTGGAAACAACCATGATAGACATCAAAGCATACTATTCCCAGGGGAACAAGGGCGCATAGCCCTAAACTAGGTGCATTAAATTATGACCTATCCCTCCTGCGTATATCGCAAGAGGTGTGCGCATCACATGTCGTCGAATCAGTCTGTGGGTCTGAGATAATAAAGGGAGATGAGTCTCGCTTACCCTCTGCATCACCCAAATCAACCATCGTCTGCCAAAGAGGGCATGTTCAGAAAGCATACCCCACAAACGACCAGGTCCTGTCTCACCATCAATAGATATATCGGGACAAGGGCCACAATTAAAGAAGAGGTCCTCTTCATACGCAAGATTAGCCAATGAATCGGCAAACTGATTCCAATTCCGTGGAATCAGCTGAAAAGACACTCTATCGAATTCGTCTAGCAGGGCTATGGCAGTATGATGGTACATACAAAGGATCGGGTTCCGCACCATGTACGTCCCATTGAGTTGATTTAAAACCAACTGAGAGTCCCCTTTCACCAACAACTGGCGGATACCACCCTTTTTTGCAATATTCAAACCCATGATCAGGGCTTTGTATTCTGCCATATTATTAGTAAAATTCGCCCCGAGATAAGCAGCTAACTTCATGACAATGCGTCGGCGGGGGTCTCGGATGACAACTCCTACGCTTCCTTTTTTGCATGGACCCCTGGACGCCCCATCAAAGTACAAGGTATACGTCCATAAAGGGTTTACATATCCCGCCATCCTGAACTCTACTCGTAATTATGGTAATCGAAATTCAGCATATTCAACGGGTGGACTATAGGCTCCATCCCTCCATCATCATTGAATTCAACAGGGATGCTCGTCAAAATTTGTAGGCAGTGATGGCAGAAGACCTTGATTTCCCAAATAAATGTCCCGCCTTCTTGCTCAATCACCTTGTATCCTTTGCTCCACCAAATGAGCTTTCCCTGATGATACCTCTGTTCCAAATATGGGTGTTCTAAATAAGGGATCAGACGACCCATCAACCTCTATCACGATTCCCTTGCAGATGTTTGATCAATCTTGCCTAGACCTGCAAGGCAGTTATAGCATTAGTACAATCAGAAGTAATAAGGTTTAATCTTATTAAGATTAACCTTATTTTTAAATTCCATCCCCTCAAGGTCAGCTAACAAAACTGTGGATTTATTCTTTCCTATTCTAACGATCTTATAGGGCCCATCCCATTTGGGTTCTAGCTTGCCTGGGAATAATTCACGTCGTGCGTCATAATACAGAACAAGCTGTCCTTTCTTGAAGGTGTATTTCTTGGCTTTGAGGTCGTGTAGCTTCTTCATTCGGCGCTTCGCCACTTCTTGGTGCAATAAGCTCTGCAACTTAAGCTCATCTAAATGTGCCAGTGTCGTCAAACGCTCAAAAAGAGCGTCTTCATCGCTCAAAGAATGATTGATGGCAAACCGAATAGTCGGCAGCTCAATCTCTAAAGGCAAGACACACTCCTCCCCATATACTAACTTGAACGGGGTATGGCCAGTGGCTCGTTTGAAAGTCGTATTATAAGCCCACACTGCCACGTATGACTTTTTATCCCAATCCCGTTTCTTTTCCGACACAATTTTGGACAGGATGCCCACAAGCTGCTTGTTGGTGCTTTCGACTTGCCCATTGGCTTGCGGATTATATGGGGTTGTCTTGTTATGCTTGATGTTCCACAACTCTGTCAAACCTTTAATCACCTTATTCAGGAAATGAGTTCCGCGGTCTGACACTAATTCTTTCGGTGGACCAAACCTGCATATTATCTGCTCTAAAAGGAAACTAGCAGTTTCTTTAGCATCATCTTTCCTTGTTGCACGTGCTTCTGACCACTTTGTTAAGTAGTCAGTTGCTACAATGATGTACCTCTTTTGCGTAGTCGATGACGGAGTAATAGGACCCACAAAGTCTATTCCCCACTTCTCAAATGGAAGTATCGCCATAATAGGGGTGAGTGGTCGTTTCCTATTCTCTCGACTATCATGTCGTTGGCAAATATCGCATCGCTTAACATACGCAAACGCATCCTGGAAGATGGCAGGCCACCAATAACCTGCTCTTAAAGCCTTTTGTGCTGTAAGCCGTCCAGCAAAATGGCCACCGCAAGCAGAATCATGGCACTCTTCCAAAATGAATGGCACCTCGTCAGGCGTCACACATCGGCGATAGATATCATCAACCCCTTGCCGATATAATGTACCTGCGATCAAGGCAAACTTTAACGCTTGCTGCTTAATTTTCCTTTTCTCAGCCTTAGATAGTTCGGATCCCGCCTCTCCCGTTGATAAATAATGCGTTATTGCAGCATACCAGGAGGGAATAGATGCCGTATCTATTTTAAATATCATCTCCATGTCACTACCTTCAGCCACAGATTCTTTCGGCTCCCCAAAGTCCACTAGACATTCCACGATGCCTTGCAACCTTGGTGGCTTACTCTTAATTTCATAATCAAATTCCTGCAAGGTGATCAACCACTTTGCTAGACGATCAGGCGGCTGTAGCTTATTCATCAATAGTCGAAGTCCCTCCGCCTTCGTATAAAGCACGACTTTCTCATAGAGAATGTAATGCCTAAACTTCTTGGTCCCAAAGACCATCGCTAGACACAGCTTCTCCATGTAGGTGTAATTGATTTCGGATACCCCCAGCTTCCGACTAGCAAAAGCAATCGGGTGGTACCACTTCTCTTCCCAAATTTGGGCTAAACAGCAGCTGATACTATACATGGTGGCTGCTGAAAATATATAGAACACCTCACCTCTTTTAGGTGCTTTTAAAACGGGCGCTCTTGCTAGCTCTTGTTTCACATCCTCGAATGCTACCTTACAAGGGTCACCCCATACAAACGAACAGCTAAAGGACAATAAATTTGTAAGTGGCAACGTTCTTTCTGCTAAGGCGTTAATGATCTACGGTAGTAACCAACCGAAGACAGAAAGCTATGAACTTCTTTCGGAGTGCGTGGTGGACCCATGGCAACTATAACTTTGACCTTCTCGGGGTCTGTCGCAATTCCTACCGAACTGACCACATGACCCAGCAATAGCCCATAAGGTACTCCAAAAGCACACTTCCGTGGGTTTAGGGCGATGCAAAATTGTCTACAGCGCTCAAAGCATTTTCTCAAAATGATCAACTGCCTTTCTCTCACGGTGGCGGCCCCTAAGTCATCAATAAACACCCTCAACTCGTCAGGGGATATGTCACCGAATGTCTTATCGGCTGTTCGTTGCCACGAACCAGGCGCATTGCATAAACCAAAGGCCATCACGTGGTAAGCAAAAGTGCCAAATACAGTGATAAAAGTTGTTTTCAACTTGTCCTCTTCTACAATTGCCATTTGGTTGTATCCTGCAAAGCAATCCATAAACGAATATATCTCCCTACCCGCTAATTGATCCAAAATCTGGTCAATAAATGGCAATGGGTAGTAGTCCTTAACTGTCTGCTTATTCAGCTCCCTAAAGTCTACACATAAACGGATCTGATTATTCTTCTTCTTTCTAATCACAACTGGCGAACACCATTCCGTGTGTTGCACAGGAAAAATCAAACCCGCTTTTCGAAGCTTCTCTAACTCCTCAAACAGCCCGTCCCTCAATTCGAAAGGCATACGCCTTACTTTCTGCCGTACAGGACGACTGCCCTCTTTCAACGGAATTGTATGAACAGCAAGACTGGGAGGGATGCCTCTCAACTCATCATAACTCCAGGCAAAGATATCACGGAATTCCTGGATCAAGGCCACATAGTCCTCCCTTTCTGCTGAGCTGAGCATAGAGCCTAATTTGATTGGCGGCGAATCATCAAGCGTACCAAGGTCTAGCTCGATAACATCTGCATCTCTTATACGATCTTGGGCCTCTATCGGCTCGTTCAAAGTGATCTGATAGATGTCCTCCGTGGTGGATCCCTCTTTGGACTCATCGCTCGATGATGTCTCACTAACAGATGAATCTTCTAATGTCTCCAATTCTGTAGAAGATAGAGGAGCCCTCTCACTCTGCGGGGACTCAGGATAAGCATCAACCACCACACGCTGGGCACCTCTGCCGAATAACAGTCGACCGGCGGGTATATCCACTTGGCAATCTGCTTGCAAGATCCAAGGTCGTCCAAGTAATACTTGGTAACTTGGCCGCCCTGCAAAACGAATCACCCTAAAGTCCAACAGGCATTCTACATTTGCAACAGTGACATGGACCTTAGTAATGCAGCCTTCCGGCTGTCTCAAACTGTCATCTGCCATTCTGAGAATTGTGGAAGTATCTTTCTGAATCGCAAGACCCAACCTTTCCATCAGTTCAGAACTCATAATGTTAACAGATGATCCCGTGTCGACAATGGCATAATCTACTAATATCCCATCGACATAGGCTGCAACCCTTGGGCAATGCTTCTCAGCATGCTCAAACCAGTCATCACCAACTCGCGCAATACCCAAAGGTTCTACGATGTACCCGGTACGTAGGATCTTTCTAAATTCCTTGCGTACTCCTGGGGAAAGCTTAATAAGCTGCAAAAGGTTCACATCCGGTTTGACTTCGCAAAGAGAGCCCGCCAAATCGAATTCATGATAGTTCGATAGAGCTCGCTTTTCACGCCAAATCATCCGCTCTTTAGGTCGCTGAACTGGCTTTATTGCCTCTTTCTTAACTTTCACCTTCTTCTTTGGTGCTTCCTTATCGGCTTTACTTTCTACGGGCTTCAAAGGTCCCCCTTCTAGGGCAGGATCCAAAACTTGCGTTCCTTTGTCGCCTTGTTTAGGGTTTCCGTCGACAGGCTTATCCATGTCGGCTTCTCTACCCTTTTTACCTCTTGTAAGGACAGCTCGTATATTAGAGGTTTCAGCATCATTAACGCGTACAGCCTCAATCAAACTAACCCCACTACCACTTGGTAGCTCTTCCACTGTAGTCTTTGGTCGTTGAAGTATTTGTTTAGGCCCACTTTCTGGCTGGGAATCATTTCCTTGGCCACGATGATTGACAGGCCCTGGTTGCCGACTTCCTTGCTGGAGGGAACTAATCTTACTCCAGCAAGTAGCTGCTAAATGGCCAGATTTTCCACAAATGTCGCACTTAACATTTGGGCAATTCCTTGGATAGTGCTGCCCACCACACCATTTGCAACAAAACCTCGAAGGTGCCCCCTCCTCTCGGTATCTACTTCCTATTAAATTTTGTTGTTTTTTAAGGAAGTTGACATCAACGGCTATTTGTCGATACTGCTCCGTAATCATGTCGGTATAATGCTTCATCATGTCCTTAACCTCGCCAAGAACATTGGAAGAACTCGACTCATAACCTTGGTCATTACCGTGTCTTTCAATCGGCCTAACAATTCGATTAGGCACAGGCTGTTGAGTCACAGGCATGGTATTGGAATTGACCGCCTGGCCTCCACCACTTGGAGCCATTTGGCTGCCCGTAGGCATCGACATGCTAGGGGGAGCGGGTAATAAAGGGACACTCGGCATCATGTTCCCTCTCCCATTAGGGTTAGCCATCGCTATCCCTTGGCCACTACTGCCATTGGCTATTGCCATATTGTTTCCCAATACTAAACCCATGTTCGAATTGCCTCTAGAAGCATAGGCTGCTTGTAGTCGGGATTCCACCTCTTGTGCTCGTGTAATGGCAGTATCTATATCCCCCAAGGGAACACTACTCAACTGCAATTGGATATTAAAGTCCAAACCATGTAGGAAATATTGCAATTGGGCAGCTGCGGGGATAGGAATAGAGGTGTCCAACTTACGGAAGACCTCTTTTATCTTCTTCGCATAAGCACGAATATCCTCGTGTGGATCTTGGCGGGTCACGTTGAGTACACGCAACCAATATTGCCCACCCCTTTCAGGGGCAAACTCCCTTCGAAAAGCTCCATAAAATGCATCAATGTTCAATATGGTTCCGGCTTCTAAACCATGATACCATATAGCAGCTCTTCCTTTGAGAGTCATGTTGAAGAACATCATTAAATGTCCTTCTTCTTGGATGCGACAGTTAAACATCAGCTTTTGAAACTCCCTAATGTGGAGTTCCGCATCTTCCTCAACTAGCCCATTAAAAATAGGTAGTGGGTAACCTAGAGCCGGCAAATCCGTCGTTCCTGCTGGAATTGCAATAGGCTGCGCCATGACGCGGATTGGATTTGTACTAGGAATAGGGGACGGTGGGGTTACACCTCCCGTACTTGACGTGGACTGGCTTATAGAAGGAAGGGGAGCACTAGAGCTTCCACCTTCTCCTAACTTACTGCTTGGGGTCCTAAGACCACTAGATCCACTCCCTCGTAAGGGTTCAGCACCGCTACGCTTAGGGGAATATCTCCTAAAAATTTCAGCACGTCGCCTAGCTCTTTCGTCTCTTTCTTGCTTTTGGATTTCTGCTAGACGATGCTTATCAATAAATAACGGATCAAGCTCAGTATCCTCTGGCATAAACTGCTAGTTGGTCCTTAAACAACCAAGATTCGAGAACCGCCACTTTTAAGCAGCTCCCGGCAGACGCACCACTGATGGACCTAAAAACGGGCCGGCACTGGCTCATGCACTAGCCGGACCTCGTCACTATGCGCAAGACAACCCCCTCGGCCTCGCGGCCAGGAGCGTCTATCAAAATCTCTGCCTTCCTAAACATTGCGTTTGTAATACGTTGTAGTCCAACTGATCCTAACCCAATATTGCTCCTCAGAGGGAGTCCCTTTCACATAGCCAAAAGGCTCGAATCACATACACATGGGGTTCCTCCTACGGCTGAATGCCGTCAACCCTCTGCGACTCTCCTACACCTTGGGGATTGGCCCCTCGATGCGCCGCTCAACATTTAGACATTTCGCACAAACGTCACTCAAGGTACCAAATAAACGTATCCAGGAATGTACCATTGTCCTTACTTAATTTCCCCTTTAGGATCCCACGACTAGCCTACAGCATAGGAACCTCACACTCTCAACGGTGGGTCACAGGCCTACTGAAAACAATTGCTATGCATATCCAGGAGCTAACTCTGATACTTTTAATTTCCTCTAAATGATCATGCAAAGAGGTGGATGCCTAGTGCTCAAACATTTTAAAAACCACCAGCGTGCAAGTGCAAAACACCTCTTTCATGCTTTTCTTTCTAACCGCTTTGTGCTTCGTTGCAACACCTAGCACCGAAGTGATCTTCGTGCTACTAGGGTTTAATTTTTATCATTATTATTCCGTCCTAGATGCAATGCATATAAAATCAGCAAATTATTCCTCATGCTCAGCGGCATTTAACCATTTTTTCCACAACTCTACCCTTCCCCGCCGATAGTGCATCATTACATTCATTTCTTTTAGGGTTTCCTTGTCATTTTATGTGGAGAAAGGAAGCGAACACGCACTAAAACAAATAAACAAGGCTGAACTGAAGCACAACTTCATGCCCCAGCCTTGCCATACATCAACAAACATAAATCCTATTTTTCTATATTTTTCGTAGCCCCAAATGTATTTTTCCCCTATTTTTCATGGTGTTTTTATCATTTTTCCCCATTTTCTTCATTTTCTTGTATTTTTTAAATTGCTGAAAATTGAAACCAGTTTGTGGGCTGTGGCCCTTAGTTCATTTGCAACAAAATTGAAAGATTAGTTGATGTGTATCGACGGTTTTCCCCATTTATACGCCCAAAACCCTTGTTTTTCCCCATTTTTCACGGTTTTCGGGTTTCTTGACATTATTTCGAGCCATGAAATGCATGTTTTTCATAATTTCTGGTTATAAACAGTAAGAACTCAGAAGAATCAGCAACATAATCAAATCTCAGTCCATATGAACGGCATTCCATCAATCAAAAGCATAAAACACTAGATTTCCTTTGTAATTTTTAGTTTACCGCTTAAACGCGTGTTTCGGGTTTTGTGTCCATGGCTGTAGATTTGGAAAACAGCAACACTTCATGTCCAGCAACATCCCAAATCACCATTCTCAGCCCGTGTAGCAATCCGGTCCATGCCGGACAAGCCTCCATCATTCTTTCTTCATTGCTCCTTCCCACACATGAACTGCCTCTTAGAAGAGAGAGAGGGAGGAGAGAGAAAGACTAGAATCAGAGATTTCAAACCAGGCCATCATTCCACGGGCGAAGGGCGGCGATAGAGTCTGCATACAGGAGGGAATGAGGGGCAATCATCACTTGCAGGGGTTGTTTGCAGCAGCCATGCTCCATTGATCAACAATGGGGCGCATTTTTCGGCGCCATGTTGATCACGATTCCTTCATCCTCTCTCTCTCCACGTTTTCATGCTATCTTTTATGTTGCATAAAATTTCTTGGGCTCCCAAAGGTCACTTGCCCATTTGGCCAAACTTTGGTCCACCTCTTCGTATCTTGACCGGTTTCTTGGCCATTTCCCCGTCCGGACTCGGAATCGAGCTCTGAAAAATCCTGGGCGTCCGGCTTAGCATCCCGCATTGGCCAGTAGCTTATGTCAACCCGCACGACTGTCTGAAAAATTATGAAAAATCACCAAGTGTCGCTCGGGCGCCTTTAAAGCACTTTGGCGCTTAAAATCGTCTTAGATCGAGCCGCCGCCTTTGACGGTGAATATTTTTCCCTTGATATTCATAATTTTTAGCTATTTTTAAGCACTTCTCGTCACCTAAATTCCGCTCTCATTGGCGACCACGGGATAGGGCGACTCAGCCCGTCGAATCCACGAACATATCTGCACATAAACAACCAAAGAAGCATCAAACTGATACAAAACAATTATCATCATAAACCTCAGCACAATGCTCCCCCTACCCCTAGACAGAACCAAGGCATAACATCCACAAGGAGGAGGCCTAGCATCATCTAAGAGAAGATCCGAAGCAAGTCACTAACCAGCTGCTCCAACACAGCCAAATGAAAAAGAACTGTCAAAGAGGTTGCCCTAAGTGGTAGTCTGAACTACTTACCAACTAAAGACAACACCACTAGGAACTCCTACAAGGCGAGGACTCCTATAGCCTGAGCAAAGGATATTTTCTTTCAGTACATGTCTTCTTTGAAGATTTTTATTGGATGAACAGACTTGGGCATGTAAAAAGGAGGGAGCTGAGCGTTGTGACCCAAGGAGAACAGGGCATCGGTCTCAGGACCTGTCTCGGCACCCAAGAACCTACCAGGCCCTCGCAAGGCGACACTTAATCCTTTTCTAACGCTCACTTTTATTTTCGCTCCAACCTTCCTTGTTTTTATATTATTTTTCCAGCAAGAAGCCACCCCTAGGAAGACAAGGTATCGGCCCCGGGTCTGACTCGTCCCTAGGAACCTACCAGGCCTGTACCATTGGCATCCTCGAAGTGAGCAAGGACATCACAATCTTGGGTATTTCTCTTTTCATCTATACATTGAGTTCGAAGATGTTTACCCTCACACCAAAGTGCATTGAATAATGTGCACTAGTAGTAAAAGATAAAAGATCAAACATGTCAATTATTTATATAAAATAAAACTTATAGAAACAAATTAATTGATACTATGTCTCACCTTTGATAAGAAACCTCGTGCGTATTCCCACTCTTCTTGAGATATATTAATTTCCTCCTATTTTTCCATTCTCTCCATTTCCTCATGTAACCAATCTATATCAATATGACGTGGGAGCGCATTTAGATGATTTGGAAATGAGACATTACGTCCATATCTAGTTCGAAATTCTTATCTTTCGCTTTTTCTTCTTGCCCTTGCTTCATTATATAGTGTCACCCATTTGCTCATTACATCACTATTGAGCACACAAAAACTATTTAACTTACGAAGTTCTTCTTTTGTTAGCACTTTACTCATTCCTTTTCCTTGAGGTACTATAGAGGTCATCCTCAATTCTACATCATCTTTCCATAGTCGTGGTTGAGAGGGATCGACTTTAGCAAGATATTCAAAGATATAAACAAGGGATGATTGCACTAACCAACCCTCAGCCATGCTTTCCTCAGGCCGTGCTTTTTGCCTCACAAAATCTTTCAAGGTTTTCATGAAGCGTTCAAGAAAAAACATCCACCTTACATGAACTGCCCCATAAAGTGCGATCTCATCAATCAAATGTACAAGTAAATGTAATTGAGTAGTCAAAATGGATCGAGGAAAAATTTCCTCCACCAAACAAACCACCTCAACAGATAATACTCGAGCATCTTGCAATGTGTTTGGATCAATTTCCTTCGAGCTCATGTATCTGTCAAGATGTATTTGAGAATTGTTTATTTTTGTGTAGAAATTCAAAGATATATAATGAAAAAATACAATGTATACACACCTCACAAGCTCTCCCATCTTGTAAATGATATCACGTACATCTTTGGATACACAATGGGATATGCTAGTAAGAAGTACGAACTGAATGTAAACAATATTTATAGATCAAATGATTAGTTGAGGAAAAAGTCATCATACCCCAAAGTTTACACATAGTTACTCCACTAATTACTATATTCATGGTTAGAGATACCCTTACTTGAATCATTTTGTGCCAATCGTGGGACTTCAAACCAGATAGTTGCTCCACACCTCTTTTCTTTTTCTTTATGAAGGCTCCCTTGAGACATCTCATACATCCTGTGGGTGTTTGAAAGCTAGATATTTGTTCCTTCACTATTTTTTCCTCGTTCTTTGACAACATCCAAGGTGCATGGGGTAGCTCAATCTTTCCGCTGGGTCCAATGCGTGGCCAGGCTCGTCTCATGCGACCAATGTTACGTAAATCCTCCCTTACATTAACTGAATCACGAGCCCCTATCAAGTGATCCCATTATCTAGATACAACATTTTTGAATATGTGCATGGGGTCCAACAGATGATTGATCTTGAGTTCAGTCCAGTATGGTAGACAAAAAAATATAGAGAACCTAACAAACAAACAATATATTATGTAAACAATTCATCATGCTAAATACTTTAAAGTCAATCGAGAGAAATGCACTTCTTATCGACTCATGCCGAGTGGAGGGTGGCTGTCGGCATTAATCCATCTCTCCTTCCAATCTCGAATGGTTAGAGATTGTGGAGTCATTCCATTAGTAGGGAGAACATATTTGGGATGGTCAATAGGAAGAAATCGATGATGATTGTCATAGATAACCTTCTTTACATGTGTCGGCCTAGAGGAAACTAGAGAGGGACCGCAAATAGGACATGCATGATATCCTGACGTGGTTAAACCTGGAAAAAACAAGTGAATTAATAAAATGCAATTGATTCAAGTCTTGAATTTCAAATATAGAGTTATATACATGTACCTGAATACTCTCCGTATCTTGGAAAGTCGTGCATGGTCCACAACAACATGGCCTTCAATGTGAAATCTCTAGAGGATGCAGATGCACTTGTATCTTGCACCTCAATACCTTCCCATAACATTTCTAACTCTTCAATCAAAGGCTCTAAGTAAATGTCCATGTTTTTTACCTTGTGCTTTCCAGGAATCAGAAGGGACAACATCACACGTCCCTTTTTAATTTCCATGGATGGAGGAATATTATAGTTCACCAATACCACTGGCCATACACTGTATGATGTGCTTTTGATGCCAAATGGATTGATTCCATCCATACCTAAACCAAATCTCAAATTTCTTGGCTCTTCTTTGAAAATGGGCCACAAATTATCTATATGTTGCCATGTCGATGTGTCTGCAGGGATCCTCCATTTTCCATTACTTGAACGATGACTAGCATGCCATGACATGAGCTTTCCAATAGACTTACACTTGAACATAAGTTTTATATGTGGAACAATTGAAAAATGTCGCAAAGCCTTACGAGACACATCCATTGACTTCATCTCCACTTCGTATCTTGATTCGCCACAAATAGGACACTCTCGTGCGAACTCATGAATCCCATGAAATAAGACACAATCATTGACACATGCATGGATCTTGACATAATCGAGGCCTCCTAGAGATGTCAAATAATGTCTTGCTTGCTCTCTCTTAGTTGGCAGTTTGTTTCCTTTTGGAAGCATTTGTGATAATAACCTACATATGTTTTTAAAAGTGAGTTAAAAAACCACCAACATATATTTCTGTCTGATTTCAAAATAGAACAATTAATATTATGATTCATAAGCCAAACTTAATTGATACCTACTTCAATAACGCATCCAAACTAACATTACTCCATCCATAAATTGTTTTTAAGTTAAGTATCTCGAGGGACGAACGAAAAATGGAGTACGTACAACCTTCATACAACGGAGTAGATGATGCTACATATAGTGGATCATCTGGCTTCATAGAGTGACCTTCTCCCTGAACCGGTTGCGAAAATAGATGGTGTACCATGTTGTCCAAAATCTCATCCTCTACGACTTGATGGGGCATTTCATGAGGGCTACTATCATGGTCGTCAGTCTCTACTCTTCTTGAAGACTCTGCCTCCTCGTGTCGACGTTTTGCAGCCTCTCGACGCCCGGGAGGGAGCATCTGAGGATGTGGCACCGTATCCTGCTCAACCACAAAAGGGAGTTTCATGTATGTTGATATATAATTCCCGTAACATAGACATGCAATCTTAGTGGTAAAAAAATGCAATGAATACCGGTGATTTTTCTCGGTTCCATTCTCCATACAAGCTGAGGTGTGACATTGCAATTCGACATGCTCAAAAAATACACCCTTCACAATGATCACACATGCATTTAATTTTTCGTCGTAGCCATGTATCTCGATTATGAAGACGCAATGTTTCATCCTCACTTGAGGATATACTTATTGACTCATCAACTTGCACCGCACTAGGTGATGAGGACGCCGACATGATTAAACCTAATTCATGACAATATCAAAATATTTGTCATTCATATGTTTACATAAGATCTCAATTTTAAATATACAAAAATCATCATAAATACATTAAAACTTATGATAAGAATTCACTATCAAAACTTATCTTAAAAACAAAAAATTATGATAAAGCCCAAATGCGCGTCTATATCCACGTTTACCTATGCGTCTATATTGGTGTCTATATTCACGTCTATACTCGCGTCTATCTGAACAATAGATACATATATACACGCGAAAATAGACGCACACATCAAAATTCAAACCATACTTAAATCATTTCTTTTCAAACTGCACCTTTCCTTTCTTGCGTTTTTTGCGGTTCTGAAGCTTGAGTTTAGCCGACATGCAGTCTCTTCATGCCTCACCTAATCTCTTCCCTTACCCCTCATGACTCACCTCTTCTTTCATTTCAAACACACAAGAAGGGAAAAAGGAAAGCCAAGGAGAGGAAGAAAGAGAGAACAAGAAAGAGGAGAACAAGAAGAAGCAGCAAGCAAGCAAGCAAGCATCAAGGGAGGGTAACTTACCAAGGAGAGGAAGAAGGAGAAGGAAGAAGCACCACCACCCGCCACACCAAACACCCAAGGTGAGTCTCTCTCTCTCTCTCTCTCTCTCTTTGTATGTGTCTCTCTCTTTATTTCTCTCTTCCTCTCTCTGCATTATCTGTGTATTTAGGATTTGTGATTTCATTATGTATTGCATTTTGTAAATCATCAATGGCAGTCGTCAGCATAAAATCGGCCGACCGAGCGCGTCTGATAGCGCGTCTACATCTCAGTGTAGACACAGACATAGACGCGAAATTTTTTTCCTCTTAGAGCGTCTGAGAGCGCGTCTTAGTGCGTGTGTGCTGACGCATGTGCTCTACAGTGTACACGCGATGATACACGCGCTGCACAGAAGGTTGACTTGCAGTCTACATGCTATTATACATGCGCATTGACCTGGGATGCACGTCTGACAGCGCGTATGTGTTGCATCTTAGATGCATAGATAGACGCACTGGACAGAAGGTTCACTCTCGAGCACGTTTGAGGGTGCATCCAACATGCAATTTAGACGCGCGGATACACGCGTGAGGTCTCCCAGTTCTGATAATAAACAATATATTTTTGCAATGATAAATGTGACCAATCCCATGTTTGTGTTTATCAGTTTTCTTGTTTAAGAGAAGCATTAGCACTTAAGTGTTATGCTCAATGTTTAATAAAAGCTCTTTGAAAATGTAGGTAATATATGATTTTTTGTATGCAAATAAATTTATCTTTTTTCTGTGTTTTTTTTGCAGATGTCATATCCTGGTTCATCTAGCAGTGACCCGGATGTGGATCGATGAATGATACATTGGCCTGCTTTGGCAGGGGGGTCAATGCATTTTTTGGAGGTTTTCCTAGTAGAGAAGACTTCATGAAGAGATGACCAAACACCTTGGCCGCTCTCCCACAGTGGACGAGGTGTTCAGTGTCATGTCTGGGATGCCTCTGGCGTCTTTGCCTGGCACTACTTCCCAGACTCCACATGCAGGTACTCCATATGCAGGTACCCCATATGCAGGTACTCCACGTGCTCCACGTGCATCGGTTGAAGCACAAGCATCTATAGTAGTCGACAGAGAGGGAGGAGGGAGAGTCGAGGGGGAGGACGAGGCTTGTGTGGGGGTTGCCTAGGAGTTGGCGAGCGATCACCCTCACCAGTAGATCACGTAGAGGAGGTTGTACGCCAGTACTATAGAGTTACAGATGCTGGTGGCATCTTTCATGATGATGAGGGAAGGGATGTAATGGCGTACATGAGGAGCGTCGTGCATACGACGTATAAAGATTGTTTCATTGCCTTCAAAAAATAGAAAAGCAGCTTGTGGGCAGGAGGTGTTGAGGCCGGTAGTCCATAGGAGGTACCCAAATCCTGAGGATCAGTGATTCTCACATGATTGGGGATGTAATATTTCCATCATGAGAATATTTCTAAACCCACGTGATAGTCATGCAAGGAATTCCATCATCCAAAAATTACGCCAATGATGTGATTTTCGAATGTCACACTATGTATCTTAATCTCTGCTTGCATAAACGAGTTAATCAAATTTACATGGGAACCTCCTCCTAAAGCCAAAAGGATAACCTTTAGATTAAAGGAATTTTTTTTTATTACTTCCTTTTTTCTTTTCTTTTCCCCCAGCGACTGTCATGCTGGAGGGGAGGGAAATAGCAAGGATGACTAAGCATCCTTGCTGGGGATCATAGGATGGGTTAGGCCCATGCACGAGCCGCGTGGAGGAGGGAAGGCACCTCTCCCCCTCCCATATAAACCCTGTGCGATGAAGGGAAGGGGGCTTCTTGAGGGTAGTGTGACGCCTGTAACCCGAGGAAGGGAGAAAGAGTGAGTGACAACAGCCTTCGTTCTGTGGAAACCAGAGCCGCGAGAAGGGGACGAACTAAATTGGTTGCCGGGAAGATCAGGAAAGAGGGCAAGCAAGGCGTAAGGCCACGTCGTCCACCAAGAGTGGAGGGAGGAGACGCCAATTTCCTGGCGGCTGCTGTGGGCCAGGAAAGTCGCAGCCAGCTTCAGCTCGTCATTCGCCGCCTGACTAAGGAGACGCCAGGCTGGACGACAGCCGATTCGTCCTTTAATTTGCCCACCACGTACCTTAGCAAAACCTCTAGAAGGCCTTGGAAGCTTCCAAGGGACCTTGTTGAGGCCTTTCCCACACCTTTACTTATTAACCCCCGGGACTCTAAATTCCCCTCTAAGCCCTATCCTATTGCCCTCAAACGGGTTATAGAAAAACCCCCTTCCCTTTCCCGGAGTTTAGGCCTTTCCCAAACTTGTCCTACACCCTTTTTTCCGTCACAATTTAAGGCCTTTCCCCATTAAGACCCCTTTCCCTAGTGGAACCCAAACCCCGTGATTTAAAGCATTATATACTCTTCCCCATTGGGTTCGGAATCATTTCCCCCTTTACGTGTGTAAACCCTCATGAGCCTAAATTGCCTAAAGGTCCTTAGACCCTTACTTATAACCTTTACGGTTATTAATTTCCCTTAAAGCTCTCCTATACCTTGCGTCTTTTTCCACACCTTGATATTCCCGTTCGTGCAAGCTTAGTAAGGCCATTAAGCTTGTCCCATGGCTTTAATGTGTCTTAGTGGTAAAAGTTTCTAAAACACCCTTTTCAATTCCCGAATCCAAGGAGGGAGCCTTCCAAAACTACTTTTGACGAACGGTGCAAGGAGCGACGGTGGAGTTCTAAGGAGAAGTTATAAACCTGCTTCCACGTTCGACGGACACACTTGCGATGCCTCCTAAGAAAGTCCAAGGCGTAGCCGCGGGAGGGTCATCTCCCGGTATCCATGTGGATATCTCACCTCAAAGCCAGGTTTTCTTCTTGATGTTAATTTGGGTTTTAGTCAATCATGCAAAGAAAAATTATTAAGGAAATATATATATTTGTTCGAATCAATTCTAACGAAGGAGTTAGCTTATGAATGACAATGTATTCAAATTAGCTTCCATCAAATTGCATCAAGCATTATAAAATAATAGGCAATACTATCCATTTACTATAGTATTATAGTCCTAAAATGAAGAAATTATATCTTGCTCCATTAGTCTTATTCTTCTCGCAACGGATCATGGAAAAATGGCTAAATTCACGAAAAGTTTCCTTCAATGCTCAAATTATTAGAGAGTTATCTTTGCTAGTTGCAAGGCAACTGTTGTTAATTGGCATGAGTTTATCTTAAAGAAAACGGAAGTTAAAAGTTAGAAATTAACAAGTATAAAAATTAGACATACGAAATCATTTGGAAAGAAAATGTAATGGGGAATTGCTGGATGATACTTTATTAACACTTTTTCCCCTTCAAATTGAGGACTTGGAACAAATAAAGTGTGTATTCACCAATTCCTTAGCTAGGTATTTAGGAGTATCGTCACTCTTTGTATCATCATGGCATTATGCTATATGCCAAATCAAACTGTATTGATTGAGAAAGTAATCAAAGATAGTAAAAATCGTGACAAGACGAGTAAGATTACCTTCCTAAAGTTGACAAAACCAATCTTTCCAAAAGATAACCAGACCAATCTAAACATAGAAACATTCATACCCTAAAACACTGGACTACTTATCTTACCGCAAGGACAATAAACTCATAAAAATAAGAAATTAGGGTCGTCCCTAAGGCTCTCAAATAAAGAAACCCTAGGCCTGACATACGTCAGATTATGGAGTCTAAACAGACTATTCCATCATCTGACTTGCGCAACATATATGAAATCATTTTGTGATTAAGTCACAAAAAGAAAAGGGAAAAACCCTTTTCGAAGACGGCAGATCCTTACACAAGTTATCTTGCAAAAAGACGTAGTTTTTGGATATCCTTCAAAATAAGAAAAGTTGTAAAATAGAAACTAGCATATCTAAGGTACCTTAGGGTAAACCAAACTAGGTATACCCTACATCCGAATGTAAGGAATCTTGCCAAAGTTACAAGACATCTTAAAAAACGACTGCCGATACACTCAAAAAGGAAAGAACACTTCTTTAGCAGTTTGCCATACAACTGGGTTGGTTAATGGAAATGTTTGTGCTTGCTAGAGATTTTAGAGCTCTGTTTGATTTATGAATTACAAATTAAATAAGTATCTATACTTCAGGTTAAAAACCTGAAGGGAGAGGCAGCTTCAGTTACCCCCGACTGCCTGCCTGACCCTAACCAAGGGGGTTGTTTGACCGTGCCGGGAACGTGGACCGAACCCGCCGCGAGAGGTCTCTCCATTGAGTTCTACTTGGAGCAGAAGGACGCTTAGGTGCCAGGGGGGCTCTGGCCGTAAATCCCTCGCCTTCCGGGTCCTGCACAAGGGGCTAACGCGACTCGGGATTGGATCCCGAAGCCCGTATACTAGTTGACGGGTGGAAGCTTGGAATAGTGATCCTTGGAGATTACTTGTTAGCCTCCGGGCAGATTATGGATAAGCCTATGGGCGGAACTTCTTGTAATTCAAAGATAAAATGATGAGATGTTGAAAGAACTTGCTTGATATTGTTTTTATATGTCACGTGATAAAATTACGTGAAGGAACCAGTGCTTAAACAAGATTAATTAAAGATGTTGATTGTTATATGTCAAATTAATGTGTTAGATAATTACATAACTAAAACAAACCGAGGAAAGTGCGGAGGATGGACCATGGGTCCGTCCTATGGTTGCGTGGTCCCGGTTAGCCGAGAACTTTTCTCATAAATCTCGAAAGACAGCGGAATGATCATCGTCATAAAAAAGAATAACAAGAACGATGACCTAGAGTTACGTCTTACCCAATTTACGTTGTTTTAGGGGAACGGAATGGGACTATGCCTTATGGCAGAGAGGTTGAGCTTTGCATCCCTCTCATTTCCCATTCTCCTTGAACCAAGTGCAGCGTGAATCCGCTTCGGACCTGGCGTTTCTGCGTAAAGTAGTTCGCTCGGGTCTGACGCTAGTTGCTGTTAGCTAGTAACCTATTAGGAAAACCCTAATTCCAGTCGATCCTAAGTGGAAATGGCCAGGATACTTCCGCTACGTGGCAGACGCGGGAAGAACTAGATCACAAAACCCGTAACATTCCATGGAGTGTCGGGTGGAGCTTTCTAGACATCCTTTCCGATGGACTGCTAAGACGTGTCCTGGATGATACTAGGGGACACGTTATAGTTGGTATCAGAGCCGACCAACAACGGAATTGTTTTTATGAGATCTCAATAAAATGAAGTAAAGAAATTATTGTTGTCCAAACATTTCCTCATCTTCAATACTGTCTTGCAGAACTATGAAGCGTGGAACAAGTTTTTGATGTTCCGGGTCATGTTTATGACTGCAATGCATTCTTCGCATTATAGACAAAGAGTTGGGATGATGAACATCCTGGAGAAGATTTATAATCCATCACCTTTATATATAGAACGAAGATGGACTGGGTCTTCAGGAATCTACTACATAGCTACCCACCGGTTCGCTTATCTATAGACCAACCTAAAGAGGATCAAGTGGTTGGAAGACTTGAAAGTCGTGAAGCTATTCATTTTTATGGAAGCTCACGTAAATTCGACTTTACACATTTAAGGTCGGAGGGTTGAAATGAACTCATATGTATATGAGGAAGTAACCCGTGTAATCCCAGTCGACAGGATTAAGGTGTTGGGCCGTCATGAGAAGTATGGATTCCAACGAAAAGGATATCCTGAACTTCCAATGAATTATCGATTCCTAAAGATCCATGACCCAAAACCCTACTATTACACAGTTCCTGTAGACAAATGCAATACAACGTTGTTCTCCCCAAACTGAATGTAATGATTGGATTATCATCACACGAGATGTTGTATAAGGCTACGCCCATGTAAATACAAATAAGGACTTCTTTTATCAATATCCGACTGTGCACCAGAGTTGTTAAAAAAAGTTAAGTAGCTTCATGATTTACGAGATAGCTGAACTAAAGATAAGCTAATGTCAATTATCATATAATAACGTTAAGAAAACTTTTATCCAGGCACAACCCCAGGTACAGGTTCCAAATTCGCCCCCTACATCAAGTACTGCTGTGATCCAGGAGAAGAAGTTCCTTCTCAAACAGATAAAGCCACCCGAGTTTTACGGGAGAGGCAGATTCGTCCAATCTGATGCTGAAATTTGGATTGAATCTATGGAGGATTACTTTGAAGTAGTTGGTACTGCACCTACCAATCAGGCCATGCTCGCCAAATTAAAACTCACCGGCGAAGCTAGACTATGGTGGAAACAATGGTGCAGGGATCAAGGGACTTCAGAGGGGTCCGTTACTTGGGAGAAGTTAAAGAAAGCCGTGCAGGGGAGGTATTTGCCACCTGCATATCGTACACAGAAAATGAATGAGTTCTATGAGCTAAAACAGCTAGGACTCACCCTTGACGCATACTACTCTAAATTTGTCTCACTTTTAAAGTATGCACTACAAATGGACATGAGGCAGCAGGTGTCCAAATTTTGTGCGGGCTTAAATCCACCCGTAAATACCCGTCTCGAATCTATGCGTCCGTCAGATCTTCAGGATGCACTCATTCGAGCGGCGCCTATAATTCAGGAAGTGCAAGCTAGACCAAGGGTAACAAAAATTGGTCCTATAGCAAACCGAACAGAGGAGCATTCAGACCCCAAGTGAAGAGAGTTCAAGGTCACAATCAGGGACAAAGGAAGAAAGCAAGGACAAATAACGTCAACAACTTTGTTCCTACTCACAGTAATGGCCGAGACCTCCAATGTTTCCACTGCAACGAACTCGGTCACTTCAAAAGGCAATGTCCCAAGCTCAGCAAGGGACATCGTCAAGGTGCAGGCCGCGGTCAAGGAGCCGCCACCCGTGGAAGAGGAAGAACTGCCTGCATTACCAATAGGCAAAGATGCGAAGCAGTAGAAGAGGAAGATCCGACTATGGAAGCAGAATTCGAAAGAGCGACAGTCCATGCCGCTTTACACAAGAAGGGGCCGAATCGCCAGTTCTCAATGATTCAAACACCGTCGGACTATCAAGGTAAAGGTTTCAAAACCTTGATTGATTGTGGCAGTACACATTCCTTTATCTCACCAGCATGTGCAAAAAGATTAGGAATAGCCACAGTAGAAGCACCTACCCTACTTGTGGAATTGGCAAACGGTCATGAGGTAACTTGTACTAGGCAAACTGCTAAGGAAGAATTCTTTCTGGGAGGAAAGAAAACCTCAGTCAAATTCAGAGTCATGAATTTAGGTATCCATGAGTGTCTACTCGGGATGGACTGGGTTAAGCCTAATGACGCCCACATCCACTGCGGAAAGGGTCAAGTTTCCTTTCGAAACTCTGAAAGGGAGTTTGTTACAACTCAAGGTGAGGCAGGAGTGCCAAGAATCCAGTTAGCCAAAGTATCACGGATCATAAAAGGAGTCAGAAAAGGATTACCCGTTTACCTGATCAAACTCAACAAGTTAGATCAAAAGCAAGAGTCTCATGAAGGACCTTCTTGGCTAAAGGAATACGCTGACGTATTCCCTGAGGAATTGACTGAACTTCCGCCTCCAAGAGAAGTTGATCATGAAATAAGGCTAGTGCCTAGAGCTGCTCCAATTGCAAAGAGACCTTATAGAATGTCCATACCGGAAACTATTGAGTTGAAGGAACAACTCAAGCAACTGTTAGATCAGGGTTACATTCGGCCTAGCAACTCACCATGGGGAGCTCCAATACTATTCCAGAAAAAGAAAGATGGGACACTTCGACTATGTATTGATTACCGTGGGTTGAATCAATCAATAGTCAAGAACAAGTATCCTATTCCTAGAATAGATGAGCTTCTTGATCGCCTTCAAGGTGCAAAGATCTTCTCCAAGATTGATCTCAGATCAGATTACTATCAAATAAGGATCAAGGAAGAAGATATTCCAAAAACGGCCTTCAATACAAGATATGGGCACTTTGAGTTCTTGGTTATGTCATTTGGGCTTACTAATGCACCTCTCACCTTCAATAGATTAATGCAGGATATTTTTAGACCATATCTTGATGATTTCGTGCTTGTCTTCTTCGATGACACTTTAGTCTATTCTAAACAGGAAGAAGATCATGAACCTCAACTACGGATTGTCCTTGAGACAATGAGGTCTCATAAGCTGTAGGCAAAAATGAAGAAGTGTGCATTCTTCAAGTGTCAGATTGAATATCTGGGATTCATAGTATCATCAGAGGGAATATCAGTAGACCCAGCCAAAGTCAAGGATGTGCTTGAATGGCAATACCAATATCCGTTAAAGAAATACGTAGCTTTCTTGGCTTGACAGGATGGTATAGGGTCTTTATCAAAAACTATGCTTTGATTGCAGCACCTCTTACAGACTTACTAAAGAAGCAGACTTCTATTACATGGTCAACTCCTGAACAAAATAGTTTCGACAAATTAAAGCAAAGTTTGGTATCAGCACCTATTCTAAAACTCCCTGACCTCAATAAGGAGTTCGAGGTAGAAACTGATGCCAGCATTCTTGCTTTGGGGTGTGTACTTATGCAGGAAGTTCATCCAGTAGCATACTCTTCAAGGAAATTGAAGAGTCATGAAAAGAATTATGCCACGCATGATCTGGAATTATTAGCTGTCATCCATGCTCTAAAGCTTTGGAGACACTACCTGTTGGGTAACAAGTTTACTTTAGTAACCGATCATAAGAGTCTCAAATGGATTTTTACCCAAAACGAGCTCAACATGAGGCAACGTCGATGGATTGAAGTATTGGAGGAGTATGATTTTGAAATCAAGTATCGGCCAGGAAAAGAAAATGTAGTTGCCGATGCACTCAGTCGCAAGGCATTCCTAAATTCCCTAATCTTGCAGAATCCATCAACGGCCAGATCTCTGGCTACAAAGGTATCTATGCCAAGCAACCCTATACTGGAACTAGCTAGAGAGGAGGCATGCCATGATTTGGCCTACCAAACAATGATAAAAGAAATATCTACCAAGGAGCAGAATCTAAAGTCACAAGCTAAGTATCGGGAGTTTTCCATTGATAATGGACTTGTCTACTACAGAACAAGGCTGTGTATACCAACAAGCCAGTCACTTAAGTAGAAGATATTATGGGAAGCTCATGATTCCCCTTTCACAGGACATCCTGGCTATGCAAAAACTCTTAATGAAGTTAGGAAAAGTTACCACTGGGAGAGGCTCAAAGGTGACGTTCTCAAGTATGTCACTGAATGTTTGTCTTGCCAACATATCAAGGCCGAACATGTCATGATGCCAGGGAAACTGCAACCGCTTGACATTCCCCAAATGAAATGGGAATTCATCAGTATGGATTTTGTTGTGGGCTTACCCCAAGTCCAAGGAGGATACAATTCCATTATGGTTGTGGTTGACATGCTTACTAAGGTTGCACACCTGATTCCAGTAAAGACAAACTATAAAGCCTCTGACATTGCAAGATTGTTTATCAAGGAAATATTCAAGCTACATGGGTTACCTAAAAGAATCATTAGTGATCGAGATTCTCTCTTCACATCACACTTCTGGAGAGCTATCTTTGAAGCTATTGGGACTCAACTCTGTTTTAGCACCGCCTACCATCCCCAAACGGATGGACAAACAGAGCAAGTGAATCAAATCATTGAGGATATGCTTAGGGCATACTGCTGTCGAGAGCCGAAGAGGTGGATTCAATACTTGCCATAAGTAGAATTTGCCTACAATGCTTCTTACCAGCAGAGCACTCAAATGACCCCTTTCCAGGCATTGTATGGTCATGATTGTCGAAGTCCCCTAAACTTTTCTGATCCAACCCTAAGAGTTGAAGCTTCAAGACAAATGTTGGAGGACATGGATGACCAAATAAGGTCAATAAGACAAGACATACAAGCAGCCAAGGATAGAATAAAGGCATATGCGGATTTGAAACGTCAAGAGAGGGTCTTCGGAGAAGGAGACATGGTCTTCATTCGTGTACGCCCCAAAAGGAGTTCGCTATCTCTAGGAAAATGCAGGAAGCTAAGTCCAAGGTATTGTGGGCCATATAAAATCCTCAAATGCCTAGGACCCAATGCTTATAAATTGCAACTTCTTGATAACCTAAAAGTTCACAATGTATTCCATATTAGTCTCTTAAAAAAATATGTACCCAACCCTAATCATGTACTTGATGACCAACAAATTGTAATGCCTAGTCAAGGAGTCCTTGAACTAAGACCGGATAAGATTTTAGATGTTAGGGAGAGACAGTTAAGATCTAGAACCTTGAAAGAATGCCTCGTCCAGTGGAAAGATTATCCCGAAGAGGATGCTACCTGGATAGATGAAAGCTCTCTCAACCATTAATATCCCCAGCTTACTTCGAGATGAGGACATCTCGATTCTTCTAAGGGGGAGAGAATGTAATATTTCCATTATGAGAATATTTCTAAACCCACGTGATAGTCATGCAAGGAATTCCATCATCCAAAAATTACGCCAATGATGTGATTTTCGAATGTCACACTACGTATCTTAATCTCTGCTTGCATAAACGAGTTAATCAAATTTACATGGGAACCTCCTCCTAAAGCCAAAAGGATAACCTTTAGATTAAAGGAATTTTTTTTTATTACTTCCTTTTTTCTTTTCTTTTCCCCCAGCGACTGTCATGCTGGAGGGGAGGGAAATAGCAAGGATGACTAAGCATCCTTGCTGGGGATCATAGGATGGGTTAGGCCCATGCACGAGCCGCGTGGGGGAGGGAAGGCACCTCTCCCCCTCCCATATAAACCCTGTGCGATGAAGGGAAGGGGGCTTCTTGAGGGTAGTGTGACGCCTGTAACCCGAGGAAGGGAGAAAGAGTGAGTGACGGCAGCCTTCGTTCTGTGGAAACCAGAGCCGCGAGAAGGGGACGAACTAAATTGGTTGCCGGGAAGATCAGGAAAGAGGGCAAGCAAGGCGTAAGGCCACGTCGTCCACCAAGAGTGGAGGGAGGAGACGCCAATTTCCAGGCGGCTGCTGTGGGCCAAGAAAGTCGCCGCCAGCTTCAGCTCGTCATTCGCCTCCTGACTAAGGAGACGCCAGGCTGGACGACAGCCGATTCGTCCTTTAATTTGCCCACCACGTACCTTAGCAAAACCTCTAGAAGGCCTTGGAAGCTTCCAAGGGACCTTATTGAGGCCTTTCCCACACCTTTACTTATTAACCCTCGGGACTCTAAATTCCCCTCTAAGCCCTATCCTATTGCCCTCAAACGGGTTATAGAAAAACCCCCTTCCCTTTCCCGGAGTTTAGGCCTTTCCCAAACTTGTCCTACACCCTTTTTTCTGTCACAATTTAAGGCCTTTCCCCATTAAGACCCCTTTCCCTAGTGGAACCCAAACCCTGTGATTTAAAGCATTATATACTCTTCCCCATTGGGTTCGGAATCATTTCCCCCTTTACGTGTGTAAACCCTCATGAGCCTAAATTGCCTAAAGGTCCTTAGACCCTTACTTATAACCTTTACGGTTATTAATTTCCCTTAAAGCTCTCCTATACCTTGCGTCTTTTTCCACACCTTGATATTCCCGTTCGTGCAAGCTTACTAAGGCCATTAAGCTTGTCCCATGGCTTTAATGTGTCTTAGTGGTAAAAGTTTCTAAAACACCCTTTTCAATTCCCGAATCCAAGGAGGGAGCCTTCCAAAACTACTTTTGACGAACGGTGCAAGGAGCGACGGTGGAGTTCTAAGGAGAAGTTATAAACCTGCTTCCACGTTCGACGGACACACTTGCGATGCCTCCTAAGAAAGTCCAAGGCGTAGCCGTGGGAGGGTCATCTCCCGGTATCCATGTGGATATCTCACCTCAAAGCCAGGTTTTCTTCTTGATGTTAATTTGGGTTTTAGTCAATCATGCAAAGAAAAATTATTAAGGAAATATATATATTTGTTCGAATCAATTCTAACGAAGGAGTTAGCTTATGAATGACAATGTATTCAAATTAGCTTTCATCAAATTGCATCAAGCATTATAAAATAATAGGCAATACTATCCATTTACTATAGTATTATAGTCCTAAAATGAAGAAATTATATCTTGCTCCATTAGTCTTATTCTTCTCGCAACGGATCATGGCAAAATGGCTAAATTCATGAAAAGTTTCCTTCAATGCTCAAATTATTAGAGAGTTATCTTTGCTAGTTGCAAGGCAACTGTTGTTAATTGGCATGAGTTTATCTTAAAGAAAACGGAAGTTAAAAGTTAGAAATTAACAAGTATAAAAATTAGACATACGAAATCATTTGGAAAGAAAATGTAATGGGGAATTGCTGGATGATACTTTATTAACACTTTTTCCCCTTCAAATTGAGGACTTGGAACAAATAAAGTGTGTATTCACCAATTCCTTAGCTAGGTATTTAGGAGTATCGTCACTCTTTGTATCATCATGGCATTATGCTATATGCCAAATCAAACTGTATTGATTGAGAAAGTAATCAAAGATAGTAAAACCGTGACAAGACGAGTAAGATTACCTTCCTAAAGTTGACAAAACCAATCTTTCCAAAAGATAACCGGACCAATCTAAACATAGAAACATTCATATCCTAAAACACTGGACTACTTATCTTACCGCAAGGACAATAAACTCATAAAAATAAGAAATTAGGGTCGTCCCTAAGGCTCTCAAATAAAGAAACCCTAGGCCTGACATACGTCAGATTATGGAGTCTAAACAGACTATTCCATCATCTGACTTGCGCAACATATATGAAATCATTTTGTGATTAAGTCACAAAAAGAAAAGGGAAAAACCCTTTTCGAAGACGGCAGATCCTTACACAAGTTATCTTGCAAAAAGACGTAGTTTTTGGATATCCTTCAAAATAAGAAAAGTTGTAAAATAGAAACTAGCATATCTAAGGTACCTTAGGGTAAACCAAACTAGGTATACCCCACATCCGAATGTAAGGAATCTTGCCAAAGTTACAAGACATCTTAAGAACGACTGCCGATATACTAAAAAAGGAAAGAACACTTCTGTAGCAGTTTGCCATACAACTGGGTTGGTTAATGGAAATGTTTGTGCTTGCTAGAGATTTTAGAGCTCTGTTTGATTTATGAATTACAAATTAAATAAGTATCTATACTTCAGGTTAAAAACCTGAAGGGAGAGGCAGCTTCAGTTACCCCCGACTGCCTGCCTGACCCTAACCAAGGGGGTTGTTTGACCGTGCCGGGAACGTGGACCGAACCCGCCGCGAGAGGTCTCTCCGTTGAGTTCTACTTGGAGCAGGAGGACGCTTGGGTGCCAGGGGGCTCTGGCCGTAAATCCCTCGCCTTCCGGGTCCTGCACAAGGGGCTAACGGGACTCGGGATTGGATCCCGAAGCCCGTATACTAGTTGACGGGTGGAAGCTTGGAATAGTGATCCTTGGAGATTACTTGTTAGCCTCCGGGCAGATTATGGATAAGCCTACGGGCGGAACTTCTTGTAATTCAAAGATAAAATGATGAGATGTTGAAAGAACTTGCTTGATATTGTTTTTATATGTCACGTGATAAAATTACGTGAAGGAACCAGTGCTTAAACAAGATTAATTAAAGAAGCTGATTGTTATATGTCAAATTAATGTGTTAGATAATTACATAACTAAAACAAACCGAGGAAAGTACGGAGGATGGACCATGGGTCCGTCCTACGGTTGCGTGGTCCCGGTTAGCCGGGAACTTTTCTCATAAATCTCGAAAGACAGCGGAATGATCATCATCATCAAAAAGAATAACAAGAACGATGACCTAGAGTTACGTCTTACCCGATTTACGTTGTTGTAGGGGAACAGAATGGGACTATGCCTTATGGCAGAGAGGTTGAGCTTTGCATCCCTCTCATTTCCCATTCTCCTTGAACCAAGTGTAGCGTGAATCTGCTTCGGACCTGGCGTTTCTGCGTAAAGTAGTTTGCTCGGGTCTGACGCTAGTTGCTGTTAGCTAGTAACCTATTAGGAAAACCCTAATTCCAGTCGATCCTAAGTGGAAACGGCCAGGATACTTCCGCTACGTGGCAGACGCGGGAAGAACTAGATCACAAAACCCGTAACATTCCATGGAGTGTTGGGTGGAGCTTTCTAGACATCCTTTCCGATGGACTGCTAAGACGTGTCCTGGATGATACTAGGGGACACGTTACAGGGGATATACTAAAGTGAGGGATATGCTTCACAACAAAAGATCCCACCTCAAGACACGGGCCAGGGACTCACTGCGGAGGCTGGAGGAGGGGCGTGGAGCCTATAGCCAACCACCTATGTGCCACCGCATAGAGTGGAAGAAAGCCATGAAGAAAGCAGTTGAGAAAGTAAAGAGTCGCTAGCTGCACGCAGAGGCGCGACGGATCCAAATGGAAACCATGGGATCGTCGCATTACGGATCGGGCGGCAGAGAGTCATGGGAGGCAGAGTTTGTAGGTATATTTTGATTTCTAGTTTTTTTAAATTTATATTTCTTTCAATTCTTTATATATTTTAGTCTAATATATTGTGACTCATAATTGTTTTTATATCTCTAAATGTTTTGCAGACTACCATCGTTGGTAGGACACCTACTCCTAGAGAGGTAGGTTACCATCGAGGCCATAACCACGCAGCGACATGGCTTCACTTTTATGAGGAGGGTCTCATCACTGAGGAACAATACAACCGGGCCATGAGGATTCGACAGCCAGAGGAGGTATGTTTTTCTTACTTTCCTATTAAAAGTATAGCTAATTATAACTTTTTCTCCACCTTGTCTATGTAAGCAACCCTGATCTTTTGTATATGTAGGCAAACCCGGATGTGGAGCATAGCGAGGAGGGGCATAGTGACGCTAGTAGCCATGGTGGTACTAGCAAAGATGTTTCCTCTTCAAATTCGTAGAGGAGCACCATACCTCCTCATGAGGCCTTCTTTTCTTGTATATATATGATATCTCTTTGAGCCTACTGCTTGCGGCCACACTTTAGGTCGCAAGCACTTAAACTTCCCTTGTAAATGCTTTTGATATATAATGAATACATGGACTTTTATTTTCAATTCTCGTGCTTGTAAGATACATTGTCTTTTTCCCAAATACACAATCTAATGTATGGGAGGGGAAAAAAACATCGAGTTCTGTTTTGCGCGTCTATCAACGCGTCTAAATTGCAGATAATTCGCGTTTATACGCGCGTCTATAATGCAGACTACACACGCATATACATGAGCTTCATAATTCAAATTTAAAAAAGAAATTAAATATCGTTTTTTTAAAAATGACATTTTCTGTTTTCCATTTGCATCTATCAGTGCTTGTAAAAGCGCGTCTACCAGTGTGTCTAGATGGGCGTGTATATGTGCGTCTATTGCGCGTCTATTTGTGCGTGTAAATTCGTTGATACATGCGATTATAGACGCAAAATGGTAGACGCACAAATAAACGGGCGGATAGACACGCCCGTAAGAATTTCTCTATATTCAAAAATCGCGTCTAAATGTGAGTCTATGAGGCCTTTTTGTTGTAGTGGGCAGAGCATATTGTTTCTCATAAGATTTGAGTCTTGATGTTCAAGATCATGAGGTGTATCTTAATCAGCGTGTCCCATGTCCTTGCTCTCAATACAAGCTAGCAATTTGACGAAAACGTCGATTGTCTATAGAACATGTATGACACTTCAGCGAGTTTCAATCTGAGATCATTGATTAAGCAATCTTGGATTTTCAACAAACGGTAAGAAAAGTTAATATCATTCATTCATTGTACTTGCAAGCTAATTGAATACCATATATAAAAAGATTAGGTGTGACTGGCAAATTTTCTATCCAGGGAGGTGACATCTTGTCCTAAGGAGGAGTGCACCACTTTGTGGCAAATTAGAAGAGTTTGTGGGCGTGTGATGGATGGAGTGCCTGAGCCAATCCACCACTTGGAAGGTACTATCCAATCTATACCGTCAATACCAGAGGAGGAGATAGACAGCCTTGGAGACTTACCTACAATCTTGGAGCCTGAGATGGAGACAATGATTGATGCATTGATTCCCATGGATATTGAGACTTCTGATCCGTTTAGAGAGGAAGCATCTATACCACTATATGATGGGTGCCAGGTATCTCCCCTTGCACTCCTAAGTGTGCAAGCAAAATATGGGTGGAGCAATGTGAGTGTAACTGAGTTGATCAAGTACCTTATACGTACGCTTTGTTGATTTCTTTTCGGCATTATCATTAAAAACATTTGTGCTTTTTCAAGGTGTTTTCTAATTTTTTTCAGGTTACTAAAGTATAATATATTACAACTTTCAAATACCATGCCTGAATCTCGTGATGATGCACGACATGTTTTACGAAAGCTTAGCATAGACTACAACTGCATCCATGCATGTATCAATGATTGCATACTGTTTCGAGGAGAATACGAGACTATGGAGACATGTCCAAAGTGTGGTTCTCACAAGTATTGATAGGACTTGCAAGGGCAAACCATCTCTCAAAAAGTTTTAGAAACTTTCCGCTTATCCCCCGCATAAAATACATGTTTTTACGTCCAGCATGGTGAGCTTGACAATGTGGCATGCGCAGAATAGGTCCACAAATGGAGTTCAATGAATATCAGCGGATTCACACGCTTGGAGCCACATTGTCTCTACCTTCCAAGGCTTTTCCCAAGAGCCAAGGAATCTTTGGCTCAGTCTTGCAATGGATGGCATGAACCCATTAAGTCTGCGCTCAACTTCTTCCAGTGTGTGGCCTATAGTCCTTGTCAACTACAACATCCCTCCATGGCTTTCTACGAAGAAAGGACATCTCATCCTTAGCTTACTTGTCCCCGGCCGCTAAAAAGTCAAAAATATGGACATGTATCTTCGTCCATTAATCAATGAGATTAAGATTTTGTGGGAGGAGGGGGTCACCGTACAATATATGGGCAATCGTGATGGTCAATGGTCCACTAATATTCGAGCCATTCTCATGTGGATGATGCATGACATTCCGGGATTCGGAGAGTGCTCAAGTAAATAGGCTTTCGTTCTCGTTGGTAATATCTATCATAGCTCATTCAAGTTTGTATTCACTAGATAGAGGTATTGGGATAGGTCTGGTTACCTAAGGCTATCATGCACATCCATTGTACGGGTCACAGTTATACTCCCAATGGTCACGAACCATAAAGAAGATGGGCGAGGGATCCCAATCCCACTCTCACTCTCAATCTCATTTATAATCACAATCTTGAATTGTTGTATGAATATGAAGAACTAGGATTAGCTTAAATACATGAGTCTTAATCCTATTTTTTATCTCAATTCTCATAATAAAATTCATTAACATAATAGAAAGGAATCATACATAACTCAATATATGAAAATAAGAAAGTAACGTAAACTCCCTATATCTATCTAGTTTGAACTATCCTAAAGCAGTCTTAACTTGTTTTTGTTATGACTTTCTTCCACAAATTCAAAATATAGACGTACGAGTATTCAAATTAATCGAAACAGACTTGTCGACAAGGCAACACACACAAAATTACATATTAGGTCTTTTGTAAGTGACTCATACATACTATTTTAGACTATTTTATATATTTTATTATTTAAAAACATAATATTATCTATTAAAAAATAATTTATAACCAATATAACTTTGTTTAATCTCTATAGACTATCGAGTTTGAACAATACTACCTATTAACAAGTTCATGGATATGTATTTTGATAGTAGTACTATTTATTTATTATATTAAAACCACTAAATAATGTAATATACATAAAATTTCACATAAAAGAATCATAAAGTTAATATGTTTGATAGTTCTATGGATAAGATCATTACATTCGATCCCTCTTCAAAAGCTTTGTCCTCAAAGCTTAGCATCCAATCCCTCTTCAAAAACTATTTCTCTAAGTCTTATTTATTATTATCAAATAAAAGTTCGGCTCATTAAGCTAAAATATCAAAGAAAAAGATGTAAAAGAAGTGACCTTTTATTTTGCCTCCATGTTTGTTGTCATAACTTAAATGTGGTTGTAGATCTTGAGCATCACCTGCATTTATATTCGAATCCATATATATCTCCATAAGAGTAGTCTTCAAATCAAAGACTATTATAATTTATCCAGAAAGAGTCTTTCTAACAGCTTGCATCGTCTTCATAAAGTCTTCTCCGTAGCTAGATATCTTCTTGATGGTCCCTCACATATAGTCTTCATAAAGTGAGCATCAAAATCTTCAAGTCAATCCTTTTTGTTTCTTAAAGAATCACCTTTACAATAGAGTTGAGTCCAATCATACTAATTGGTTTAAATTAATCTCTCTCACTTGGAGATTATATCTAAGCATGTCTAGTTAGAAATACTAATGGCCATATTTTTTCTTATTCAAATTCTCCTTCTCATTCTCATTTAGAGTTACATCTTTTGCAAGAGACTTATATGATCTCCCTCCTAAAGAGGCTCAATAATCTTAAGATCTTTGAAAAGAAATATTCAATTAGTGTCAATAATATAATATCATATATATATCCCATAGATTCTCGTCCTTGTGTTTCTATTGTATCCATATTAAGGTTTATATATAAGAGAATGTCATAAAATATGAATCAACACATCCAAAATACATATGTTTTACATATCTATATCACAATATGTATTATGTTTGCATCTATCGATTGAAATATCTTTGATATTCATTAGTAAGAGAATAGAAATCTTTGTTAAATACATCACTTACAAACTCAAAATCACTCTGAGTTTTCCTCCCTCTCTCTCTCTCTCTCTCCCTCTCTCTCTCATAGTTATATATATATTCTCTCATTTAGTCCATACTCAATAACAACTACATTATTTAGCCAATAAGATAATTCTAATTTACACCTATATGCAATGATATTTTAAAATAATAATATACTAGAGAATTTTTGTACATATGTAACTAAATACACCACCTTATAATGTAGATTTCAGACTATGTAATTACAAAATTAGCTCATGAGGCAATCAATTTACTCAAAGTATTTAATCAGAATACCTAGCATTTATAAACCAATAACTCATTCTTAAAAACCACAAAATGATAACTCTATGAAATTTAACATGCTCTAATATATACAAATTTTTTACTCTACGTTATATATTATTTGTATCATTTATAAAAGAATGAAAAGCCCATTCTAGCTTGTGTGATATACCAAGTTAGATTTGTATGCATGACTCTTAGTCCCACTTTCAATCTCTATTCTCAAAATAAAATTCAATCACATAAGAGAAAGTAATCATATATAACTCAAAAAGAAAAGAAGGAACATGAATTTCATGTATCTATGTAGTCTGAATTGTCCTAAAGTAGTCTACAACTTGTTTTTGTTGCAAGTTTCTCCCATAAACTTAGAATATAGATATAGGGGTACGCAAATCGACTAGAACAGATATGATCAACAAGGCAATGCACACATAATTATGAAACTAGATTTTTTGTAAGCAAAAGTGACGATTTTGGATTGAGTATCATAAAAAGTATATTTTTTATTTTTTACAAATCATACATACAATTTTAGGATCTCTTATATATTTAATTATTAAGAAAAATAGTATTATCTATTAAAATATTAAAAATACCATTTATAACTAATCTAACAATGTTTTATCTTTATAAACTATAGAGTTTAAACAAGACTACCTATTAATAATTTTGTGGATATACATATATTATTATAGTACTATTTATTTAATATATTAAAATTAATTAATATACATAAATTTTCACATGAAAGGATCATAAAATTAATAGGTTTGATAGTTTGACAAAGAAGATCGTAAACAAATGAATAACAATTTGAAAGGATTTACCTTATACTCTTGAGATACTTAAAAGATGGTGAATTGGTATTTGGTCTCTTGATTATTAATGGTCGCATGGAAAGTGCATCTCTTAAACTCCTTGTAGATGGCAAGATTCCCTTTTTCTTCTTATCTCACTAGTAAGGAAACAAAATCAACCACCAGTCTCTCGTCCCACTCCCCACTCTTGCTCTCAATTGTTGAAGTTTTCCCTAGTTGGAGAGTTATAAGAAGGGTTAGCATTGATTGTTTGAATCAAACATTGGGCTCTAAAGTGGAATGACAGGTTGCATATGAAGGAATGGGGTTCAAGCTCTTGATTGGTATTTATAGGGTAAGGGTTATTATTATTGTTGGGTTGGCAATTGAGCCATTATAAATAAGGTCCAAATACTTCCAATTTTGATTTTCCATTTGAAGATTAACCCATGGTCTCTTTGGGGGGTGGGAAAACCTATTGTTTGAATAGTGTTGAGTAACCCAAAAATTCCTTTTGGGGAGGGAATCTATCAATGGTTGAGCTTGTAGGAGCCCATCCTCAAGTTTAGAGGATTGCATAGCCTTTAATTATCCATTCAGTGGTGTACTTAGGCCTTGATAGAAGCGCGCTACTTGCTTTGTCATCATTATTTTTAGGCACACTTTAGGAGGTAGAAAAAAATGGGAGAAGTAACCCTCCAAGGTTAGGCCTTTTTGTTTCAAGTTGAAAATCTCATATATTTTACCAATTTGGTATACTAGGAATAAGTATCTCCCTTGGATAGCTATCTTAATCTGCTCCTAGGTTTGGGATATTTCCATAATAGTTTTATCACGATATCATTGCTTCTACCATAGACAAGCCTCTTTGGTGAGACATTGGTGTGCTGCTATGCGGATACAATGTGAAAAATCCTAGAGTGCATCATCATCCAACTTTCTTAAAGAACTAGAGAGTCATTGCCATATTAGTGATTAGTGTCAATGTCCATAGTATGGGTGGTAAAAAATATAGGATTTTTAGATAAATTTAGCTTATTTTTTATATTTTAGATATAATTTCTTGTAAATATCCTAAAAAGGTATAGAAAACTTCTAGAATAGGGTGACATGCAAAAAGCAAGTTACTTTTTAACCAATGCGGGAGATCTCATGTAAAAAGAGGGGCTTCGGAATTCACACAACATGCAATCGTAGTTGTTCCGCATTAAACAACACTTCAAAGAAGAGGAAGAAGAAGGAGTGATGTGGATGAATTTTGAGCAGATGTTATAGGATTTTACCCCTCTTTTGAAGCCAATGGAACCATCAAATTTTCCATTTGGTGCGCATTCTTTATCTACTAGGGAGCGCTAGGAGATCTAATGCTTAGAGATTGCTTCCTAGTAGTCCCATACAAGGATTATGTTTATCTTCTAAGGCTCTATCAGTACATAGTGCTTTGAATCATTGAGCTTTGTCTTTATATTGTGTAAAGGATTTGATAGATTTGAATCCCTGGCCTATTCTTTCTTTTCTTTTCTATCTCCTATTCGCTACTTCCTGCTCTCTTTGATCCTGGGTGGATACAACCTTTCAACTAAAGCTGCTCCAACATTGGTGAACCGGATGTGGAAGGTCACAAGAAGGAAAGATAGGATGGGAGAACCCCTTAAGTATGATTTCTAGTGATGTTTTGTATCAATTAGTGCACAATAGGAACATGCTTATGTCTATACAACAACAACAAGTAATGTAGGCTTTTGCTCAAATAGAAAATGTTGTGATGAATGCTTTGTAGGCAGTAGAGCCTGCAATGAAGTTGCTTAATGGCATGAATGTATCTATATATTTGCATACCTATGCTCAATATATAGAGTTTCTTGGAGTGACTCAACTTGCATGGAGCTCGTATATTGTATGGCGTTGGACCTTTTGGGGTCGAAAGTTTACCGCAGGGGTAAGAAAGTCTACTGCAGGGGTAAGAGACAGTAGGGTAAATGGAGATTTAGGGAGAGAAGTAGATAGAAGAGGAGGGGCTTAAAGAAATAGAAGATGTAGAAGAATACTCATAGAGGTGAAGCTTGTCAATTTATTTATGCATCATGATGAGAAGATAAATCTCTTATACACAAAAAAGGTGCATAAAACAATAGCTTCCTCTCTGTTACTCAGACAGCCAATCTCATGCTTTCGTTGACTCTGAAAGGGGGGTAAAATAGGACTCCTGATGAGAATAGTCCTCGATCACTCCTTCTTCTTCTCCAAGTTTCGAGTGTTGTTTGCTGCTAGTAAACAACAATCACGCTGTTCGTGTGATTTCGCCAATCTTTCTTTTTGCATACAATCCCCCAAAAATGGCTGAAAAACACTTGTTTTTTTTACATGTCATCCTATTCTAGAAGTTGTCTAAAACTTTTGGATATTTCACTAAAAAAAAACTAAAATATCAAAAATAGGGTAACTTTTTCTAAAAATCTAGTATTTATGAACCATACTACGGACACTGAGACTAATGACTAATAATATGGCATTGACTCTCTAGATTAAAAAGAAAGCCAAATGGCGATGCATTTTAGAGTTTTTCACAATGTGTCTGCATAGTAGCATGACATCCACCCCCTCTTAACCTGCACATCCTCTGGTATGTATCAAAGTCTTAAGGATTTGGAGTGTCAAAAGAAGTATCCTATACCATGCCAATGTCTTCATCTTCTACCTCTTCTTCTTCCATATTCTCATGTTCATGCTCAGTATCCAACTCATATGTTAAAGACTCCCTATGTTTAAAGAGCTCGATACATTTTCTAGCCACTGGAATCCTTAGAGTTGTTCCATCCATCTCATTTAATGAATAGGTAACATTGTCAAAAAGAAACCTTACCACATATGGCCCAAACCACCGCTTTGCCATCTTCCGACTGGTAGTATGCTGATTTTTCAAGTTGTTGTCATAAACTAACACCCAATCCCCTTCCTCTATAGCTTCTGATGGTCGAAGTCTGCGTTGCTTATCAAACCTCTTCTTGTTGTTGGTCCTTGTAGTCTTTAGCTTTTTCATGGTTGTTTAAATGTCTTCAGGCCTTCTTTCTAACTATCTAATGCATAGGACTAGTAACTCTTCTCTATTCAAACCCTCTTCCCATGGTAGATCACTCCAAGTAGTAAATGTTTCCTTACAATAGGCATGATTGGCTATTGTCCATACATTAATTCAGTAGGCATATACCCTGTAATTGGACTATGAGTGGTCCTATCAGCCCATAAATCAAAGGGCAACATTTTTGGCTACTCTTTTATCCTGCCCTTGCATAATTTGCTAGTGTCTTAATGATAGGATAATGACATCTTTCACTTTTTCCATTTGCTTTGCGATTGTAGGCTAAAGTTAAAGCTAGCTTGGTACCCAATTATGAAAAGAAGTAACAAGCCTCATCCACATCCAATTCTCCTCTATCTGCAACCACTTTACCAACACAACCATACCTGCAAAAGACTTCTTCCAATAAGAACCTGCAAACTGCATGAGTAGTCTTTGTACTAAGAGCTCGACCTTCCACTTGATTTGTCAAGTCTTTTAGTGCAAGCACAAGATATCTTATATTCCATGGTAACCAAATCAACTACCCATTTGTAATGCATAGACAATGGATAAGTCAGTTGCAACCCATCTCTATGCTTTACCATGGAATACATCTTACAATCACTGCATGATTCCACATAATGCTCCACATCTTTATACATGTTTTGCCACCAATACTTCTCTTTCATCTTGGAAAATCTGCCCCAAACTCCTCTATGTCAACTAAGGGATATACTCCCTCAAAACTTTATGCATAGCATTTATCATATGCGCCATTGAATTGGTTGCTCCCTGTGAAGGTGTACAGATTCTAACCAATCCAAGCAGCGATACTACTAAGAATCACACAAGGTTTGCTGCCTAGGCTCTCTCGAACCCACTTCACAAAGAGAGGATTCTAGCCATAAACCATAGGGATCAAGGGCTCTTAATTCCATAATAAGACCACTAATAGATTAATTAGCAGGGATCCTTGAGCCAGTACATTTGCAAGTTAATCCAAAAGGAAGTATGTCAATGTTACACTTGGTTCATAGTGAGTGAGAAATGAGGGGGAGTGATACACATGAAGCCCTCTACGCATAGGATATAATATCCATTCTGTTCTCTTAAAATGACATTGAACTAAGTTTAATATAGCATACTAGATAGTCACACATTTAACCACTTCTTAAATCTAGCACCTTAAAGGAAAACTATTAGCTCACCAAGACCACCCATTCATAGAATGAATCCATCAAGGATCTTGCCCTCGTGCTTTCCTCTAGGTTTGTTATACTTATCTAGTTACCCTAACATATTTATGTTTGACATGCAAAAACAACATTCTTCATTAGCCATTAAACACTTGTTCCTTTGCGTAAATTATGAACATAGATACAAAGAATATTAAAGAAATCTTTTAAAAGAAATTATAAAGCAATATACTTATCCTGCATCTTCTCGAAGATACAATGCCAACTCAACATTTTATCCCTTAATCTGGGACTTGTGTCTAATCTAAGACATACGATCTACCAATCCACCCTTCTCTATCAGCAAGGTATTCTAGAAAGTCTATCATCCTTGGACATGTAGGGGTTGGGCAATTCCAACGAGTATAAGGGGTTTATTAGCTAGATCCCCCCTGGCCCTCTCATCTCCTCCTACCCAAAGGCTACCTATGAAGAGACCTTTCATACCTAGGGTTGGTCTGAACCTCTAGTGCAGTTAATATAGCCCCTTTCTAAAGGGCTCCCATCACTAATCTTGGGAAGATTTAGTGTGTAATAAAAAACCCACCCATAAGAGCACAAGATATTTGTATAAATACACAATCAAGTAATCAATTGATCAATAACAACTAGGAAGTCAATTATTTTCCATTGCATCAATCTAAATAATCTATTTGAATATTCCATAAAAGTTAGCATTTCTTAAAAGGATAAATTCAACAACCCAAACAACATCTTTAGGATACTTTGCAAAAGAAGATGCAATTTTCAATAACTTATCCATCCTTAGAGTGAAAGCATATAAGTGATACATACCATTGTACCAATACTTAAGTCACATGTTAACATAATATGTCTCTAATCCTTTTCTTACATTGCAAGCTATTTTTCTACATGCTCAACACTTTATCGTGTATAGTCTTTGTACAATATTTCTTCATTCCATTCCCATGCATAATCTTTACTTCAATGAACACTCATCCCATTAGTTCCACACAAGTCTATATAAACTTTTGTACTAATGAACTTGAGCTAAGGTTCAGAGATAAAAGATTCTTGAGAGAGCACCATAGCTTGTTTATAATCTCAACTCCAAGAAGTAAGATCCATTACAATTAGTCTAAGAGAAGTAGAAAAAAAAATAGGAAAGCACTTAGAGCCCTTTTTAATCGTACATTTGATGTACTCCCGTATTTGTAGCAATAACAAAATGAAGGTGGGATCAAGGAACCACCCTCTATCTTGGTATTTCAACTTAGAGGTGTTGCCTCTTGCCAAGATTTGGTAGTTGGACCAATTGATGCACAAGAACTGATGGAAGAACTTGCAATGCAATGGAACTTGCTATTGAGCCCTTGAACAAAAAATCTCTTATCCTCTCCTTCTTTCTACCATCATCCCTCTATCTTCTCTTGTTTTTCTTCTTCTCTGTATTCTTCTCTTCTTCTTCTCTATAGCCGATGGTCATGCCGGAGGAGAGGGAGAGAGGTGCGTATGACTAAGCATCTAGCCGGAGCCATGGGCAGAGTTAATGCCCATGCAACAGGCCCGCGTGCGCCGTGAGGGAGCTCCCCTCCCTAGCCTATAAAAACCTTGTGGGGGGGAGTGAAAGAAAGGAAGAGGAAAATAGGAACGTAAAGCCGTCAGAGAGAAGGAAGAGGCTAAAGTCGTGAGGAGGGAATGCTTGCACAGAACCTCCACCAGCTGCCGTCATGAGAACGTGAAGAGGTGGGGACGCCGCTGTTGCTACCAGACCGCCATCTGCCGCCGCAGCTCCGCCACGGCCATCACTCGGCCCTGCCACCAACAAGCCGCCATTCTAAATCACCTTCTCTCTCATCCACGTGGTTCCACCACATTTTTCAGAAGCTTCTTGAAGCTTCTAAGGGCTCTTCCAAGCCTCCCTTCCTGTGGGTTCCGCCCCCCCCACAAAAATTCTTTAAAATCATTTAAACCCCCTTCCTTTCAGGCTTTCATAAGGCCTTCCCTTGTGGGTTTTTATATAACCCCCGAAGTTTAAGCCCTTTCCAAGCTTGCTTTACACCCCTTCCCCATTGGAATTTAAGCCCTTTTGCCCACCTTAGGCCGGGTTTTCAAAGCTCTCCCCTTAGAACTTCCACAAAACCATTTGAAAACCTTTATGTGGATTCCCCCCCACCCCCCCACAAGTTATCTTAAAAGCCCTTCCTAGGGACTTTTATAAACCCTTTCTAAAGGGGTCTTTATAACCCCAGAATTTAAGCTACCTTTCCCCCTTTGCATATTACAAAGCTATTTTTTCTTCTTTCCGTGGATTCCCACACCAGACGGTTAAGCCCCTTTTCGTGAAGAACACTTGTATTCCCGGAACTTCTACAAAAAGAAGGGGAGTTCATAGGTTTCTATTTCTAAGGGCGGTTCCAAAAGATGGAGAAATTAATCAAGGAAGCGGAATCTCAAAGGAAGTTTCGCTTGTGAAGGAGACGGCCAAGATCATAAATCTACGTCCAAGGCAAAAATGCCGAATTTGCGATGGTCCCTAAGAAGGCACAAGGTGCAACCGTAGGAGGATCATCTCGTAACATCCATGTGGACATTTCACCACAAGTCGAGGTTTTTCTTCCTAATTTTGATTAACACTGTAATATTTCGATTGTGCATGGATCATTTATGGAATTAGGATGCACTTTTTTAATTAAAATACCTTGGCTAAATTAAAGGAAATAGCTTACGATCAAAGAATCGGTCATTTGTATTTTTCAAATAAACGAATGAAAAAAAGAGCATAAGATCTTTATGCATTCCTAGCAAGTGGTTTTTTAGGCTTTGCAAAGTTACGAAATTAGATCAACTAGTGATCATCTTTACAAAGTCGAGTTTATTGTTGTATACTTCGATTATGCATGGAAAGTATGAATCACATGTCGCATTATTAGACATCTCTTCTTCGCAATGATTCATTAACGAAAGTTGCTAATAATCTATAGGAATTTGCAAGGCATGGAAATGGTTCTTGAGCTGCATGAAGTAGATTAAACTCTAGTCAATTCACATAAATTTCAATCAATTACCTAGGTAGTTACGAAAGGTTGTGTGATGCTCATTCAGCATACGAATAATTCATTCCGAAATGAAATTAGGAAAATTATGCATGGTTCGTTTTAGCATAAGCCCTAAAAGCTTAGTAGCATAAATCGTGAATGCATCAATAGGAATTATGCCATAACTCAGCATATGCTTTGATCTTAACCAAAAAAGTTAGGGTTTGTAAAATCTACTCATACTTAGGCAATGAATCATGTGGTTATGAGAATGGTAACATAATTATCTTCAAGAATAGACATGTAAATTGGTTTAACCTAAACACCTAAACTGCAAGGGACTCGTTTAGGAATGGTTAAATTGATGCAACATATCCCAAGTGCTAACTAGGAGTTAGCACGTTGAGGACGTGACCTAGTCGCTCTTATTGCCAAAGTTGAAACTCTTATACCCTAAAGACTTGCCCACATTCACGAAATGTAGGGACAATAGGACGTACCTGCAAGAGGCGATCTAGGGTTTTTACCCTAAGGATCGCTCGCTAAAAGGATGAAACTCGATTTGAAATTGGAACCCTAGGATCGACAATGTCGACCTAGTGCAATCAAGAACGGATTATTATATCTAATCATGATTTCGTGATTAGAAGACTCCATTCGATGGGTAAATAGTTCCATAGTTTTTGATGCGACACTTGTGCAACAAGTTGCAGAGTCGCATGATCTTGTGATTTGATCACAAGGGAATGGCCAATTCCTCGGAATGAGATTGGCAGTTTTTTGTGCAAGTTTTTCTTGCAAGAGGATGAGTAGTCATCCTAACATGGCACCTTTGGGGGCTCTGGCCGTAAATCCCTCGCCTTCCGGGCCCTGCACAAGAGGCCAACGTGACTAGGGATTGGATCTTGAGGCCCGCATACTAGTCTACGGGCGGAATCTTGGATTAGTAATCCTTGTGGATTGCTAGATAGCCTTTGGGCGGATAAGCCTATGGGATGGACTTTATAAATGTATTCCAAAGATAAATATGATAACCTGTTGAAAAGGAACTTGTTTGACACTGCTTTTCTATGTCAAGTGCTATGATTACGTGAAGGAATCGATGCCTAATGGGCTAATTGAGAAAGCTGATTGATGCATGTCCAACTAAATGTGATAGGTAATTAGACAACTAAAAAAACCTAAGGAAAGTGCGAAGGATGTGGCCATGGGTCCGTCCTACGGATGGGTGGTCCCGGTTGGCCGAGAACGTTTCTCAATCATGAAGGACAGCAAGAAGATCCTTTCAAAAGACACGAACAACAAGGGCGCTGACCTAGAGTCTAGATTATATTAATTCTGATTTATACTGTTTTAGGGGAACGGAATGGGAGTATGCCTTATGGCAGAGAGGTTGAGCTTTGCATCCCTCTCGTTTCCCATTCTCCTTGAACCAAGTGCAACGTAAATCTGCTTCGGCCTTGGCGTTTCTGCGAAAGTAGTTTGCTTGGGGTTCGACGCTAGTTGTCGTTTAGGAAATGACCATTAGGGAAATCCCTGATTCAAGTCAGTCCTAAGTAGAAACGACTAGAATACTTCCGTTATGTGTGGCACACATGGAAATTCCTAGATTGCAAACCCCGTGACATTCCATGGGAGTGTCGGTGGAGCTTTCTAGACATCCTTTCCAATGGACGACTAAGACGTGTCCTAAAGATAACAGGTGGACACGTTACAGTTAGTATCAGAGCGAACCAACAAATGATTTGTTGTAAGAAATCTTCATAAAAAGAAGTAAATAAAATGTTTCAGTTCCAAACATTTTCTTACTTTCGATACTGTCTTGCAGAATTATGAAGCATGGAACATGTTCTTAGTGTTCCGAGTCATGTTTATGACCGCGATGCATTCCCGAGTTTATCGACAAAGGGTTGAGATGATGAACATCCTAGAGTGTATCTATAATCCATTGCCTTTGTACGTGGAATGAAGATGGACAGGTTCCTCAGGAATCTACTATATAGCTGCCCACCAGTTTGCATATCTTCAAACCAACCTAAAGAGAATCAAGTGGTTGGAAGACCTGAAGATCATGAAGCTATTCATTTTTGTGGAGGCTCATGTAAACTCAACTTTATATATTCGAGGTCAGAGGGTTGAGCTGAACTCATATGTATATGAGGAAGTGACCCGTGTAATCCCCGTCGACAGGATCAGGTGTTGGGGCGCTATGAAAAGAATGGGTTCCAAAGGAAAGGATACCCTAATTTTTCGATGACTTTCCGATTCCTGAAAAGTCATGATCGGAAACCATACTATTATCCAGTTCTCATAAATAAATGTAATACAACATTATTCTCCCCAAACTAAATGTAAACAGTTGCCCTATCATCCCGAGAAATGTTGTATTCCGAAAGGGCTATGCCCATATAAATGCAATAAGACTTGTTTTTATCAATGTCTGTTTTGTTTATGAGAATTGATAAGAAGTTAAGTGGTTAGATTACTTGGTTGATAGCAGAAATGGAGATGAAATATAAATCATAACGATTAACGAGTAAAAACTTTAAGAAACCTTTATCCAGGCACAACCCCAGGTACAGATTCCTAGTTCGCCTCCTACATCAAGTACTGCCGTAATCCAGGAGAAGAAGTTTCTTCTCAAGCAGATTAAGCCGCCTGAATTTGACGGGAAATTCAGGTCCGTCCAAGTGGATGCTAAAATTTGGATTGAATCCATAGAGGATTTTTTTGAAGCAGTCGGTATTGCACCTGCCAATCAAGCTATGCTCGCCAAGCTGAAGCTTAGCAGTAAAGCCAAGCTTTGGTGGACGCAATGGTGCAGAGATCAAGGGATCGTAGAAGGATCAGTTACCTGGGAAAATTTGAAGAAGGTTGTGCAAGGAAGATACTTACCACCTGCGTATCGCATACAGAAAATGAATGAGTTCTACGAGCTGAAATAGCTGGGACTCACTCTTGACGCATACTACTCTAAATTCGTCTCACTTCTTAAGTATGCACCATAGATGGACATGACACAGCAGGTGTCAAAATTCTGTGCTGATTTAAACCCACCAGTGAATAACCGTCTCGAATCTATGTGCCCATCATATCTTCAGGACGCACTCATTTGAGCTGTGCCTATAATCCAGGAGGTGCAGGCTAGGCCAAGAAGTAACAAAACTTGGTCTTATAATGACCCGAACAGAGGAGCATATAGGCCTCAAATGAAGAGAGTTCAAGGTCAGAATCGAGGACAAAGAAAGAAAGCAAGGACTAATAATGTCAAGAACTTTGTTTCTACTCAAAGCAATGGCCGAAACCTCTGTTGTTTCCATTGCAACGAGCCTGGTCATTTCAAGAGGCAATGTCCCAAGCTTGGAGGAGGACATCGCCAGGCACCTTTCCAAGGAACTGGCCATGATGGCCAAGGAGCCGCTACCCAAGGCAGAGAATGAACCGCCTGCATTGCCAACAGGGAAATGTGCGAAGAAGAAGATCCGACCATGGAAGCAGAGTTTGAAAGGGCGACAGTCCATGCCGCTCTACACAAGAAAGGCCCGAATTGCCAATTCTCGGTGATTCAGACACCGTCAGACTATCAATGTAAAGGTTTCAAAACCTTGATTGATTGCGGCAGTACACATTCCTTTATCTCACCAGCTTTGCAAGAAGATTAGGAATAGCCATAGTAGAAGCACCTACCTTGCTTGTGGAATTAGCAAATGGTCGTGAGGTCACTTGTACCAAGCAAACTGCTAAGGTGGAATTCTTTCTGGGAGGAAAGATGACTTCGGTCAAATTCAGAGTCATGAACCTAGGTATCCATGAGTGTCTACTCGGAATGGATTGGCTTAAACCTAATGACGCCCACATTCATTGTAGAAAGGGCCAAGTTTCCTTTCGAAACTCTGAAGGGGATTTAGTCACAACTCAAGGTGAGGCTAGAGTGCCAAAAATTCAATTGGCCAAAGCATCTCGGATTATAAAGGGAGTCGGAAAAGGACTACATGTCTACTTGATTAAGCTCAACAAGTTAGATCAGAAACATGAGTCTAGTGAAGAACCTTCATGGCTAAAGGAATACACGGATGTATTTCCTGAAGAGTTGACGGAACTCCCGCCCCAAAGAGAAGTGGATCATGAGATCAAGCTAGTACCAGGAGCTGCGCCAATTGCAAAGAGATCTTATAGAATGTCCATCCCGGAAGTAATCGAGCTAAAGGAACAACTCAAGCAACTGCTAGATCAGGGCTACATCTGTCCTAACAGTTCACCATGGGGAGCTCCAGTACTGTTCCAGAAAAAGAAAGATGCAACACTTCCACTGTGTATTGATTACAGAGGGTTAAATCAATCAACTATCAAGAACAAGTACCCTATTCCTAGAATAGATGAGCTTCTTGATTGTCTTCAGGGTGCGAAGATCTTCTCCAAGTTTGATCTCAGGTCTAGTTATTATCAGATAAGGATCAAGGATGAAGATATCCCACAGATGGCCTTCAACACAAGATATGGACACTTTGAGTTTCTAGTTATGTCATTCGGGCTTACGAATGCGCCTGCCACCTTCAACAGGTTAATGGAGGATATATTTAGGCCATACCTTGATGACTTCATACTCGTCTTCTTCGACAATACTTTAGTCTATTCCAAACAGGAAGAAGATCATGAACCCCAACTTTGGATTGTCCTTGAGACAATGAGGTCATACAAGCTGTATGCTAAGATGAAGAAGTGTGCATTCTTCAAGCGTCAAATTGAATATCTGGGATTCATTGTATCAGTGGAAAGAATCTCAGTGGATCCGACCAAAGTTAGAGATGTGCTAGAATGGCCAATACCAACAATTGTCAAAGAAATACACAGTTTTCTTGGATTGACAGGATGGTATAGGGTCTTCATAAAAAACTATGCCTTGATTGCAGCACCTCTGACAGACTTACTGAAGAAGCAAACATCCATTGCATGGTCAGCTACCGAAAAAACTAGCTTTGATAGATTGAAGCAAAGTTTGGTATTAGCTCCTATCCTAAAACTTTTAGACCTCAGTATGGAGTTCCAGGTAGTAACTGATGCTAGCATGCTTGCCTTAGGATGTGTGCTCATGCAGGAAGGTCATCCTGTAGCATTCTCTTCAAGGAAACTGAAGAGCCATGAGAAGAATTATGCTACCAATGATCTAGAATTGTTAGCTATCATCCATGCTCTAAAGCTTTGGAGACACTATCTATTGGGTAACAAGTTTACTCTAGTGAGTGATCATAAAAGTCTCAAGTGGATTTTTACCCAGAACGAGCTCAACATGAGGTAAGGTCAGTGGATTGAAGTGCTGGAGGAGTATGACTTTGAAATCAAGTACCGACTTGGAAAGGAGAATGTAGTTGCCGATGAACTCAGTCGCAAGGCATTCCTTAATCCCCTAATTTTGCAAAACCCATCAACAGCTAGATCTCTAGCCACAAGGGTATCCATGCCAAACAATCCAATACTTGAGCTAGCTAGAGACGAAGCATGCCATGATTTATCCTATCAAAAGATGATAAGGGAGATCTCTATCAAGGACTAGGACCAAAAGTTACAGGCTAAGTATCATGAATTCTCTATCAATAGTGGACTTGTCTACTATAGAACGAGAGCATATGTACCGGCAAGCAAGTCACTTAAGCAGAAGATATTGTGGGAAGCTCATGATTCCCCTTTCTCAGGACATCCTGGCTATGCTAAGACTCTCAATGCAGTTAGGAAGAGCTACTATTGGGAGAGGTCTAAAGGTGACGTTCTCAAATATGTCACAGAGTGTTTGTCTTGTCAACATATCAAAGCCGAACATGTCAAAATGCCATGAAAGTTACAACCACTCGACATTCCCCAAATGAAATGGGAATTCATCAGTATGGACTTTGTTGTTGGCCTACCCCAAGTTCAGGGAGGATACAACTCCATCATGGTTGTGGTTGAAATGCTTACTAAGGTTGCACACCTTATTCCAGTAAGGACAAACTATAAAGCCTCAGACATTGCAAGGTTGTTTATCAAGGAGATATTCAAGCTACATGGGCTACCTAGAAGAATCATTAGTGATCGTGATTCTCTCTTCACATCACACTTCTGAATAGCTATCTTTGAAGCCATTGGGACTCAACTCTGTTTTAGTACAGCTTACCATCCCCAAACTGATGGCCAAACAGAGCAAGTAAATCAAGTCATCGAAGATATGCTAAGGGTACATTGTTGTCGTGAACCAAAAAGGTGGATTCAATACTTGCGTTTGGTGGAATTTTCCTACAATGCTTCTTACCAAGAGAGCATTCAGATGACCCCTTTCCAAGCATTGTATGGTCATGACTGTCGAAGTCCCCTAAACTTCTCAGATCCAACCTTGAGGGTTGAAGCTTCAAGGTAGATGTTGGAAGAGATGGATGACCAAATAAAGTCAATAAGAGAGGACATACAAGCCGCCAAGGATAGACAGAAGGCATACGCGGATTTGAAGCATCAAGATAGAATCTTCCAGGAAGGAGATATGGTCTTCATTTGCGTACGTCCAAAGAAGAGTTCCCTTAGGGGATTGCAAGAAGCTAAGTCCAAGGTATTGTGGACCATAAAAGATTCTTAAGTGCCTAGGACCTAATGCTTATAGACTGCAAGTCCCTGAGAACCTAAAGGTTCATAATGTATTTCATATCAGCCTATTGAAGAAGTATGTACCTAATCCTAACCATGTACTTGATGACCAACAAGTTGTAATGCCTAGTCAAGGAGTCCTTGAACTATGGCCTGACCGGATCTTAGATGTTAGGGAGAGACAACTGAGATCCAAAACCTTGAGAGAATGCCTCATCCAGTGGAAAGATTATCCTGAGGAGGATGCCACTTGGATAGATGAAAGCACTCTCAACCATCAATATCCCCAGTTTATCTCAAGATGAGGATATCTCGATTCCTCCAAGTGGGAGAGAATGTAATATTTCCTGCTGAAAAATATTACGTACTCGTGAGTCTCACGCAATGACGATGCCGGCATTGAAAATATGGACGGTGCGACCATTTACTCGATGTATCCTAATCTTCATTGGCAAAAATGAGACCAAAGGCTTAAAGAAACCCGCATATCCTCGTATGAACCTCCTCTTGGGAGGAGGTCATGAGGATAATATTGGAATTATGGCACATTCTTTTAATTATCCCCTCTTTCCCCCAGTCAACGGTCGTGCTGGAGGAGAGGGAGAGAGGTGCTTATGACTAAGCATCTAGCTGGAGCCATGGGGGGAGTTAATGCCCATGCAACAGGCCCGCGTGTGCCGTGAGGGAGCTCCCCCTCCCTAGCCTATAAAAACCTTCTGGGGGGGAGTGAAAAAAAGGAAGAGGAAAATAGGAACGTAAAGCCGTCAAAGGGAAGCAAGAGGTTAAAGTCGTGAGGAGGGAATGCTTGCGCAGAACGTTCGCCAGGTGCCGTCATGAGAAGGTGAAGAGGAGGGGATGTCGCCGCCGCTATTAGACCACCATCTGCCGCCAAACCCCTCCCCACAAAAATTCTTTAAAATCATTTAAGCCCCCTTCCTTTGAGGCTTTCATAAGGCCTTCCCTTGTGGGTTTTTATATAACCCCCAGAGTTTAAGCCCTTTCCAAGCTTGCTTTACACCCCTTCCCTATTAGAATTTAAGCCCTTTTGCCCACCTTAGGCCGGGTTTTCAAAGCTCTCCCCTTAGAACTTCCAGAAAACCATTTGAAAACCTTTCCGTGGATTCCCCCCCCCCCCCCTCACAAGTTATCTTAAAAGCCCTTCTTAGGGACGTTTATAAACCCTTTCCAAAGGGGTCTTTATAACCCCTTTCTAAAGGGGTCTTTATAACCCCGGAATTTAAGCTACCTTTCCCCCTTTGCATACTATAAAGCTATGTTTTCTTCTGGCACAGTTGGCTAGCGCGTAGGTCTCATAGCTCTATGAGAAATCGCCATGGGGGGAGTTAATGCCCATGCAACAGGCCGTGTGCACCGTGAGGGAGCTCCCCCTCCCTAGCCTATAAAAACCTTGTGGGGGGGGAGTGGAAAAAAGGAAGAGGAAAATAGGAACGTAAAGCCGTCAGAGGGAAGGAAGAGGCTAAAGTCATGAGGAGGGAATGCTTGCGCAAAACGTTCGCCAGCTTCCGTCGTGAGAACCTGAAGAGGAGGGGTCCTCGCCGCCTCTATCAGACCACCATCTGTCGCCGAAGCTCCACCACGGCCATCACTCGGCCCTGCCACCAACAAGTGGCCATTATAAATCACCTTCTCTCTCATCCACGTGGTTCCACCACGTTTTTCAGAAGCTTCAAGAAGCTTCTTGAAGCTTCTAAGGGCTCTTCCAAGCCGCCCTTCCCGTGGTTCCCCCCCCACAAAAATTCTTTAAAATCATTTAAGCCCCCTTCCTTTAAGGCTTTCATAAGGCCTTCCCTTGTGGGTTTTTATATAACCCCCGGAGTTTAAGCCCTTTCCAAGCTTGCTTTACACCCCTTCCCCATTGGAATTTAAGCCCTTTTGCCCACCTTAGGCCGGGTTTTCAAAGCTCTCCCCTTAGAACTTCCAGAAAACCATTTGAAAACCTTTCCATGGATTTTTCCCTCCCCTCACAAGTTATCTTAAAATCCCTTCCTAGGGACTTTTATAAACCCTTTCTAGAGGGGTCTTTATAACCCTAGAATTTAAGCTACCTTTTCCCCTTTGCATACTACAGAGTTATTTTTTCTTCTTTCCATGGATTCCCACACTAGACGGTTAAGCCCCTTTTCGTGAAGAACACTTGTATTCCCAGAACTTCTACGAAAAGAAGGGGAGTTCATAGGTTTCTATTTCTAAGGGCCGGTTCCAAAAGGCTGAGAAATTAATCAAGGAAGCCGAATCTTAAAGGAAGTTTCGCGTGCGAAGGAGACGGCAAAGATCATAAATCTATGTCCAAGGCAAAAAGGTCGAATTCGCGATGGCCCCTAAGAAGGCACAAGGCACAACCACAGGAGGATCATCTCCTAACATCCATGTGGACATTTCACCAAAAGTCCACGTTTTTCTTCCTTATTTTGATTAACGTCGAAATATTTCGATTGTGCATGGATCATTTATGGAATTAGGATGCACTTTTTTTATTAAAATACCTTAGCTAAATAAAAGGAAATAGCTTACGATCAAAGAATCGGCCATTTGTATTTAAAATAAATGAATGAAAAAAAGAAGATAAGATCTTTATGCATTCCTAGCAAGTGGTTTTTTAGGCATTGCAAAGTTACGAAATTAGATCAACTAATGATAATCTTTACAAAGTCGAGTTTATTGTTGTACACTTCGATTATGCATGGAAAGTATGAATCGCATGTCCCATTATTAGACATCTCTTCTTCGCAATGATTCATTAACGAAAGTTGCTAATAATCCGTAGGAATTTACATGGCATGGAAATGGTTCTTAAGCTGCATGAAGTAGATTAGACTTTAGGCAATCCGCATAAATTTCAATCAATTACGTAGGTAGTTACGAAAGGTTGTGTGATGCTCATTCAGCATACGAATAATTCATTCAAAAATAAAATTAGGAAAAGGCTGCATGGTTCATTTTAGCATAAGCCCTAAAAGCTTAGTAGCATAAATCGTGAATGCATCAATAGGAATTATGCCGTAACTCAACATATGCTTTGATCTTAACCAGAAAAGTTAGGGTTTGTAAAATCTACTCATACTTAGGAAATGAATCATGTGGTTATGAGAATGGTAGCATAATTATCTTCAAGAATAGACAAGTAAATTGGTTTAACCTAAACACCTAAACCGCGAGGGACTCGTTTAGGAATAGTTAAATCGATGCAACATATCCCAAGTGCTAACTAGGATTTAGCACATTGAGGACGTGACCTAGTTGCTCTTATTGCCAAAGTTGAAACTCTTATACCCTAAAGACTTGCCCACATTCACGAAATGTAGGGACAATAGGACGTACCTGCGAGAGACGATCTAGGGTTTTTACCCTAAGGATCGCTCGCTAAAAGGATGAAAATCGATTTGAAATTGGAACCCTAGGACCAACAATATCGGGCTAGTCCAATCCGAAACGGATTGTTATATCTAATCATGATTTCGTGATTAGAAGACTCCATTCGATGGGTAAATAGTCCCATAGTTTTGGATACGACCCTGTGCAACAAGTTCCAGAGTCGCATGATCTCGTGATTTGATCACAAGGGAATGGCCAATTCCTCGGAATGAGATTGGCAGTTTTTTGCACAAGTTTTTCTTGCAAGAGGATGAGTATTCATGCTGACATGACACCTTTCTTGGGAAAAGTGACCAAGATAAGGAAATTAGATAATTGCTTGGAAGCAAAAGACAAATCAGTAAATTGGAATAACATATTTATTGCTAATAGAACTTAAGGTATTGGTTTAGTTGGGTTAATAGGGTATGGCCCTAACCCAAGGATATAAGGGTTAACAAACAAACCCTTGAGAATCTTGCCAAGTCACACCCGGAATTGAATGCTGAATGCATTCAGAAACCTTAGCAGTTGCCCAAAAATAACAACCACTGGAAATGATTGTACTTGTGATAGTTGTATAGAGCACTATTTGCTTTGTTTGATCAAAGAAATAAGGATGAAAAGATATCTATTGCTTCAGGTTGAAGGCTTGAAGGGAGAGGCAGCTTCAGTTACCCCCGATTGCCTGCCTGACCCTAACCAAGGGGGTTGTTAACCGCGCCAGGAAGGTGGACCTAACCCACTGCAAGAGGTCTCTCTGTTGAGCGCTACTTGGAGCAAGAGGATGCTTGGGTGCCAGGGGGGCTCTAGCTGTAAATCCCTCACCTTCTAGGCCCTACACAAGAGGCCAATGTGACTCAGGATTGGATCTCAAGGCCTGCATACTAGTCTATGAGCAGAATCTTGGATTAGTAATCCCTGTGGATTGCTGGATAGCCTTCAAGCGGATAAGCCTATGGGATGGAATTTATAAATGTATTCCAAAGATAAATATGATAACCTGTTGAAAAGAAACTTGTTTGACACTGCTTTTCTATATCAAGTGCTATGATTACGTGAAGGAACCATTGCCTAACGGGCTAATTAAGGAAGTTGATTGATGCATATCCAACTAAATGTGGTAGATAATTAGACAACTAAAACAACCTGAGGAAAGTACGGAGGATGTGGCCATGGGTCTGTCCTATGGATGGGTGGTCCCGATTAGCCAGGAACTTTTCTCAATCATGAAGAACAGCAAGAAGATCGTTTCAAAAGACAAGAACAGCAAGGGCGCTGACCTAGAGTCTAGGTTATAGTAATTCCAATTTACGTTATTTTAGGGGAACGGAATGGGACTATGCCTTATGGCAGAGAGATTGAGCTTTGCATCCCTCTCGTTTCCCATTCTCCTTGAACCAAGTGCAACGTAAATCCACTTCGGCCCTGGCGTTTCTGTGTAAAGTAGTTTGCTTGGGGTTCGACGCTAGTTGCCGTTTAGGAAATGACCGTTAGCGAAATCCTTGATTGAGGTCGGTCCTAAGTAGGAATGGCCAGAATACTTCTGCTACGTGGCAAACACAGAAAGTCCTAGATCGCAAACCCCGTGACATTCCATGGGAGTGCCTGATGCCAGGAGGCATATTTCACGGTGGATTTTGTGCCACGGTGGATCTCGTGAGGTTTTATGGTGGATTCTGTAAACTTAGATGATCGGGGCTCATACACAAGGTGGATTTTTTGTGCGAGAAGTTGATGGGGACGCCTGTCCTTTTCGGGCGTTTCATTAATTTAGTGTGTACATGGGTGATTCCATAGCGGGTGATTCCGCAAAATACATATTAAATTAATAAACGTTTATGAGTTTAGAGTGCGCACTCGTAATAAATTAAGGTTAGGATTTATTTCTAACCAGTTGATTTATTTATGTAGCTGAAGATTGCTAGGTATTGACTTTTGTCGGTTTAATTGTATTATTTTACTAACGATTGTGAATGCTTCAGTTGATGTGTAGAGATAACAGCAGTGGCAGAGGAAAGCATTGGAGTCTAGCGAGTATTCGACCTATGGATTATATTTTGATAGGCGCCACGCCTATATTTTGTCATGTCTATTGAGGCATCGATTATTTATTATTATTTTGTATGCGCCTATGCGCACGGATATGTTATTTCTATTTGGGACATTGTGTTGGGCGTGCCAGACTCTATGGGCACCGTCCATTAGCTTTATTTCCTATTTTTGTAAAAAGCAAACTCAAAAGCTAAAAGCTTGTCATATTTTTGTAAATTGGGCTATTATTGAGCATGAAGATGGAAATATACATAAAATACATACTTTGTGAAGCGCTCACATAAGGCATGGGGGGAGATTGAACCCAATTGGTCTCTTGCTTCTTGTCGTTCATGCTTTTACATTGTTTTATGTGCAAAAAGGTAGAGTTCATTGTTCTTGGGGACCTTCCGGGATTCACTACGTGAGTATATTGCGACCGATCTGCGCACCAATAGTATCAGAGCAGAGCTGAGATCAAGAGCTTCCAATCGCTACCCATCTCGTGCGAAGGCGGAGCTCCTGGAACGATCGGGCTCTACAGTCAATCTCGTCGCGAACCGTCGATACAGGCAGACTTCTGGCGATCAAGAACCCCTGTTTCTACTGTCAGATCGTGAAGGACCAGGCTGTATAGGCGGAGGACCACACAATCATCTCCTTTACCAAAATCGTGGATAACAAACAAAAAGAGTAACTTTTTCCTTCATTAAGCTTCCAAGCTTCAAGTTAATACTTAATCCACTTGATTAGAAGCTTAACAAGGCTTCTCTCCACCAAATTGTCAACGAGGTATCTTAATATGTGTCCGCGTTTTTCGCCGTGAAGAAAAACGCCCCCCCCCCACGATTCGCGCCGTTGCTGCCCATTACCCTCCCTATTAAGCTTAAACTATTAAGCTTAAAACATTAAGCTTTCATCAAGTTGGACAAGATAAACAAGTCAACAAACTTCAGGTCATGCACTTCCGAAGTCAAGTCCTGCAAGTCGACTGTAATCAAGTTCTGCAAGTTCACTAAGTTTTGTAAGTCTGCAACTCTGCAAGTCGACTAAGTCTGCAACTCTGCAAGTCAGACTAGTCAACTGGAGTCAGAACTGACTTGTGCTCAAAACTCCTAGAAGGGCTGTTCCTACGCAAAAACTCTGAACTGCAAAGTTATTCGTGGCAAGGTATTCTACCCATACGCAGGTCCGCTGAAGTATTTTCAGCATACGAAGAAGGAAATATCGCAAATTTTTTGAAAATTGAGAAAGAAAGGAAGTACAAGATTTAGAGATTCAAATTGGTTCATACACTGAAAGAAGAAATTTCTTAGTTGTTCCATTACAGTTGAGTGACATTATTTTAGGAATGCCTTGGCGACACCAGCATAATCCAGATATAGATTATTCCACACACACAATGCATATTAATTTTCAAGGAAAATCTATTACATTATATGGTATGCATGCATCTAATGTTTTTCCACTGCTTTCGCATACTCAAGCAAAACGTGCATTACGCAAAAGTACTAAATCATATCTCATTTGGGTGAATGAATTGCAAGCAAAGGAAAATCATATGCACCCTAGGCATAAGGAATTTCTTACATATTTTAAGGACTGTTTTGCAGAAGACCTACCACCAGGTTTATCTTCTTCACGTCCAGAAGACCATAAGATTGATTTAATCCCTGGCACACAACCACCTTGCAAAGCACCATATAGGCACAATCAGATAGAGCAAAAAGAAATCAAAAGTCAAGTTGAATAATTACTAAATAGAGGTTTAATTCGACCTAGCAGTTCTCCATTCGGTGCACCTGTACTCTTAGTCAAGAAAAAGAATAATACCTATCGTATGTGTATTGACTATCAAGCCTTAAATAAGATCACTGTAAAGAATAGGTATCCTATACCTAGAGTTGATGACCTTATGGACAAACTGCAAGGATCTTCTATATTTAGTAAAATTGACCTTAAGTCTGGATATCATCACGTGAGGCTAGATAAATCTGACATATTTAAGACTGCATTCAGAACACAGTTTGGCCATTACGAATTCTTAGTCATGCCATTCGGATTGACTAATGCACCTGCCACCTTCAATAGAATGATGAACCATATCTTTTTAAAATATCAGTACTGTGTGATTGTTTTCTTTGATGATATTTTGGTGTTTAGTCAAAATGAGAAAGAGCATTATGAGCATTTGTCATTAGTTTTTCAATTATTGAAAGAAAATCAACTGTTTGCAAATCCTGAAAAGAGTGAATTCTTTAAGACAGAAATTGAGTATTTAGGTCATATTGTATCATCTGAAGGAATTAAAGTTGATCCTAAGAAAATTGATGTAATATTGAATTGGCCTGTTCCTAAAAACGTGCATGAGTTACGCTCATTCCTTGGTCTTGCTAGTTTCTATAGGAAGTTTGTACGTAATTTCTCATTACTTGCTTTACCATTAACCAAACTTCTCAAGAAAGGAATCGTTTATCAATGGACCGAAAATCAGCAGAAATCCTTTGACTTACTGAAACATGCATTAACCAATGCCCCTGTTTTACAGTTGCCTGACTTTAATAGACCATTCTTTCTAGTTGTGACTGATGCTAGCGGATCAGGAATAAGAGCCGTACTAATGCAAGACAACCATCCTATAGCATATTCTAGTTGTAAGCTGAAACCCTCTGAGCTGAAATATTCCACTTATGACAAAGAACTATTAGCAGTTGTACGAGCATTAAGACAGTGGAAACACTACTTAATGGGTTCAGAATTCATGATAAAGACCGACCAGCAAAGCATTAGAAATTTACTTAGCCAACCCCAAATTTCTGACCGTCATATCAAATGGGATTCCTTCATTCAAAGTTTTCATCCTATCATTCAATACCAACTTGGAAAAGAAAATGTAGTTGCTGATGCATTGAGTAGAAGACCTGCAATTCATAATATTTATGTCATATCTTTTCATTCTTTGATTGCTATGAAAGATACGTATCACCAGGATATTACTTTTCATTCTGATTGGAATGAATTAGTTCAAAATAATTTCATTCCTGTTGATTCATTGTCATATAATGATGGATTTATGTTTTATGAAAAGAGACTGTGTGTTACTATTCCATTCCGATCTTTTGTTTTGAATGAAATTCATTGTCCCCCATATCAAGGTCATAGAGGTATCATATCTACATTACGTATGTTAACTGAAGATTTTTATTGGCCGCATATGGATGCAGATGTATCTAATTTCGTTTCTGAATGTTTGATTTGTCAACGAGTTAAGAGACATCATGGTAAACAGTATGGATTACTAATGCCTTTGTCTATTCCATCTAAACCTTGGGAACAAATTTCTATGGATTTCATTACTGGTTTACCAAATACTAAATCTAACCATGATATGATTTGGACAGTTGTAGATAGATTTAGTAAGCAAGCATATTTCATTCCATGTAAGAAAACTTTAACAGCATCACAAGCAGCACAGTTATTTTTGAAAACTGTTTTTACTAACCATGGATTCCCAAAAGTGATTATTTCAGATCGTGATTCTAGATTTTGTAACAATTTTTGGATTACACTGTTTGCTAATCTAGGCACAAAGATTGATTTCTCATCTGCATTTCATCCAGAAACAAATGGACAAACAGAAGCCACAAACAGCACCATTCTAGATCTTTTACGTGCATATACTATCTCTAAACCTCAGACAATGATGACTATGTGGTCACAGGTTCTCTTTGTTGAACTCAAAGGAAGGAGGTGGCATTGATCATGAGGTAACAAGGTGCACTGATTATGGCACACACACTTAAGTAATTCTTTATCCTTAAAAAATAAAACATGTAAAGATTTATAACCTTTAGAGACCGCCCCCCTAAAGGCCTTTTCATATGCAAGGCGGGGACATTATATCCTTGGCCCCTTAGAGAAATCAAGATGTTCTCATTTGAAATCTAGGGAGTAACTTAGATTATAGGATGTGTGTGTTAGGGCTCACCATGCTTTTGCTACGTACACCACTCTGATTATGCATAAGTATTTAACTTCAAGATAACTTAGTGAACTGAAGGGAAAATTTAGTGCAATAATAGGAAATCATTCCAAGTATAGGGCTTATTACATCTCAAAAAGATCTTTTTTTTGGATTTATAATCATCTTTCAGAATCTTAAGGCGAACTAGCCCTTCATCAATATGTAATTCTTGAGGGAAGCAGAATGCTATACTTGTGGGGCATTGCTTTGTTGCGAGTTCCTTATCTTCTAGATCCTATTTAGGGAAATTATCTTAGATGTGCCCTAGCTCATTAGAAAGGAAGGATCGATGATCATCTTTCAGGATCTTAAGGCGAACTAGCCCTTCATCAATATGTAATTCTTGAGGGAAGCAGAATGCTATACTTGTGGGGCATTGCTTTGTTGCGAGTTCCTTATCTTCTAGATCCTATTTAGGGAAATTATCTTAGATGTGCCCTAGCTCATTAGAAAGGAAGGATCGATGATTAGGGTATCTCCCTTAGATGTGCCCGAGCTTACCAAACTCATTATACTTTTTTCTTGGTCCTTTGAGTCATCATAGCCTTTTTTGGTATCTAAAGCTAAAACTATCAAGGGCACTACTCAAGTGGAACCCTCAAATCTATCCATGCAAGATTGAATAGCAGTTAAGGAAGCAAAGGCCCCAAGAGACCCTCATACCCAAGCTAGCAAAGCCCACCACTACTAAAACCATAGAACCTAAGATCACTAAGCCCTCGGCACTATGAAAATCCATTGATCAAAACTGTAGCCGACTCCCATTGACTCGACCGCCCCCAAGGAGCCTAGTGACCCAGCTACTTCTCAAGCTAATTGTAGCACATCCTCTAAGTTGCAAGCTCAACCCATGGTCCCTAAGGATGCCATTACTCCTAAGGACCCACCTGAGGATGAGCCACTAGAAGCTCCCTTTTCTAGCTCAAATTGAGCCTACTCGCTGTGCCAATAGGTCTTAATCCATCCTAGGAATAAGGATCATTGGCTAAAGACCTAGCTGAACACATAGAGACGACCTGGTCACCTGCATCAACCAACTTGCATCAACCAAGCACTTAGATGCCACTCATTAGGAGAAATATGGACTCTCTTTTTTGCCCCTTAAGGAGTGAATAAAGAAATATTGACCTAACTAATGAGAGAGTTGGGATTTCAGATTCATGTAACATGAATCTTTTAGCCATATCTTGGCCCAAATCTTCCCTCAGCAGTAAACTAAGGGGAAATATGGGGAATACAATGTTGACACTTCTTGGAAGTTTGGGACTTTAATTTTTATTTTATTATCTTTTCCATGTTTGACTTTTCATTTCTCCCCTTTTCAGTTTCCCCCTCTTTCTTAGGCGGATCTCAATTTTATCATATCTCTTTCCTTGCTTCTTGTTTCTTGACGAAATCTTACAATCTCATTATTGCTTGCCCTATCTGTAACCTTGTGAAATTTAATTTTCTCTACACAAACACAGAGTGAGTTTCACATGTTTTATGAGAGCAAAGCTTGTTCTATCAAAGCCCTCAGATTTTCTTCACAAAACTTTATAGGTATATTGTTCTCTTCCATGGATGTTCTATGGTAAAGTTTTATCTCGTTTGGACAAAACCTATGCAAGTTATATGCATTCTATGACATATAATTTGTTTTGTTTTGTTACTCTAGGAGTCTCTTACAGTCAAGAACAATGATCTTTTTGAACACTCAACAACATCTTACAGTTTCTTTGCAAACAAATTTACAAGTACGTTGTCTTGTTTTTTTGCTGCTCCATGATTAAATTTTATCTCGTTTGGACAAAATGTATGCAAGCTATATGCATATTGAGTTTTCCTTTGTTTTTTTACTCCCAGAGTCTTTGAGGGTGGAGAACAATGATTTTTTAAAACTCAACTTCATCAACATCATTGGGCTTCTTTGCAAAGAGAGCCACATATATATTGCAACTTTTTTCTGTTGCTCTATGGTTAAGTTTCAACTCATTTGGACAAAGCGTATGTAGGTTATATGTATGCTTTGACTCAATATTTCTTTTGTTTTTGTACTCTAGGAATTTGTCAGTGAAGGAACAATAGTCTTGCTATAAGTCAACTTCTTGTTCAACATCTCTAGGCTTCTTTGTGAAAATAATTGCAGGTACAATGCTTTTTTTAAATTGCTCCATTTAAATTTCATTTCATTTAGAGAGAACATTTGCAAATTATACACATGTTGATAGGTAACTTTTCTATTTAGTTATCATAGATGTCTTCATGGAGGAAAAACATCAATAACATACTTGCAGTGGATTCCTCTTCAATAGGAAAGATAGTGGCGGTAATTGGATTTGTGACAAGTACTATAAGTTGTATTGGATTTTGATGCATCCAAGTACTGGAGGGAGTTTCAAGGTCAAGTGTAAGGATGTTGCAAACCCTAGTAAACATTGGAAAGGTAGAATTTTAGAGTTTAAAAAAGTGTTCAATGGAACAAGTACAGTAATAGAAGTGTTGATCCAACATGTTTATACGCACAAATAAATCTTTGTACACGACAAGAACTACATTGCAAATTATAAACAAAATAGTCAGTTTTTAAATTTTAACATTGTTTATTCTTTTGCATCAGAGTTGCTTTTAAAAATCTTTGCAATGTTCGAATTTAATATTGTTTTACTGACAGCTCTATATCCATCAACTTTGCATGAATGGAAGAATGTGGAATGCTTGAGCGGTAAGATACATGTTTGGCATGAAGACGTAGATTCTTTGATCTATGATAATAACTCTGCAAGTCAACTTGCAACTCAAAATATCTTTTTGTATAATTCATTGTATATAGTACAAAGCCAGAGATTGCAACATGTCCCATTACTGCCACTATCTAGTGGTGAATGGTTGATTGGTAGCTTGGAGTTGGCAATAGCATGTAAGTCCAAGATAAAATCTGACGTCAATAGTGCTATGAAACCCACCACAAGCTCCAAAGATGTGCATCTTAGTTAGTTTATTCCATTCTCATTGTTTTCACATTTGTTTGGTTCATATGATGTTCTGAAGAAAACAAAGATTACTTATCAATGCAAGTGTCCATCCGAGGAATGGATGAGTCAGCTATTGGGTGAGTCTTTGCAAGTCAAAAGAACACATTTTGATGAGATGATTGAATGACGGTCAACCAATCTGATCTCGCATTCAGGTAATTCTTTTTTACTACTTTGAATGCATTGATTTAATTGATATAGGTATTGCTTAGATGAATTGTTGTGTTATTCGCATTTACTTACCATTATTTTTGTTTTTATTACACGTATTTTATCGCTAGACAAACTTTGTGCATTCATTTTTTATATAGAAGATGGCAACTTGAGGGGAGTGGATTAGCTTGGATCAAGATACTTGAGACGAGACACATACAACTCTCATGGATGTGGTTATCTTGTGGAATAGTCATAATCCTTTTGTGGTCAGCCCAGAGAACCATTGGCCCATTTCTTTTCTGAGACAAGAAATCCAATTAATGTCCAATGAGCCCCTCTACAACATCTATTTCAAGTTAGATAATAGAAAAGTTAGGACTCGTAGTGAGCAATCCATGACATGTAAATAATGTGCTTCTCTAAATATCCTTGAGATAGTGGAATCCTTGTTTTTTTTTAAAAAAGAATGAATATAAACTTTTTTTAATTTTCTGAGTACTTTCAATTTAGATAATATTAGTTTACTATGATCCAAGCATACGATAATACATATTGTAATTAGTCAATCGTCCTAGTTAAAATCATAATTAAACTGAATGTTGGAGGCCCTACTGGTAAATTTTGATGCAAATCCAATGCATATATGTTTACCACACTCCATGCATAGTGAGTTTGACATAGTGAGTCTGACACTGAACTTGTGTGATGTAGGACATTGTCTATATAGATGAACTTTCATCTAGACAAGATGGACAATCTGGTAGCCAAGGAAGGGTGCAGGACTCAGCATTGAAGGAGTACATCGGCCATCTTGTGAGTGACATTTTAGTATTACATAAGACATGCTATTTAGTTTTTTCTGAGAACTGCTTGAAGTTGAGGGCACTAACGAAGGATGGGCACTTCAAGACAATCCCAAAAAACTTTAGCTTGGAGAAAGTAATGTTGCTTCGATGTTCAAAGCTCCTCTACTTATTCTCTAGTACTAGGTCTGGGCCACTTTTTTCCATGGTGTCCGGTGGCATGGTTGTTGGTACCCCAATGTCATTAGGCAAGAACTACTAGGAAAAAATGTGTTGCTACCTATGATCAAGAATAGCTCTAACCATGGGAAGTCTAGCTCAAAGAAGCCTAGGAGAGAGTAGATGTACTTAGTGCTAAATCATATCTTATCACCAATGTAATGTAATTTGTAATCTTCTCTTGAAGTAATGAAAACCGATATTTGTTGGATTTTCCTACAATGTAGTTTTTTGTATGTGTCATTTATTATTGTTTTTTACTTGAATATTACGTTTATTTATCGAATTTGTACGCAACAGGATTCGTACCCTAAATTTAATACGTAGTACTTTATTGAATTCGTGCGCAATATGTATTCGTTCAAACGCATGTAACGATAACTCAAAGACATAAATAAAACAAATAACAAGAAAATAAACAAAACTAAGATGCGCCAAAAAATTTGTATTCATATGCATAACATTTTACATGGGATCCATTATAACCAGGGTTTTAGAAAATCTCTTTAGAAGCTACATTCCGTATATGTTTTGATAGTACACCCCTATCATTGTTGATCTTCGTGAGACTATTCTTCCATTTTGGGAAGAACCTCACTATCCATAAATCCCTATCGGTTATGGTGACTCTCCTTGCATGTATTGCTACATAGACCAAGTCTCCGAACAAGTCAATGATGTAATCTTGGACAGCTTCTTGTAGTGCAAGGAGGGCTTGGGTAGTTCAATGATCAGGTTGTTGCAAGCGTGTTCCATCTAGAAACTGCCTCTTGCTGCTCTTAATGAGTATGCCATCCATAATCTTACGCACTAGCTTTTGGAATGGAGCCTTTGGTATCAGGGGGTGCGTGGTCTTTTAGTAATGGTGGATCTCACAAAGAGCCACTATGCTAGGATTTCATCGATGCTTACAATGCTGGCGTGGTGGTGGTGGAGCCGGGGGAGGTGGCCTTTGCACACAATTTCTAGGGGGGTATCTCTGAGCTGCTTGCTTGGTGCGTGCCATGTCTTCTATGAGAGAAAAACCCAAAACTCAAAAGTGAAATGTGTAAAATGAGGTGAAACTTTAAACTTATACCAAAACTTTCAAAAACCCCTTAAGCTTGAATTAATGTATCCAGGATTTGGAAAAATATGACCAGTGATCCGATTGACGTGAAATTTTACTTGTGGACTCCTTTAGCATACATCAACTACCAAAAAAAATTTGGCCTCATTAGAAGTGTCTAGGACACCTGTCCGGAGGCTGGCATCTGGGGCCTTGAATCCCCAAATTCAAGGCCCCAGACGCAAGTCTTTCTGGATAGGTGTCCTAGAGACTTCTGATGGGGCTAATTTTTTAATATTCATGAGTTTTTATGATGCCTTGTATGTGGCTGAAGTTACACCAAATTTTGATTTATAAAATTGACTATTTAATCATTTTTTAAAAATACATTAACTAGATTATACTTCACTAATAACCAAAAAACTCACCACTGCACCGAGTGTACGCAACTACATATTAAATGTGTTGTCAACCAAACTATGTGAAATATTAGAAACTTAAAAATTCACAAAAAATAATTCATGGATCTAATGGAGTATCGCATATTGGATATAGTGTTGCCAAATCACTAAATACAGTAAAGATATAGTGCATCGGCCCATGTACAACTGATCACTGATGTGTGCATGATTGTTCATTGAATTTATCCTTAACAAAACTACTTTCAAAATTAGAAACTTAGAAATACGCACAATGCAAATCATGGCAAAATAGAATATCAAATATTTGATTCGGCATTACAAAACCATGAAATACACGATAAATAGTGTAGTGCACGAAGTACAACTAGAGCTAGGCAAAATTTTGCTCCATTTTGTAGACCAATGCTATCAAATACTTGAAGGTCTACTGGAAAGATAAACCAAAACTAAGCTCCTTACAATCTACAACCAAACTTGAGCTAAAAACATAGATCCAATTACAAGGTAGCTTCTCAAAGCATATTGTTGATATTAAGATTAAATGCATTCTTGTTGTTGCGGATCCTACGAACAAGAACCATATCTATGGGCTTAATAGTGATATGTCGGGCATGAATGGCTAGAACTTCCATTAGATCAATCAAGTAACTTTTAGCTACTTCTTCGAGAGCAAGTAAGGCTTGGCTTGACCATCTCCCCACATTCCTTGCCTGGTTCCTTGAAAAGAACTTGTGATGATGCCCTAACTGCAGATCTTGCACTATTTCTCACACCCACCTAGAGAATGGTGCCTTAGGAATAATCAAGTTGACACTCTTCTAGAAATTCCTTATCTCACATTGTCGTGATGTTATGAGGACACAATGTGAAAAAGTATAGAATGCATCATCATCCGACTTCTCTATTGATCTAGAGAGTTAATTTGATCTGATCCATTAGTACTAGTGTGAGCTGCATGGATTATCCAAAAATACTAGATTTTTGGATAATTTTAGTCTATTTTTTATATTATTTATTATAAAATCTGAAAAAGTTAGAAAAAAGCTTCTAGATTAGGATGGCATGCAAAAAGCTAGTTACTTTTTTAACCAATTAGGAGATTTTTCATAAAAAAGACAGATTGATGAAATCACGAGCGACGCGATCACTGTAAACAGGCTGAAAACTAGAGATTTAACTGAAAGAAGAAGGAGTGATCTGGGAGATTCGTGAGCAAGTATCCTGCGGTTTTACCTCTCTTTTGGAGCCAAGGGAGCCATCAGATTTGGGTTCCAGGCAGCAGAGAAAGAGCTAATTTTTTTATCCACGTTTTTTGTCTACGAAGGAGCTCCAGGAGAACTAATGCTTGGAGATTGCTTTTGAGTAGAGCAAAGATTCTAGGTTTTTTCAATACATATTGATTCAATTCATTGTGATTTGTTTTTGTCGTGTTTACCACTTGGGTATTCTCTATCTTCTCTTCCATCTCCTATCTCTACTTCCTTCTACTTTTGATTCCTGGTGGATTCGACCTTTCGACAAAAACCCCTCTGACAATGTAGTGCAGTTGTGCGTGGTCTCCATCTTTTCTTATGTGTTGGAGGACGTGTATTACTAGCTGGAGCAGTAGTGGGAGGTCGAGCAATTGGAACATGTGGACCATCATTTCTGGACAATGGTGAACCAACATTATTGACCACACTAGGGCCACCATTGTTGGACACACTAGCACCACCATTATTAGCTGCAGTAGGGCCACCGTTGTCGGCTACGAAGGGATCTTTGTCACTCACAGTACACACTAGATTCAGAAGAGTATTGAGCCCTTGCTCTTGCAGGTGCCTTATTGATAGGAAGCTTGAAACATGCCATGGTTGTGATAATGAAGGATAGAAAGGTGGGGGGTAGAGTGAAGAGTAATAGGAAAAAATGAAATGAGAGACTTGAATTAAGTACCAAAATTTTAAACTTATTATGATGTAAATAAACTTTAAAATTAATTAACATAGTTAAAAATTTACTTTGAAAAATATAGTGACAAACCTTCCAAATTTTAAACAAAATTTGCAATACATCTCATGTTAAAGATAGAAGTATTGATGTGCCATATCCTAGATACCTATGCTCTCTCATGGACTCTAAATGCATCAAAAGTATTATCTTTATCTAGGTCTCCATTTGTTGCCATCTCTCTCTTGGGTTGCCAACCATTCTGCATGGTGTTTTCTAGCTCTGCTATTTTCATATCTTGCTTTTCTCACTTCATATATTGCCCTACTTATAAATTCTACTTTATAGATTTTGTACTTCTTTTCTTTTTCCTCGTATCGTATCTCTAAACTCCTATACTGCCATTGTAATAATTGCCTCATAGAATTGGAATCATTGATGCCACCTCCATGATCAATCGCCTTTTGAAAAGCACGGTGAGCTTGCTAATGAGATCGTTCCATGCCTTGAGTTGACCATATTGCCAAACTTCCTTAATCTGCAAAGTATGGACCATGTGCTTCAAGTATATGCTAAACAAGAAGAGAGATTAGAAACACAAAATAATTTGAAATGATTATATTTTTTTGTAATGGTGATAATACTGGCCATGTAGTGTGTTATACTATTTCTAGTCCATGCCTCCAACATGGACTTATGAAATTTAGCAACTATCTCTTTAAATGTATTGGCATCACCATCCCTAAACCTCAACTTTTGTAAGAGAGCTGCTAATATATCTAGGAATATCCACACTTCTACCTTTGCAATCCTCGTTTGTCCCCCATTGCTTCAATCTGGAACAACAAGGTGCAACTTTTTCCATGCTTCATACTTCTCTGGTTGTTTTACAAGTATATTTTCTTCCTCATCTCGAGGTGGAGATATAAGCTTTCTAGCCTTGGGTCCACCAAATCATGGTTTACAAGGGATATTTCTACTCTTTCCCGATTTTTTCTCATCCTTTTCTATTTCTACTTGGCCCCTGTGCAATCCAACTTTAGAGAGGACTTGTTCTACCTTCTTGCATGTAGCATCAACTTCTAACATAGATTGCATCTTGTATGCAAAGCATATATATTCATATACTATACTAGCTTCTCAATTATTCTAACCAAAAAATTCAATGTGCAAAAGTGAACCCTTGTTAGTGGTATTTCCAAAATAGGGCACCAGTTTGGATCCACTGGAACTAGCATTCCATTTCTCATGACTTTTTGATCACGTGTTGGAGCAACTTGTTATCCTTCCTTGGCAAGCCATTCTTTCTTTTCATCTTTCCCTTTCTTCCTAGTTTGCATGCAGAATATGCACTAAAATTTTTCATTCGTTGTATTTGATAAACCAAACATACACTTCAATGTTTTTAAATAACCTGCAAGATGCCATTCAACTTGATAGTCCCCAAACCCCTCGATGTGTAAAATTGCTCCATTATTTTGCTGTTGAATAACACTGGGTGTATTAGTGAGGTTTAAAAAAATGTTCGGTACTTCATGATCCTCCTTTAGTATTTTAAATGCTACAAGCCACCATATTTCATTCTCTGACTATACACTGAAGTATAAATGATGGTTTTCATCAATGTTGAGATCCATTGCTCGATTCATAAGTGTTATACCCACATGTTCAAGTTTTTGCCCCTTAATAATCTCACTCTCATCAAGTTGAGGACAAACTTAAGCTTTCCTCTACATTCTTCCATTTTTATGGTTCTCCTTTAGTACTTCAAATGCTGCACGTCACCATATTTCATTCTCTAGTTGTACATTAAAGTATAAAGAATGGTTTTCATTGATGTTGGGGTATCCTATATGACTCAGAACTCATTCCCACCTTGTCAAATAATACCTAAGCATCTATAGCAGTAAACAAGTTGCTATAGGAATCTATAGCAATTGTTGATAGAGCATACTATATGACTTAGAACTCATTCCCACCTTGTCAAATAATCCCTAAGCATCTATAACAGTAAACAAGTTGCTCATATCCCTAAGATGTTCACTTGCGATACCATTTATAATGTCCCTGAATTTACGATTTTCTAATGCATTTTTGACAATATCCTTGCTTAGGACTTTGGCAATAGTACCATTCTTTGCATGAGGGAATATATTTCTCATTGTAGCAGATTGCGTCTATGATATTGTTCACTTCCTTTGGTTAATTAGTGAATTGGTTTAACTAATCAAATGTGCCAACGTGCTTCTTTGGTTTTTAAAGTGGGCCCAATCTCCAAAGTTTTTGTGAGCTTCCTCTTTATGTTTCGATTCTCCTTCTCCAAGTCCATAACTTTAGATTGTAACTCCATATTTTGCACATGTGTAGCATGCATAGCATCTTTAATGACAGACATTGCTTGTTGTAGGCTCTAGTTCTCCTTATCCTTCTCAGCCAATAATCTATCATTTTCCATCAAAGACTACATATTCCCTTGTAATCTTGTCTACAAATTTGTTAAGGCTTGATGAACCCCGGCTAATCCTTGTGTGACAAGTCTGCATGTGTATCCATACAATCCTTCATTGCCTTCACAAACAAACTTTACAAATGATGTAAGCCCTTCAAATTGTGGTAGCCTTTGAGTGATTGGATCGGGTGGATAAATGCACCCATCAACCCAAAGGTCCACATTTCTTTTCCCTACATTTCTTTCTTGTTGCATCTTGTATCTTATTGCATCATCCCTTTCCATAGTTATTTGAACATTGGTGCATATTCATCCTCCAATTGAAAGTAAATATCTCTCTTTCTCTTGATACATCTTACACTTGCATCCTGTAAAGAAAAATATATGCCAATTTTAACATTACACAATTACACCTCTTTGATTAATAGTAAGCTAAGGAGTTGATGCCAATTTTCTGATCAATAGCAAGAACGTCTAAATATTTGGGAGCAGCAGGTCAGCATCAATCCAGCAGCATGCAGCTAATTCTGGATTGCCTCAAATCACACAATTACACCCCTTTGATTTACTATATCTGTGTTCTCTTTTACCCAGTTGGATCTTGTCTCTTTCTCTTGATTTCAGTCATGATAGACCCTAATCAACCCCTAATCTTCTTGTAATCTTAGCTTTTAATCTACCTCTAATCAGCAACCAATCTTAACTTCTATTCTTTTCAAAATATTCTATCTCTCTCTCTCTCTCTCTTCCTCAAGAAGAATTGATCAAAGATATTTAAACACATTTATACAAGAACCTTGGCTAGTGGAGAATAATAACATCCTCTTATCTTCTACCCTAATTAACTCTTTTTCACTCTATCACTTATTTTCTTAGTTCATCTCACACAGTCCTCTCTCTTCCCCCCTCCCTTCGCCCTCTCTCTCTCTCTCTCTCTCTCTCTCTCTCTCTCTCTCTCTCTTATAGCTACTAGAAAGTGGTATAGAACTATGGAAAAGAAATGACCAAGGAGGACCCAACATTTCTAAAGGTGTCCTAAAAGTATTGACACCTTTTGAGTATGTGAAAGACAAGGAGAAGCTTAATGCTCAAGGCTAAAGAGAGTCTAAACTAGATCAACAAGTCAAGGCTCTCTCAAATGTAAGTAATGAGAAGAAGAGACGATTGACTAGCCTTGTTAAAAAATGCACACACACAAGCTTATAGCAATGATTTGCAAAAAATCATGGAAAATGTAATATTTACTAATGTTATGGAATTTCCTTTTCAATTTATTGAAGAACTTTAAGCCACTTAAACTATGTTTCTTGTTCAAGAAGTCATCGTAGTCACTCTCTTAATGAGCACATCTCATCACAAGTTAAAGGAATGTATATTTCCATTTATGTGAGCTACTCTAGGGTGTGTACAAATTTCATCATGGGTGTATGTGTATGTGTTTTGTATACTACAATGTGCATATAGATGAGAGTTTGAAATGTTGAAACAAATAATACTAGTTCTTTTATATACATTAACATCTACTAAAGGAAGCGTCACAAACTCCTTATGTGCAACAACCTAGCACAATGCAACCTCTCCTCAACAACTTGCAGCACACATTTATTTAGACTTTGTGAAATTTTCCCGGAATTCCTATATATGTCTTCACATCCAAAGTCTAAAAATGATATACACAATAGATATTCAGAGTGATGCTTCAGTTTGAGTTAAAGGAGATAACTCGAAGATAATAGTGAAAAAGAAGGAGTTCCAAGAATATTTTGAGCTTGGTAGTAGATGCTTATCTTTGCAATCCTATTATGCAAGTGTTCCTATATTTTGACAAGTAAGTGGTGGGTTTGTATTTCAATTAACCTCTACCATGCAAAGGGGTTGTATTATCTCTAGCCCTACTAACAACACACCAAACATAGACCTAGATAGCACTGTAGATAAGTGACCCTTAAGAACTACAACTACCTCTCGTTTGTCATTTTGAGGATCCTCCAGAATAGTACCCTTACTCTCCTCAAAAAATTGCATTTGAATTACTCTCTAGTTGTTGAAACGATGAATGCCTCGACTATTATGCAAGCTAGTGAATTGCCTTCTCAATGTGATGGAGACATCATCTTTGAGCTAGCTACATCCCCAAAGGGCAAGTTAATTTTAGGAATGGAGAAAATGCATGATAGTCATCTTTCGATGGAGAATAAAATTAGCATCCAAGATTTAAATGCATGGTTTGATGTAGCTCTTGTGCGAGAGATTTGAGATGTTTTAATCTAGAGTATCCATACTATGGATGTACTAAGTAATACAACCAAACACAATGTAAGGGTAAGTGAATGGAAGTGCTTGCTATCGATATTTTAAGGCAAGATATTGGGACTTTGGTGTGTCAATATTGTTCCACTATCGTAGCATGCTTAGTTCTTTGTGAGTGTTGCATATACTATTACTATCCTACCAACACAGCCAATACCACCAAGTGTGCCATACACCAAAGATATTATAATCACCACATCTCTAATGGGGTTTGTAGGAATAACATATCAACTACAAAAGTCTTGGTGAAGCAAAAGGCTATTCTCTTTAATTTCTAAAAAACTTTAGCCTATACAAAAGAGTAGGAAGAATTCCTAACTTTTTGATTGACATGATTTGTAGAAAATGAGCAACGTACAAATTGTTTTATTATATGTTATTCATGTGCTTCTCTTGTTACTATGTCTTAAACAAATTTTTAATGTTTGCACCTGGTTTACCATTATTGAGATCATTAGATATTATTGTGATTAAGCTATTGGGATGATTAAATATTATCATGGTTGTTGAATGTGGAAAGCACTTATGTGATTTTATATATTAGTATTTGCTCCTTCACAAAAAAAAATTATTTGTGTACCATTGTAGTCAGAGCTTTCTTTGAAAACATAAACTATCAAAGTGTGTCTAACTAAGCGGTTCGAGCTTTTTCTTCATGGCAGTATTGTTTATTAAGCTCTTCGAGATCACTTTGATTAGATTTTAGTTAATTGTTTGTGACACGGTAATTATAGTTAGTGATTCGTACTACCCTTGCATGAGAACATAACACAAATTAACTAATGAGAAACGCTCTCTTAATATTGGTCACACATTAAAATGCAATATTAAATGGGTATGAAATAAACAATACTTGAGATACAAAAATAAGCATTTGCAAGCAACCAAAATCAAACTTCTCCAAACACACTGTCAAGATTTTGAAAAAACAAAAGGCGATGCTATTGCGCGCCCTTGTTGATAAGCCGTTATAGCACGAACAAAAAGTGCCGGGAGACACTTGCTAAGTTCTAACTTTGAGCTTCACACAATCAGCGCCACACGAATGTTTTTCCAACCGGGCTATTCAATAAAACAGAAATGAACGTTAGGGTTGCCCGCCAAGAGGACTAATAATAACGAGGTGCTTATACGCTGATTTAGTATCAGCGGCAGCTGCGCAGGACGGAGACGCTGCTTGTTGGACGACAGAAAATGGAAAAGTAAAATCTCTCTCTCTTTCTCTCTCTCTCTCTCATTCATTATGTTGCAAGACGCCGCATGTCGTATGCAGCGTCTATTTAAGTTGGGTCGACGCTCAGGATTCTGCATGCAGCTATATTGCCCACTGCAACTGCTGATGCGCGCACTAGTACAGACTATTAACTTGTCTCCTGCTGCAACACTAGCAGGAGCTGATGGCTCTCCTTCCAATAGTTGTGTGCTAGTATCCCCCCCACCGGCCATAATATAATACATCTCATCAGCCCCGATCATTAACCGTGCTAGCTTCTGAATCAGCTAACTACTGGCGGCTGTACCACAAGATCAGGAGTGAGTCATCAGTTGATCGGGTACATGTTTTTCATATAGCCATCAAGAGGAGTACTATAGTGGCAGCGCTGCTAGCACAATTGTCGATCAGGATGATGATGAAGATGATGCTGATGGCGGCTATGATGCTAGCATTGAATGATGCCCATAATATTATCAATATCCGAGCGCAAACAATGACGGACTCGCCGTCGGCTTATCTGGACCCTCAGAATGAGGCGCGGGGCGCGCTGGGGCTGAGTCCACTGACATGGGACGCCAAGCTGGCCAGCTACGCCTACAACTTCGCGGTGCAGGTGCAGTGTCAGATGGTGCACTCGGGCGGGCCGTACGGCGAGAACCTATTCTGGGGCGGTGCTGGCGGAAACTGGACGCCGGGGGACGCCGTGAGCATGTGGCTGGCGGAGCAGCCTCATTACCACTACGACAGCAACACCTGCGACGGCGGCTCCATGTGCGGCCACTACACCCAGATCGTGTGGCGCACCACGACATCCGTGGGCTGCGCCTCCTATACCTGCCCCGCCAGCGGCGACACCCTTGCCGTCTGCGAGTACTACCCCCCGGGCAACGTGATCGGCGAGCGTCCCTACTAACTAGCTAGTTTCTAGAAGTAGGGCCGCCTGATTAAAGTCTTAATTACAAGCATGAGCAGCACCCACCAGAATTTCTTTAATTTGATTTCCACTGCGATAACCAACTATTGGCCTGATTCACTGATCCTACTGTGTATGGTCTCATCAGCGGTTAATATCGGCATAATTCATTCGCCTTAGAGTCGTTTTTATATTAATTTTGTTCGAGAGTCTCTCTGGATTCCCTGCACTCTCCCTACCTCCTCTTTTAGTTGCGCTCATATGCCTTGATCTTGGCCGTACTGGCAATCCGATTATCGTCTCAGTCGATTGAAGTGGCGCACAACATGCTCATAAATCCCCACCCACGGCTTAATGTGATTTTATATCTCCTCATAGCTTACGTGTTTTGGTTTCTACGCACGCATGTGCTTGTGTCCTCGCAGGTCTGCCAGATTCACCTTTGAGAGGGGCCACGCGCGGACGTGTCCACCAAATTCTGTGAGTCGAACAACGCACACCGCCAATACTCCAACTGATAACTTTTGACGTCAATCCTTGCAGCCAATGGATGGATGCTTGGCGGCTACCCCGCTCATCACGCAGTAGCTAGTCGGTAGTAGTACTTCTTTCATAGACTCATCAACTAGTTCGTCCAAAGTAAGCATAGACTCAGGTTTTATCGTTCAAAAGACCCCAGGCAAAGGACTGGCTGTCAAAAATGATCAAAATAGCACATAGGCTATACATATTCATGCTTGTCGCGTACATTCTTGAAATCGTGGGATATTTTGAAACCCTACAGCCCGCAATTACGAAACTTAGTTACCAGGTTATACTGCAATTTTTGACGAACGTTCATGCGCTCATATGTTTGCTTAGAAGTTTGTATTATACTCCAACGTCAAGATAAAGAGGTTGGCAACAATAAAGATGTTGTTCAATATGCTTGTAGCTTCTTGGCCTTTCTTCTTTCTAATCAGAGATCAACCTCAAAAGGTTGGTTATAAAGATGTGGCTCAAGACAAATAGCCCAAGTAAGAATGCTGCCAATTGGAACCATGATCAAAACCCTAAAATCTTGTGAGTAGAATAATTTGATAGCATTCTCAAACTATTTTGGACTGATGTGGCAAAAATCCATAAAACCAATGAGAGAGGTCTAATCAAACTACACCACCAATGTGCATTAACCATATCCTTTAAAATGGAAAATTTAATACAACTTACGTGGCTTTCATGGGATTTTAATGGCCACATCTTGACAATCCTTTTCTAGGAGAATTGGGATGCACCACTATATGGAGTCCACATCCTTTGATTGAGTAAGATTGTGTGACGCTTTACTTTATCAAGGAACATGATCACTATATATAATACATAACAATTTAGAATATCAAGACTCTAAGTTTTTAATGAATTATCATCTAGCATTCTTTCCAAATATTTGTTGTACTTCCAACCTTCTGATACAGCCATATTAATCACTCCTAGTACCGTTATCACTCTTGCAAGAAGGTTGCAAGTCTCCTTGTAGGCTATTACCACAAAACTAGGCATAAGCCTTGGCAGCTAGTCTTTTGTTATTCTTCATTATTGAATGTTGCTAATTATGATTTATTATACACCTATTGACATCCAACTCGCTTCTAACCTTCTAACAACAGAACCAAATTTGTATACCATTTACATCTAAAGCATCCATCTTTTCATCCATAGCTACAATCCCATTCAACTTTACAAACTAGCTCATCAAAGCATCTGGCCTCTTTCTCTTGTATCCCCTTAAGAATATATGTATAAAGACCAGTAAAAAAGCTATCATATCTCAAATTTTCCACTAGATACTTTATATGACTTGAAATTCATACTTGTATATTACTATCTGATGTATAGTTTACAATGTGTTGTTTCTACATATGTATGCTATTTTGAGAGTAGCTATTTTGATCCAAGCGACTCATCCATGGATTCATTTTTGTAGGAATAGAATAGTCACCAACACTACAAGAGAAATGCCATATAGACACGCATTGTACACGCGAAAAAGTTGGCGCGTTTATAAGCGCGTGTATCAAAGCGCCTATTTATGCTAGTATACAGAATACGTCTATATATCCGAGTTTATAAACGCGCCTATAGATGCGAAAATAAACGCACATATTTTTCATTTCTCATAAAGTCCCTAAATATGACCAAACCTCTTAACAGCTAGTATTTGTTTGAATACATTACCAACTTTACTTCTTTCTAAGTATTACAAATATACATCCAATCATTCAAAGCTAATTATATATATGTGATTTCATGCCCTATATACATCCAATCATGCCCTATACAAATGTGATTGGATAGGGCATGATTGGATGTATATACGACATAATTATCAGAGAAGTGATTGATACATGTACATATTGCATCCATTGTGCACTTAACCTAGCCATGCCTAACTTATAGATCAAAGGTTGACTTATGCATGTGCAATAGAGAGAGAGAGAGAGAGAGAGAGAGAGGGGGGAAGAGGGAGGGAGGGAGGGAGAGACACAAAGAGAGAGAAAGAGAGAGAGAGAGCAAGAGCGAGAGAGAGAGAGAGAGAGAGAGATAAGTGATCGATACATGCACATGTCGCATCTGTTGTGCACTTAACCTAGCCATGCATAAACTTATAGATCAAAGGTTAGTTGGTGATTTAAGAGAGTATTCTAACTTTTTAGGGTAGTCCCTTGACTCTCATTAGTCTCAACAAGTATGCAGCACATTCAATACAATCAAAGCAAAAGCAAGACATGCATGCCAATTCATAGTGTGAGTAGAATGATGCAAATAAATTGACTTGTGCATGTGCAATAGAGAGAGAGAGAGAAGTGATCGATACATGCACATGTCACATATGTTGTGCACTTAACCTAGCCATGACTAAAACTTATAGATCAAAGGTTAACTTATGCATGTGCAATATATATATATATATATATATATATATAGAGAGAGAGAGAGAGAACTGATCAATACACTCACATGTCTCATTTGTTGTGCACTTAACCTAGCCATGCATAAACTTATAGATAAAAGCTTAATCAATGATACTTACAACATGGAGGCAAACATTTTGATATTGAAAGACTAGGAAAGTCATGTCATGTTGATCCAAAAACAACCAAAAGCTAGCATCTAATCAGTTTAATTGTTACTGCGCGTCTGTCAGCGCGTGTAATAAGTATTATCCGCGTATATACACGTGCAATTACACGCGCTTACGGATGCGCTATGCAAATATAAAAAAATTTAAAAAAAGTTATGGCTTTCTTTTCAAACCAGTGCTTTCCTGCATTTTTTACGCGTTTTCTACAATTCGAGCTCGACATCACTAATCATGTCTATCTATCACTTCATTAAGACAATGAGGGAAGGAAATGAGAGTAAAAAGAGGACAGGAGGAAGGAAGAGCCAAAGAGTAAAGAATAAGAACCAAAAAGCAACGAAGAGAAGAAGATTCAAGCAACTTACCAAGGGAAGGGAGAAGAAGGACAAGGAGCTTGTAACCTAGCCGCCACCCGTCAGAACAGGCAAAGAAGGTGAGTTCTTATTCTCTCTCTCAATCTTGTTTGCTCTCTCTGTCTGTTTGTCTCTCTCTCTCTCTCTCTCTCTCTCTCTACATACTATAGACTGTCATCTATGGAGGTTTTTTTGTGCGTTTTTTAACCAAGTTTGAAAAAAATGGTCCGACTATGCGCGTCTGTCAGCACGTCCAGATGACAGTGTAAACGCAGGTATAGACACGGAAATAGACGCGCTGACAGACGCACACAGAGACGGAGATATAGACGTAGCATGTAATATGTTTTATCTGCACAGGGTAATATGATTTTTCTTGTGTAGATGTAGAATCATGGATTTTCCAGCACTGATCCTGAGTTGGAATATATGAACAACACCTTAGCGGAGTTTTCTAGAGGTATTAGTAGCTTTTTTGGAGGTTTTCCAAACAAGGAGCAATTCATGGGGGAGATAACCAATTATCTTGGTCGCCCTGCCATTGCAGAGGAGGTTTTCAATGTGATGTCTGGGACACCTATGACATCTTTGCCTAGCATTGCCGCACAAACACCAAACCTTGGCACACCTCTACTAATAGGTACTCCACACATTATGCATACACACAGATCAGCTGATACACAGGGATCGGCCGAAGCACGTGCATCTGCAAAAGCACGTGCATCGAGTGAGGGAGAGGGTAGTGCCCATCGAGGGAGGAGGGAGAGTCGTGCGGGAGGACGAGGAGGTCGAGGGCTATTTGGGGGTTGCCTAGGAGGTGGCTCTCGATCACCCTCACCGAGAAATGAGAGAGGTGAGCCTCCACAAATGTACTACTCTATCACTGATGTTGGTGGTATCTTACATGACTTTGAGGGGAGGGAAGTGATAGCCTACTTGAGGAGTGTCATGCATGCCACATATAAAGATTGCATGATTCCCTTCAAGCACCAAAAAAATGGTTTGTGGCAAGAGGTGCTGTGGGCAGTACATAGAAGGTATTCTAATCCCGAGAATTCACGATTCTCAAATGATTAGGGACGGTCAAAGGTGATAGATGCGCTTTATAATAAGAGGTCTCACCTTATGACGCGCGCCAAGGAGTCACTGCGGAGACAAGAGCAGGGGCGCCCTGGATATGGCCAATCACCCAATTGCCACCGCAGGGAGTGGAAAGAGGCCAAGAAGAGAACAACAGAGAAAATGACAAATCGCCAGCATGCAGAGGCGCGACGTATTGAGATGGCAACCATGGGATCGTCACATTATGGATCGGGTGGTAGGGAGTCATGGGAGGCTAAGTTTGTAAGTATTATTTGATTTTTTAAAAAAATTAAATTTTGTAATTTGTTTCACTTCATTATGTAGTGTGTTCTAATATGTTATATGTTCAAATTGTTTTGTAGTATCATATCGTTGGTAGGATGCCTACTCCTAGAGAGAAAGGCTACCATTGAGGTCATAATCATGCGTCCACTTGGCAACATTTCTACGAGGAGGGACTCATCACGGAGGAGCAATATAATTGTGCCATGAGGATTCCACAACCAGAAGAGGTATGTTTTATTTTTTTACATGAAAAGTATAGGTAACTCTAATTTATTGTTTGTAATGGTATTTATATACCTTAATCCTTTATGTAGGTGAACCCTGATGCAGTTGAGGATAGCAAAGGGGGGACTAGCAGTAGCGGTGGCGGCAACGACAGTGGCACAGGCAGCGGTGGTGGTAGCAATGATGATGCCTCTTCTGAGGAGATGTAGAGAAGCCCCATGCATGCATGCCTCCCCTTGGCTTATAGTTTTCATTTTTTGTATGTATTACTTTTAGCTAGTGCTTGTGACCATGACCATGCTTGAGGTCACAAGCACAACATGAATATATCCTGCAATGCACGTCTATCTGTGTGTATAAATTGCAGGATAAATGCGTGTCTATTCTCGTCAAAAACTTGCAGAGTAAACGCTTTTTTACATGCGCAGATACACGCATGTATAGATGCACAATATGAATATATCCACTTTTTTATAAATATGATTATATATTTGCATAGCGCGTCAATATGCGCATCTATATTCACATTTATATGGGCGTATAACTCTGACTATAAGCGCGATTTTAGACGCAAAAATTTAGACGCAGCAGAAGACGCGGTAATAAACGCGCCCGACATTTTTTAACACAGTTCAAATATTGCATCTACAAGCGTGTCTATGGATTATTTTTGTTGTAGTGCAAGATCACTTCACGTACATGAATTAGGCTACACTTCTTTCATAGAATTTACCTCTTTTTTGGACATAAAAAGCTACACTTTTATGTTTTCCATACCAACTTCTCATCTCATAAAAAGTAATGCCTCTTCTCACTATGACCTCAAGTGTTGTGATACCCTTGCTACTCATAAAAGTAGTGAATAAAAACATAGCTTTTAACCTCTGGATCCAATGTGGTTCTTTGCTCATTTGGTTGTGCACATGTGTAATATATCCAAAGAGTTTTAAAATTTGACAAATCACAATTTGAACCTATAAATGTTTGCCAACATTGAATGCCATGAATGGCAATCAAAGTCTCATTTGTTATATACATCCCTATATATGCAGCATCAATCCAAGACTGCTCTAGCTTTCATATATGAGACCTATTCCATTCTTCACAAGCCTCTTGTAACAACTCCAAAAAGGATAAATAGACCATTCGCATAGGAAACCCTCTTAAGGGTAGGATAATTATGCGGATAATTCCTTTTAAAGAAATAATGGCAGAAAAAAATTTATTCCCCTCCCCAGCTGACTATCGTGCTGGAAGGGGAGGGGAATAGAAAGCATGACAAAGCTCCTTGGTGGAGCTCGATGCTTCCAGCTGCCATGGTGCGTCGACACATTAGGGGAGGGAGGATCCCTCCCCTATTTAAACAGGCGATGCTGCTGTGATGAGGCACGCGGGACGGCACTCTGCAAGCATCGTGAGGTGAGAGGGGGGCATTCTGAAATACGGTGGGTTGAAGAGAGGAAAGGCAGACGATGCTGAAATACGACGGGATGTGAGAAGGGAAGGCCTTGAGAGAGGGGAGGATGTCCGAGAGCTGCTGCAGAGCGTGAACCAACCGCCGCCATGGAGACGCCCCACCGTTGAGGGCCTACGTCAATGCCGACTGTACTCCCCCCTTGGAAACGTAGAAGTTTCCAAAAGCTTGTAGAAGGGAGCTTCATAAGCCCCCTTTCACCCCCCCCTTCATGTGCCTTGTAAAAACCTTTCATTAACCCCCCCCCCCGGATTTAGCCTTTGAGCCCTTTCTTATGGGCTTCAAAACCTTAGCCCCTTTCACCCCCCTTCTTGTGGGTTTTAAAACCCTTTGTATTACTACCCACATATTTTAAGCCCCCTCTCCCATGGGTGTTGGAACCTTGGTTTAACCCTTAAGCCCTTCTTTTGGGCTTATTACCCCCATTATTTAAACCTTTAAGGCCCTTCTTATGGGCTTTGAACCCTCTTTTTTTCCCCCCTGTGTTTTATCCCTTGAACCTTTAAGGCCCTTCTTATGGGCTTTGAACCCTCTTTTCTTTCCCCCCGTGTCTTGTCCCTTTGAACCTTAAAGGCCCTTCTTATGGGCTTTGAACCCTCTTTTCTTTCCCCTCGTGTTTTATCCCTTGAACCTTTAAGGCCCTTCTTATGGGCTTTGAACCCTCTCTTTTTTCCCCCCATGTCTTATCCCTTTGAATCTTTAAGGCCCTTCTTATGGGCTTTGAACCCTCTTTTTTTTCCCCCCGTGTTTTATCTCTTGAAACCCCTTTCACCCCCGTATCGTAAAACCCTCCAAGGGCCCTAATTGTGCCTATTATCACCCCCCCTCCGAGTTTAAACCTTAAGCCCTTTCACCCCCCGTGCTTAAACTGTTTCACCTCCCCGTGCTTTAACCACCTATAAGCCCTTTTTCTTGGGCTTTAAAAGTCCATTTTCCCCCCAAAAGTACTAAGGCTTTAAAAGGTCTTACTACCCCCTCCTCGTGGTTAAACCCCTTAGCCATTCCTTGCCCTTTTCAAAATACCCCAAAATTCGGCCCCCCCCCCCCCCCCTCAACACACACCACACCACCCCACCCCTCCCCCCCCTCAAAAATTCGCCCCCCCCCTCAAAAATTCGGCACCCCCCCCTCAAATATTCGGACCCCCCCCTCAAAAATTCGGCACCCCCCCCATCAAAAATTTGGCCCCCCCCCTCCCCCCCCCCTTCAAAATTCGGCCACCCCCCATGACATGACACGACGTGACGCGCCCCCCCCCCCCATGAGACGACACGATGCAATGCGCCCCCCCCCCTTCCCTCCTCAACACACACCACACCATGTTGCGACGTGCCGCCCCCCCCCCCCTCCCCATGACATCCCCAGCCCACCCCCCCATCCATGACACGACACGATGCGACGCGCCCCCCCCCCATGACATCCCCCCCACCCCCCATGACACGACACGACGCGACGCGCCCTGCCCCATGACATCCCCACCCCACCCCCCCTCCCATGACACAACACGACGCGATGCGCCCCCCCATGACACGACACGACGCGGCGTGCCCCCTCCCCTTAACACACACACCCACCCACCGCGATCCCCCCCCAACACACACCACACCATGTCGCGACGCTCCCCCCCCCCCCCCCCCCCCCGACCCATGACATGACACGACGTGACGTGCTCCCCTCCCCTTAACACACACACCCACCTACCATGACACCTTCTCAAAAATTCTGCCCCCCCCCCCCCCCCCCCCCCGCCCCCCCAACACACACCACCCCACCCCTCCCCCCCCCCTCAAAAATTCGGCCCCCCCCCTTCAAAATTCGGCCCCCCCCCCTTCCCCCCCCCTCAACACACACCACACCACCCCACCCCTCCCCCCCCCCCCCCCTCAACACACACCACACCACACCACCCCTCCCCCCCCCCCCTCAAAAATTCACCCCCCCCCCCCTCAACACACACCACACCACCCCACCCCTCCCCCCCCTCAAAAATTCGCCCCCCCCCTCAAAAATTCGGGACCACCCCCCCTCAAAAATTCGAACCCCCCCTCAAAAGTTCGCCCCCCTCCCCCCCCCCCCTTCAAAATTCGCCCCCCCCCCATGACATGACACGACACGACGCGCCCCCCCCCCATGACACGACACAACGCAATGCGCCCCCCCCTTCCCTCCTCAACACACACCACACCATGTCGCGACGTGCCGCCCCCCCCCCCCTCCCCATGACATCCCCACCCCACCCCCCCCCATCCATGACACAACACGACGCGACGCGCCCCCCCCCATGACATCCCCCCCCACCCCCATGACACGACACGACGCGCCCCGCCCCGCCCCATGACATCCCCACCCCACCCCCCCTCCCATGACACAACACGATGCGACGCGCCCCCCCATGACACGACACGACGCGACGTGCCCCCCTCCCCTTAACACACACACCCACCCACCGCGATCCCCCCCCCAACACACACCACACCATGTCGCGACGCCCCCCCCCCCCCCCCCGACCCATGACATGACACGACGTGACGTGCTCCCCTCCCCTTAACACACACACCCACCTACCATGACACCTTCTTAAAAATTTGATAACCAGGAAATCAGTGCAAATAAAGGCACAAAAATGTGCTCAACATGGAAACATCATTTGCAAATTAACACTTTGCTTTTGTACTCCTTTGTCAAAAATCAAATATGAAGCAATGTAAAATGTGTAGTCCAAAAGAGACACACTATAAAATATTCCTAGGAAAGGAAAGGTCAAACCCTTTTGTCTCATGCTAAAAATTGAAGGGTCTTTAGACCTTAGCCAATGTATGCAAATTTGAATTTCATAATTCAAGAAAGGAAAAGGAGGTGGTTGTAGTCGTGGGATTTGGGGAGGTGGGAGGTTGAGGTGGTTACACCCTCTCTCTTCCTTTATCTTCTCCTCTCACGGTTCACGTTTCCCTCTCTCATTTTGGCACAACTCTTGCCTTCTTGTTCTTGTTTCCCTCTCTTGTGCTTCATGCTCATTTCTCATGGAGAGTGAGGAAGAGGAAGAGGGTGAGGATGGAAGAATTGTCAAATTTCTTGTGTGTCCCTCTCTTGTGTGTTTGGAGAGCATGGTTCTTGGTGAGAAAGAAGAGGTTTCTTGCAGGTTTTGTGTCCAGCAATGTATTTGCAGCCTCTACCTAGCCGGTTCGTGGTTCTATTTGTGCCGTGGCAGGGTGCTCTTCATTTGGTGCACTGGCCGGGAAATAGAGGTGGTTTCAAAATCTGCAAGAAGCATACCATGAGAAGATGTGTATATTGCACTGGTCTCAACAATGGGGGTATGGTTTTTTCTTCATTTTCTTAAGTTTAAACATATCTAAGGAGAAGAATGGTGTGTCTGTCGTCCATCATAGAAGAAGGAGGAGCAAGAATAGAATTATGAAGAGGAAGAGGACAAAACGGAGACAAGGCCTACAAAGCCATGAGCAAATTTGCACACGGTCTTCTTTAGAATGGTCTTCTTCAGGATGCGTGAGGATGCAACGAACTTCTCTGATAAACCAATGTCTAAAGCGTGGACACTTCATTCGTGAATGTGAGAAACGTTTTGCATCAAAGAGAGTTCTGAGCCCTTTTGTCACTGCAGAAGATGTCCTGATTCTAGATCCCAATAACTTTGATGTGCTCCTGTTTATTGATCAACTAAAGCGGCAACTTTTTTCTGCAAAGCGACTCAATAAGTAGGAGGATGTGCAAACAAGAGAATTTGGGGCTAATGGGAATGAACAGATGTTATGGACAGATTTCGAGGGATCTACAAAAGATGAACTTCCCTTCTGCTGCGGCGAAGGGCTCTATGTTCCAACCTACTGTGATGGAGGTGCATCCTCACAATTCTTAGCAATTGTGGCTGCCATTATCAACATGGTTCACTCTGTTTTAGCTCTCGTGTTCCTGGATATGTCGAGATGTACACCTCTTCCATTTTCTCTGCCTCCTTTTCGAGATGGCGGCTTGACTCTCCTGTGCCTAACAGTGTCGCCTCACCCTCAACGTTATGACAGTCGCATCAGCAAAGACACAATGGCCATTCCTGCTCTTATCCATCAATGTAAATGTCCTTTGGTGGTGACGAATTCGTCGGCTGCAGTTCCACGATCCTTCTTCTTTCCTTATCCTCCACGTAGGCCTAAAGCTTCAAAAGAAGAAACTAAGGATAATGAGATTAATAATTTAAAGAAGAGACCCTTTGCAACCTATTCATGTGCCTCTTATCTCTATCTTCAAATTTCATTTCCTCTTTGCTAAGACCATCCTCCATACACACAAAAGTTCCTATGGATCTCTCTTTTAGCACTTTGCGTTCTTTCATTCAAAATAAAACCACTTTCCCTTTTCTTTCCAAATGAATCGGGTGGGAGAACTCTATTTTAAAATCCTTCATAAGGGTGTGCTTACATGTAATATCTTTTTCGGGTTTTCTTCATGAGCTTTATAGTGTGGTTATCTTCCATTCTAACTTGAGTGTGACCTTGTTCTTGTTTGCAAATTGTTGAAGAGCCCTATCTTATGGGTTTTGTTTGTGGTTTTAATTGTGTTATTTTCAACCTAGGCTTCAACGTCCTAGTTGTGATTCTATTTTGTGTGTTATTTCCCTCCAAATCCAATGACAATTCAAAGACGATTGAAGAAAAGAAATGAAGACTGAAGACTAATGATGAAGATGAAGATTTGTCCAAGCTGATCGTGGTTCTTCTTCAAGTTTGTTCGCGGGGACGCTTCACACTTAAGCGTGGGAGGAATGATAACCAGGAAATCAGTGCAAATAAAGGCACAAAAATGTGCTCAACATGGAAACATCATTTGCAAATTAACACTTTGCTTTTGTACTCCTTTGTCAAAAATCAAATATGAAGCAATGTAAAATGTGTAGTCCAAAAGAGACACACTATAAAATATTCCTAGGAAAGGAAAGGTCAAACCCTTTTGTCTCATGCTAAAAATTGAAGGGTCTTTAGACCTTAGCCAATGTATGCAAATTTGAATTTCATAATTCAAGAAAGGAAAAGGAGGTGGTTGTAGTCGTGGGATTTGGGGAGGTGGGAGGTTGAGGTGGTTACACCCTCTCTCTTCCTTTATCTTCTCCTCTCACGGTTCACGTTTCCCTCTCTCATTTTGGCACAACTCTTGCCTTCTTGTTCTTGTTTCCCTCTCTTGTGCTTCATGCTCATTTCTCATGGAGAGTGAGGAAGAGGAAGAGGGTGAGGATGGAAGAATTGTCAAATTTCTTGTGTGTCCCTCTCTTGTGTGTTTGGAGAGCATGGTTCTTGGTGAGAAAGAAGAGGTTTCTTGCAGGTTTTGTGTCCAGCAATGTATTTGCAGCCTCTACCTAGCCGGTTCGTGGTTCTATTTGTGCCGTGGCAGGGTGCTCTTCAAAATTCTCCCCCCCCCCGAACACACACCACCCCACCCCTCCCCCCCCCCCTCAAAAATTCGCCCCCCCCCCCCCCTCAACACACACCACACCACCCCACCCCTCCCCCCCCCTCAAAAGTTCACCCCCCCCCCCCTCAACGCACACCACACCACCCCACCCCTCCCCCCCCCCTCAAAAATTCGCCCCCCCCCCAAAAATTCGCCCCCCCCCCCTTCAAAATTCGGCGCCCCCTTCCCCCCTCAACATGCCATGTCGTGACGCGCCCTCCCCCCCCCCCCCCCCCCCAATGAAATTTCGGGCTTTGTAGGTATGCCTTGCCGTTGGAGCCGAAAACACCTATGAGGGTAGTGGTGCTTGCTCCATCGAAACACTCCTTGGAGATCCAAGGGAGGGTGAGGTGAGGCGTATGGTCCCCGCATCCGTCTTGTCCGCGAGGAGTGTCTTGTCCGCGAGGAGGGGGGGGGGGCGGGGGGGGGGGGCCGAATTTTTGAGGGGGGGGAGAGGGGTGGGGTGGTGTGGTGTGTGTTGAGGGGGGGGGCGGGGGGGAGGGGTGGGGTGGTGTGGCGTGTGTTGAGGGGGGGGGGCAGAGGGGTGGGGTGGTGTGTGTTGGGGGGGGGGGCAGAATTTTCGAGAAGGTGTCATGGTAGGTGGGTGTGTGTGTTAAGGGGAGGGGAGCACGTCACGTCGTGTCTTGTCATGGGTCGGGGGGGGAAGGGGGCGTCGCGACATGGTGTGGTGTGTGTTGGGGGGGGGATCGCGGTGGGTGGGTGTGTGTGTTAAGGGGAGGGGGGCACGCCGCGTCGTGTCGTGTCATGGGGGGTGCGTCGCGTCGTGTTGTGTCATGGGAAGGGGAGTGGGGTGGGGATGTCATGGGGCGGGGCGCGTCGCGTCGTGTCGTGTCATGGGGGGTGGGGGGGGATGTCATGGGGGGGGGGCGCGTCGGGTCGTGTCATGTCATGGATGGGGGGGGGTGGGGTGGGGATGTCATGGGGCGGGGCGCGTCGCATCGTGTCGTGTCATGGGGGGTGGGGGGGATGTCATGGGGGGGGGGGCGCGTCGCGTCGTGTCGTGTCATGGATGGGGGGGGTGGGGTGGGGATGTCATGGGGAGGGGGGGCGGCACGTCGCGACATGGTGTGGTGTGTGTTGAGGAGGGAAGGGGGGGGCACATTGCGTCGTGTCGTGTCATGGGGGGGGCGCGTCGCGTCGTGTCATGTCATGGGGGGGCCGAATTTTTTTTGGGGGGGGGGGAAGGGGGGTGGGGGGGGCGAATTTTTGAGGGGGGGGTGCCAAATTTTTGAGGGGGGGGGGCGAATTTTTGAGGGGGGGGAGGGGTGGGGTGGTGTGGTGTGTGTTGAGGGGGGGGGGGGGGGGGGCGAATTTTTGAGGGGGCGGGGAGGGGTGGGGTGGTGTGGTGTGTGTTGAGGGGGGGGGGGGGGCGAATTTTGGGGGGGATCCCTTTTCAAAAAGAAGTGTATTGAAGTGCAAGGGAGCGACGGTGGAATTCCGAAAAGGAGTGTAGAGCTGCTTCCACGTCCGAAGGACTACAATTGCGATGCCTCCTAAGAAAGTCCAAGGCGCAACCGCGGAAGGGTCATCTCCCGGTATCCATGTGGATATCTCACCCCAAACCCAGGTTTTCCTTCCTAATTTTTATTTGATATGGTTGTAATTCAATCATGCAAGGTTAATTGTTAGAAATAGAATATATTCTCGTCCTAGTTGTTCACGAGGAAGGAACTTAGTCATCAATATGTTTAAATGAAACAAGCGAATTAAGAAAGCATAAAAGCATTTCTAGCAAATAGCTTATGCATTGAAATGAATTATAAGATTAGATTATTACCCATTGAAATAGTATACTTTGATTAAGCCTAGAATTATAAACTGCAACTCGTACTATTAATCCATATCCTCTTTGCAATGAACCATCATGGAAAGTGCAAGCATAAAATGATTCTTATGATGCATAAACTCTAGGAAAATATCGTTTGTCAACAGCATAAATTATTAAGTAAAAGGTTGCTTGTTTAGCATGAATTTTGTTCGCAAAGTGTAGGAAGATTATTTGGAATTAACCTAACCTCAAATCGATAAAATTTAGGATTGAAAAATCAACTTACGCATAGACCACAAATCATATGGAAGTAATCTCGAAATTATCTTCTAGAGTTAACCAAATTGATATAAACTTAAAACACCTAAGCTGCAAAATATTCGTTGGGAATGAGTTAAATTCCAAGAAACGCCTATAACTTTAATACTTGCCCACATTCATCGAATGTAGGGACAGTGAATAGTAATCGTAAAAGGAACTAGGGTTTGTCCCTGAGAATCTTACAAAGATGAAGCTTGGAAACCCTAGGTCTAACAGGGTCAGTGTAAAGAACCAGAAACAGATTGTTTCATGACTCCATAGTCTCATAGTTCAATGCAGTACTTGCGCAACAAGTGCGAAGTCATATGATCTTGTGATTGGATCACAAGGGAATGGCCAAGTTCTCACAATGAAGTTGGCATGTCCTTACGCAAGTTACCTTGCAAGAGGATGAATAATCATCCTAATTTAGCAACCTTCTTGAGTAAGGAAGATTGTTTGGAAACTAACGACCAAACAATAAACTTAAGGTTTGACCAAGTCGGGTTAATAGGGTACGCCCTAACCCAGGGTATAGGGGATTTTGCCAAGTGCAAGTTATCCCGGATCGAGTGCTGGACGCATTCGAAAGGAAGGATTCATTCCTTAGTAGTTTGCCAACAAAAACGACCAATGGAAATGTTTGTGCTTGCTACAAATTTTAGAGCATTGTTTGGCTTTGTTTGATCAATGAATTAAAAGATAAATGGATATCTATACTTCAGGTTGAAGTCCTGAAGGGAGAGGCAGCTTCCGTTACCCCCGACTGCCTGCATGACCCTAACCAAGGGGGTTGTTGACTGCGCCGAGAAAGTGGACCGAACCCGCTATGAGAGGTCTCTCCGTTGAGCGCTACTTGGAGCAGGAGGACGCTTGGGTGCCAGGGGGGCTCTGACCGTAAATCACTTGCCTTTCGAGTCCTACACAAGAGGCTAACGTGACTCAGGATTAGATCTCGAGGTCTGCATACTATTCTACGGGCGGAAACTTGGAATAGTGATCCCTGTGGATTGTTGAATAGCCTTCGGGCGGATTGTGGATAAGCCTACGAGTTGGATTCTTTGTATTTCAAAGATAAATATGATAACTTGTTAATAAGGAACTTGTCTGACATTGATTTTCTTTGTCGAGTGATAAGATTACGTAAAGGAACCAGTGCCTAACGGGTTAATTAAAAAAGCTGGTTGTTACATGTCCAACTAATGTGTTAGGTAATTAAATAACTCAAACAACCAAGGAAAGTGTGGAGTATGGGCCATAGGTCCATCCTACAGATGGGTGGTCCTGGTTGGCCGAGAACTTTTCTCAAATCACGAGGAACAGCGGGATGATCATCAAAGCACATGAACAACAAGAGCGTTGACCTAGGAATCCGCTTCAGACCTGGCATTTCTATGTAAAGTAGTTCGCTTGGGTCCGACGCTAGTTACTGTTAGGAAATGACCAATAAGGAAAACCCTAATTCAAGTCGATCCTAAGTGGAAACGGCCGGAATACTTCCGCTACGTGGCAGACGTGGAAAGCCCTAGATCGCAAACCCCGTAATATTCCATGGGAGTGCCGGGCGGATCTTTCTAGACACCCTTTCCGATGGACTGCTAAGACGTGACTTGAAGATATAAGTGGACACATTACACCTCTTGAATCGCTAAAATTTTTAGATACTTCATCTTGTGATTTTATGAATTACATCTATATTTTCTACTATCATTATGAGTAAAATCGGCAAGCCAATGAGTTTGGTGATAATTTACCTCAAACCAAATTAACTTCACTACAAGATATAGGTCTTATATCGACATTCAAAGCGATAAAAATAATCATAATATTTTTTTTCATCGTCGCAAAAAAGTCAGTATTAACAACACCATAGAATAGTCACTATGAACGCCGCTATTTGTGTCGCTATCAGCGTCGCAAATGTGACGTTGATAGCGACGATGATAGCAACGCTTTGCCATGCTAATAGCAATGCGTGCAGTAAATTTGCGATGCTAATAGCGATGATAAGAGGGAAATTTTATTTTTTTTATGGTAGGGCTGCCCTGCCATAAATAGCACTATGTGCTTTATTTAGGCCATACAAAAGAGTTTTAATAATGTGTACAATGATCGTCTAAATGAAGGAAAAGTGTACTTGAATCATAAGACTAATACATAAAATAAATACAAGATCACGTAGTAATGAAAGCAACGGTACAATCATGGCAAGATACATACTGCATAGAAAATGCCTACACAAATCACATGACAAAAAAAGAAGAGCATGTGTGCTCCATGGAGCCAAGGGCGAGCTATAGATCCTCGCCATTTGAAAGCTCATCCCGCCGCAAAGGAGCATCGAATGGACTCTGCAAGAAAAGAAACAACTACACATCAATCCATCATACAATAATGCATTTTAATTAAAATTAGTAACTACCAACAAGAAAGATGAGTGACTTACAGGACCGCATTGTCCATACAATCGGTCAATCAATGCAGTGAGACCGTGTTTCTCTACATATCGAGTCTTTAGGCCGATGGGATCGCAGTTTGTAATGGAATGCTGTAAAGAAAAAAAATACAATTATTAGAAACACGATTGTTAGTACAAGGGATATTGCAAAAAAATAAGTAAGCAAAATAAAAGAAAAAATTACAAAGGACTCCATATATGTCCTGTGGCCACCATTCCCAAGATGATGGACCACTCCTGCCTCCAGTCGTGCCCTGGCCTCCTCGTACTGATGTCTCCAACGTCCTGGAGAATCTATAGCCTCCTCCCTGAGTCGGCGCTAGTCATTCGCATCTAGCCACTCTCTCGGGCTTTGAGGCCGCACTCTTAAGTGCCTTGTGTGCATCCATTGTCTGTGTCACATATACACACGCATGCACTTCGGGGAGCTGAAGGTATAACATATCACCATCGAGGTTATCAGAGGTTTTGATAGAAATTTACCTGTTCAAAATTAAGTACAAGAGAGATTTAACTTTTGTGAGATGTACCATCTCGTAATACAATTAAAAAAAATATGAGCTTTTACACTTGTTCACAATGGACCGACAACACAAACGTGTCATGCAAATCCATCCATCTTTTTTTTGAATCTATTTTGAGAAATCTAGATGGACCTCGTGGAACTGTTACTCCAGCTCCTTAAGTACCACTTTGAACCATTGCACATCGAATAGGATCATGGAGAAGCTATGGTAATCCATCGTGATAATACTTTGCAAGTTCCCAAAATACTCAATCTCATCTTTAACCGTGTTTGGATCCATTGCTTGTCGTCGGCTCTCTTACTCGAACTTTGCCATGATACCACAATCTGTTGTGGAGCACATTTTATTGATACACTCCACGCACCGAAAATGACGTTCGTGCGACCATGCCACACTATATATTTTTTCTTGTACATTGAAACACTCAATTAGTTGTCGCATATAAAATATAGATACAACAAACCCTAAACACCTCATCACCTTTGGACTATATCTCCTTGAGAATTCCCACTCCTCGGTTGAGACCTCTGCTCCTTCACGAGATACTGCGGTCAAAGTTCCATGCAACCATCGAGTTGACATAAACCACGGCATCTCCTCCATGCCCTCGGGATATCGAATTGGTCGATGGCACGTACTACAATGAAATTCAGATCACGTTTCTTCCCAATCTTTCCTAGCTTGCTCGTATCTAGTGAGCCATATCTCCATGGAGACATGATACAACATACAAAAGCGATTCACTTTCTCCTCCATTGTAGCATCCATTATTTTTTCTATCCCTTTTCCAACCACCACATCTTCGGTAAATCTATCATCCTCCTTCAACGACCATAGCATACTATTTTTCGAATCCAGTGTTGGTAGCCATTCTGAAATATGCACTAACTCCTCAGAAACCAAGTAACCTTCAACCATGCTACCTTCTAGCCGAGCTCGTTGTCTCACAAAGCCTTTCACGGTTTTCATGAAGAGCTCCAGGAAGAATATCCATTGCGTATGGACAGGTCCAGCAATCTCCACTTCATCTAGAAGATGCACAAGAAGGTGGATTTGTATCGTGAGCATGTTTGTGGGTAGATATTTCTCAAAATATCATGCATGGTCCACATGAGAATGGCTCGAATATTGGTGGACCATCCACCATCGCCCTTGCTCATATCTTCCACGGTGACCCGCCTCCTCCCACCAAATCTAAAGCTCATTGCCTAATGGATGAAGATACATGTACATATTTTTGACTTTGTAGCGGCCGGGAATGAGCAAGCTAAGGATGAGATGTCCTTTCTTTGTAAAAATCCATGGAGGGATATTGTAGTTGACAAGGACTATACGCCACACATTGTAAGAAGTTGAGCATAGATCGAACACTACAACAAAAAGGCCTCTTAGATGCACTTTTAGATGCGATTTTTGAATTGACAGAAAATCTTACGGGCGCATCTATAAGCTCGTCTATTTGTGCGTCTACCATTTTGCGTCTATAGTTGCATGTATGAGGAAATCCACACGCACCAATAGTAGACGCACTTTAGATGAGCATATACACGCATGAATACAAGCACATAAGAAAACAAAATTTTTTATTTATAACCACATGCTCTGTGGTTTCTTTTCTCCCCTTCCATACATCAAATTGTGCATTTGGGAAAAACACAATGGATGTGAAGGCACGAGAATTGAAAACAAAAATCCATGTATTCATTATATATAAAACGCACTTACATGGGGAGTTTAAGTGCTTGCGACCTAAAGCATGGCCGCAAGCAGTAGGCTCAAAGATGGATAATAGATATACAAGGAAACAAGGCCATAGAGGAGGTATGGTGCTCCTCTAAGAATCTGAAGAAGAAACATCTTCGCTAGCACCACCATCGCTACTAGCGTCGCTATCCCCGTTCTCTCTATGCTCCACATCGGGGTTCGCCTACACACACAAAAGATCAAGGTTGCTTACATACAATTACAAAGAAAAAGTTATAATTAGCTATACTTTTAATAAGAAAGTAAGAAAAACATACCTCCTTTGGCTGTCGAATCCTCATAGCCCGGTTGTATTGCTCCTCAGTGATGAGACCCTCCTCATAGAAGTGAAGCCATGTGGCTACACGGTTATGGCCTCGATGGTAACCTACCTCTCTAGGAGTAGGTATTCTACTAACGATAGTAGTCTGCAAAATAATTATGATATATACAAGTAATTATGAGACACAATGTATTAGAATAAATTATATAAAGAATTGAAAAAAATATAAATTTTAAAAAACTAGAAATCAAAATATACTTACAAACTCTACCTCCCACAACTCTCTGCCACCCGATCTGTAATGTAATGATCCCATGGTTTCCATTTGGATGCGTCACACCTCTGCATGCTAGCGACTCTTCACTTTCTCTGCTCCTTTCTTCTTGGTTTTCTTCCACTCTATGTAATGGCACATAGGTGGTTGGCTATAGGCTCCACGCCCCTCCTCCTGTCTCAGTAGTGACTCCTTGGCACGTGTCATGAGGTGGGATCTTTTGTTGTGAAGCAAATCTCTCACTTTTGTGTGTCCCCAATCATTCGAGAATCGCTGACCCTCGGGATTTGGGTACCTCTTGTGGACTGTCCTCAACACCTCCTGCCACAAGCCACTTTTCTGATTCTTGAAGTAAATGAAACAATCTTTATACGTCGCATGCACGATGCTCATCATGTACGCCATTACATCCCTTCCTTCATAATCATGGAAGATGCCACAAGTATCTGTAACTCTATAGTACTGGTGTACTGGCTCCTCTACATGATCTTCTAGTGAGGGTGATCACTCGCCACCTCCTAAGCAACCCCCACACAAGCCTCGTCCTCCCCCTCGATTCTCCCTCTTCCCTCTCTATCGACTACCCTTTGCCTCACTGGATGCACGTGCTTTTGCAAATGCACGTGCGTCGGCTGACGCTTATGCTTCAGTCGATGCATGTACAGGCGCTGCACGTGGAGTACCTGCAATTGGAGTTTGGACATTTGGTGTTTGGCAAGCAGTGCTAGGCAAAGACGTCAAAGGTGTTCCAGACATGACGCTGAACACCTCGTCTACTGTGGGAGAAGTCTTTCTTACTAGAAAAACCTCCAAAAAAAACATTGACCCCTCCGCTGAACAAGCCCAATCTATCATTCATGCAGTCCAAATCTGGGTCATTGCTAGATGAACCAGGATGTTACATCTGCAAATAAAAGATAGGAATAAGATAAATTTGCTAAACTGCAGTATTGTGTAAACTGTACTATTGTGTAACATATTCATACAATTTAAGAAATATATATATATATTTTTTATCAGAGCTGGTGCGTGTATAATCGCGTTTGAGATGTAGAATAGATGCGCTCTAAGACGCTTCCCTGAAGTCAAACCTTCTGGTTAGAGCGCGTATATATTCGCGTCTGAGATGCAAAATAGATGTACTCTCAAACGCATCCCAAAAGTCAAAGCTTCTAGGCGAGCACGTGTATATTCGCGTCTCAAATGCAGAATAGACGCGCTCTCAGACGCGTCTTTGAAGTCAAAGCTTCTGGGCAGAGCGCATGTATTCTCGCGTCTCAGATTCAGAATACACACGATTGGAGACGCGACTACAGACGCGGTGACAATAAACATAGCTTCGCGTCTATGTCTGCGTCTGCACTGAAATCTACACGCGCTATCAAATGCGCTAAGTCGACTGTTCTCAATCCGACAATCGCCATCCATGATTTATTTGTGATATAAGAACTTCAATCATAGATCCTAATACAGAAAAAGAGAGAGAGAGGGAGGGAGGGAGGGAGGGAGAGAGAGAGAGAGAGAGAGAGAGAGAGAGAGGACTCACCTTGGGTCTTTGGTGTGAACGGGTAGTAGCGCTGCTTCCTTCCCCTTCTTCCTCTCCTTGGTGAGTTGTTCTCCCTTCATGCTTGCTGCTTGTTGTCTCCTCTCTTTGCCTCTTGTTCCTCTTGTTCTCTCTTTCTTCCTCTCCTTGGCTTTTTTCTTTCCCCTCTTGTCTCTTTGAAGTGAAAGAAGAGGCGAGTCATGAGGAGGTGAGTCATGGAGAGATTAGTGGAGGTAGAGTGCATGTCGGCTGAACTCGAGCTTTAGAACACACAAAAAACGTAGAGAATGCACAGTTTGAAAAGAAATGATTCAAGTATATTTTGAATTTTGACTTTTGCATCTATTTTTGCATGTATATGTGCATCTAAGTTTACATAAACGCGCTTATAGACGCAGATTTAGACGCGCAGATAGACACACATTTAGACGCGTAGTTAGACGCAGGTATAGACACACATTTAGTACGCTTGCGTTTTTATCATAAGTTTTTGTATTTAAGATAAGTTTTGATAGTAAGTTCTTATCATAAGTTTTTATGTATTTAGGATAAGTTTTGTGATTTAAAATTGAGATCTTAGAATAATTAATACGCCTTGAAGTTTTTATGTAAACATATTAATAACAAATTTGATGTTGTCATGAATTAGGTTTAATCATGTCATCGTCATGACCTAGTGCGGTGCATGCTGATGAGTCAATGAGCACATCCTCAAGTGCGGATGAAACATTACGTCTTCATAATCAAGATACATGGCTACGACGAAAAATTAAATGCATGTGTGATCGTTGTCCAGGGTGTGTTTTTCGAGCACGTTGAGTTGCAATGTCACACCTCAACATGTATAGAGAATGGGACCGAGAAAAATCACCAGTATTCATTGTTTTTAACACTTAGATTGTTAGTCTATGTTACTCAATATATATCAACGTACATGTAACTCCCTTTTGTGGTTGAGCAGGATGCGATGCCACATCCTCAGATGCTCCCTCCCGAGTGTCAAGAGGCTGCAAAATCTCGACGGGAGGAGGCAGAGTCTTCAAGAAGAGTGGAGACTGATGACCATGATAGTAGGCCTCATGAAATGCCCCATCAAGTTGTAGAGGATGAGATTTTGGACAACACGGTACATGATCTATTTTCGCAACCGGTTCGGGGAGAAGGTCACTCTACGAAGCTAGATGACCCACTATACGTAGCGTCATCTACTACGTTGTATGAAGGTTGTACGTACTCCGTTCTTCATGCGTCCCTCGAGATACTTAACTTGCAAACAATTTATGGATGGAGTAATGTTAGTTTGAATGCGTTATTGAAGTAGATATCAATTAAGTTTGGCTTATGAATCATAATATTAATTATTCTATTTTGAAATCAGACACAAATATATATTGGTGGTTTTTTAACTCAATTTTAAAAATACATGTAGGTTATTATCACAAATGCTTCCAAAAGGAAATAAATTGCCAACTAAGAGAGAGCAAGCAAGATATTACTTGACATCTCTGGGAGGCCTCGATTATGTGAAGATCCATGAGAGAGCAAGCAAGATATTACTTGACATCTCTAGGAGGCCTCAATTATGTCAAGATCCATGCATGTGTCAATGATTGTGTCTTATTTCGTGGGATTCATGAGTTCGCACGAGAGTGTCCTGTTTGTGGTGAATCAAGATACGAAGTGGAGATGAAGTCAATGGATATGCCGCGTAAGATTTTGCGACATTTTCTGATTGTTCCACGTATTCAACTTATGTTCCAGTGTAACTCTATTGGAAAGCTCATGTCATGGCATGCTAATCATCGTTCAAGTGATGGAAAATGGAGGATCCCTGTAGACACACTGGCATGGCAACATATAGACAATTTGTGGCCCGTTTTCAAAGAACAGCCAAGAAATTTGAGATTTGGTTTAGGTACGGATGGAATCAATCCATTTGGCATCAAAAGCACATCATACAGTGCATGGCTAGTGGTATTGGTGAACTATAATATTCCTCCATCATCCATGGTAATTAAAAAGGGACATGTAATGTTGTCCCTTCTGACTCTTGGAAGGAAAAAGGTAAAAAACATGGACATTTACTTAGAGTCTTTGATTGAAGATTTGGAAATGTTATGGGAAGGTATTAAGGTGCAAGATACAAGCGCATCAGCATCCTCTAGAGATTTCACATTGAAGGCCATGTTGTTGTGGACCATGCATGGCTTTCCAAGATATTGAGAGTGTTCAGGTACATGTATATAACTCTATATTTGAAATTCAAGACTTGAATCAATTGCATGTTATTAATTCACTTATTTGTTCAGGCTTAACCACATCAAGATATCATACATGTCCTATTTGCGGTCCCTCTCTAGTTTCCTCTAGGCAGGCACGTTTAAAGAAGGTTATCTATGACAATCATCATCGATTTCTTCCTATTGACCATCCCAAATATCTTCTCCCTACTAATGGAATGACTCCACCATCTCTAACCATTCGAGATTGAAACGAGAGATGGATTAATGCCGACAGCCACCCTCCACTCGGCATGAGTCGGTAAGAAGTATATTTCTCTCGTTTGACTTTAAAGTATTTAGCATGATGAATTGTTTACATAATATATTGTTTATTTGTTAGGTTCTCTATATTTTTTCATCTTTCGTATTGGACTGAACTCAAGATCAATCACCTGTTCAACCCCATGCACATATTCAAAAATGTTGTATCTACATTATGGGATCACTTGATAGGGGCTCATGATTCAGTCAATGTAAGGGAGGATTTACGTAACATTGGTCGCATGAGATGAGCCTGGTCACGCATTGGACCCAGAGGAAAGATTGAGCTATCCCATGCACCTTGGATGTTGTCAAAGAACGGGGAAAAAATAGTGAAGGAACAAATATCTTTTTGTATAATTCATTGTATATAGTACAAAGCCAGAGATTGCAGCATGTCCCATTACTGCCACTATCTAGTGGTGAATGGTTGATTGGTAGCTTGGAGTTGTCAATAGCATGTAAGTCCAAGATAAAATCTGACATCAATAGTGCTATGAAACCCACCACAAGCTCCAAAGATGTGCATCTTAGTTAGTTTATTTCATTCTCATTGTTTGCACATTTGTTTGGTTCATATGATGTTCTGAAGAAAACAAAGATTACTTATCAATGCAAGTTTCCATACGAGGAATGGATGAGTCAGCTATTGGGTGAGTCTTGGCAAGTCAAAATAACACATTTTGATGAGATGATTGAATGCACGGTCAACCAATCTGATCTCGCATTCAGGTAAATCTTTTTTACTACTTTGAATGCCTTGATTTAATTGATATAGGTCTTGCTTAGATGAATTGTTGTGTTATTCGCATTTACTTACCATTATTTTTGTTTTTATTACACGTATTTTATCGCTAGACAAACTTTGTGCATTCATTTTCGATATAGAAGATGGCGACTTGAGGGGAGTGGATTAGCTTGGATCAAGATACTTGAGACGAGACACATACAACTCTCATAGATGTGGTTATCTTGTGGAATAGTTATAATCCTTTTGTGGTCATCCCAGAGAACCATTGGCCCATTTCTTTTTTGAGACAAGAAATCCAATTAATGTCCAATGAGCCCCTCTACAACATCTATTTCAAGTTAGATAATAGAAAAGTTAGGACTCTGTAGTGAGCAATCCATGACATGTAAACAATGTGCTTCTCTACATATCCTTGAGATAGTGGAATCCTTGTTTTTTCTTTTTTTTAAAAGAATGAATATAAACTTTTTTTAAACTTCTGAGTACTTTCAATTTAGATAATCTTAGTTTACTATGATCCAAGTATACGATAATACATACTGTAATTAGTCAATCGTCCTAGTTAAAATCATAATTAAATTGCACATTGGAGTTCTATAATCTATTCAATATTATCTTTCCATAATGATATATTATAGCTCATCTCTTCTACTTATTTTTAAAAATAAAATATTAAATTTGATCCAAGGGATTTTGATGGTCTTTCAGATTTCTTTTATTAAAAGTTTTCTATATTTTCTGTGGTTGGACTTGAATATACTTAGCGATCCAAGTATATTCGAGGATATAATAATGTAGAATGAAGCATTTGTTTGTATGAGTAATTTTAACGCTTACTTTAAAGTATTAAAATAAAGAAACTAAGGTAAGATTTTAAATTTGAGACTTTAGGGTTAAAAAAAAACCTTTATTAAAAACCCTAAATACATAAAAGCTATAACTCTAAACTCATTTTCACGTTCATTATCTACTTCCCTACACTTGTGCTCTCCTCCCTTCTCTCTTTGTGTGCCATGGCTACCACTCTTGCCTTCGCCCCATGCATTAGCTCCACATGCTATGCACACATAGGAGACCAGATATACCCTAGGTTTTGTGTGACCTTGAGTCTAGAGAGCTCACTTTCTACGGTAGACCCTAGCTCTAGTATACTAGCATCATTTTGTGATGGGGCGAATCCTCTCACCTACTCTATTCCGGACTCTACTCTCAAATGGGTTCCCACATATTCCCTATATAGTTTATGTGCTCAATCAAGCTATTCAAAGGTAATAAATGGAGCCCTCATGCATGTGGGACAATATCTGCATGCCAAAGGAGTGCCCATCTCATCCTAGGGCCATGCCATGATGGATCTCATTGAGCGCAATGCAGCATTCGCCATATATTTTTTGTGCACTGAGGTGCAAGAGGACAGTGAGGAAGACATCGACACACCCTCTTGACCACAGCTAGAGTATTTTGAGAGGGAGCCTAAAGAGATCACACTCAATCCAACAGTAGAGGCAGCACAAAGCTTAGCCATTGTGCACCCACCTCCTTGCCTTGTTGAGATGCCGACAACCGATGAGCCATCCCTCGCTTCTCTCCATGCTATCATCATCGAGGGGGTGGAATATTTACTTATACAAGATATACTAGAAATTTTGGAGCTAAGGGAAGAAGAGCTATATTGTATCATGGTGCATGATGCACCTAATGATTTTATAGATTTTGATATACAAGATGTGCTAGCACATGTTGATGAGGTGGCTTGATATGATGGCATGAGTGTCAATGACATCTCTGTCATTTTGAGCATCCAAGAGCAGATTGAGAATGCGGCACCATAGTATGAGATCTTACACGAGGAGTTCGAGCGGTTGTAAGAAAGAAGAGTTCCCTATCCTTAGGGGATTGCAAGAAGCTAAGTCAAAGGTATTGTGGACCATATAAGATTCTCAAGTGCCTAGGACCTACTACTTATAGACTGCAACTCCCTGAGAACTTAAAAGTTCATAATGTATTCCATATCACACTATTGAAGAAGTATGTACCTAATCCTAACCATGTACTTGATGACCAACAAGTTGTAATGCCTAGTCAAGGAGTCCTTGAACTACGGCCTGACAGGATCTTAGATGTTAGGCAGAGACAACTAAGATCCAGAACCTTGAGAGAATACCTCGTCTAGTGGAAAGATTATCCTGAGGAGGATGCTACTTGGATAGATGAAAGCCTCAACCATCAATATCCCCAGTTTATCTCGAGATGAGGATATCTCGATTCCTCCAAGGGGGAGAGAATCTAATATTTCCTGCTAAAAAATATTACGTACTCGTGCGTCTCATGTAATGACGCATGTGCTTGTGTCCTCACACATCTGCCAAATTCACCTTTGAGAGGGGCCACGTGCAGACGCGTCCACCAAATTCTGTGAGTCGAACAACGTGCACCACCAATACTCCAACTGATAACTTTTGACGTCAATCCTTGCAGCCAATGGATGGATATTTGGCGGCTACCCCGCTCATCACGCAGTAGCTAGTCGGTACTAGTACTTCTTTCATAGACTCATCAACTAGTTCGTCCAAAGTAAGCATAGACTCAGGTTTTATCGTTCAAAAGACCCCAGGCAAAGGAGTGGCTGTCAAAAATGATCAAAATAGCACATAGGCTATACACATTCATGCTTGTCGCGTACATTCTTGAAATCGTGGGATATTTGGAAACCCTACAGCCTACAATTACGAAACTTAGTTACCAGGTTATACTGCAATTTTTTACGAACGTTCATGTGCTCATATGTTTGCTTAGAAGTTTGTATTATACTCCAACGTCAAGATAAAGAGGTTGGCAACAATAAAGATGTTGTTCAATATGCATGTAGCTTCTTGGACTTTCTTCTTTCTAATTAGAGATCAACCTAAAAAGGTTGGTTATAAAGATGTGGCTCAAGACAAATAGCCCAAGTAAGAATGATGCCAATTGGAACCATGATCGAAACCCTAAAATCTTGTGAGTAGAAGAATTTGATAGCATTCTCAAACTATTTTGGACTGATGTGGCAAAAATCCATAAAACCAATGAGAGAGGTCTAATCAAACTACACCACCAATGTGCATTAACCATATCCTTTAAAATGGAAAATTTAATACAATTTACGTGGCTTTCATGGGATTTTAATGGCCACATCTTGACAATCCTTTTCTAGGAGAATTGGGATGCACCACTATATGAAGTCCACATCCTTTGATTGAGTAAGATTGTGTGACCATTTACTTTATCAAGGAACATGATCACTATATATAATACATAACAATTTAGAATATCAAGACTCTAAGTTTTTAATGAATTATCATCTACCATTCTTTCCACATATTTGTTGTACTTCCAACCTTCTGATACAGCCATATTAATCACTCCTAGTATCATTATCACTCTTGCAAGAAGGTTGCAAGTCTCCTTGTAGGCTATTACCACAAAACTAGGCATAAGCCTTGGCAGCTAGTCTTTTGTTATGCTTCATTATTGAATGGTGCTAATTATGATTTATTATACACCTATTGACATCCAACTCGCTTCTAACCTTCTAACAACAGAACCAAATTTGTATACCATTTACATCTAAAGCATCCATCTTCTCATCCATAGCTACAATCCCATTCAACTTTAGAAACTAGCTCATCAAAGCATCTGGCCTCTTTCTCTTGTATCCCCTTAAGAATATATGTATAAAGACCAGTAAAAAAGCTATCATATCTCAAATTTTCCACTAGATACTTTATATGACTTGAAATGCATACTTGTATATTACTATCTAGTGTATAGTTTACAATGCGTTGTTTCTACATATGTATGCTATTTTGAGAGTAGCTATTTTGATCCAAGCGACTCATCCATGGATTCATTTTTGTAGGAATAGAATAGTCACCAAAACTATAAGAGAAAGGCCATATAGACGCGCATTGTACACGCAAAAAAGCGGGCACGTTTATAAGCGCGTGTATCAAAGCGTCTATTTACGCTAGTATACAGAACGCGTCTATATATCCGCTTTTATAAACGCGCCTATAGATGCGAAAATAAATGCACATATTTTTCATTTCTCATAAAGTCCCTAAATATGACCAAACCTCTTAACATCTAGTATTTGTTTGAATACATTACCAACTTTACTTCTTTCTGAGTATTACAAATATACATCCAATCATTCAAAGTTAATTATATATATGTGATTTCATGCCCTATATACATCCAATCATGCCCTATACAAATGTGATTGGATAGGGCATGATTGGATGTATATACGACATAATTACACCTGGATCATAAGGACATGATATACATGTATAGGATCATAAGGACATGATATACATGTATATACGACATGATATACATGCATGTATAGGGCATACATTTATAGGACATGATATACATTACCAACTTTATTTCTTTCTAAGTATTAAAAATATACATCCAATCATTCAAAGCTAATTATATATATGTGATTTCATGCCCTATATACATCCAATCATGCCCTATACAAATGTGATTGGATAGGGCATGATTGGATGTATATACGACATAATTATCAGAGAAGTGATTGATACATGCACATGTTGCATCTATTGTGTACTTAACCTAGCCATGCCTAACTTATAGATCAAAGGTTGACTTATGCAGTGTAATAGAGAGAGAGAGAGAGAGAGAGAGAGAGGGGGGGAGGGAGGGAGAGACACACAGAGAGAGAGAGAGAGAGAGAGAGAGAGAGAGAGAGAGAGAGAGAGAGAGAGAGTGATCGATACATGCACATGTCGCATCTCTTGTGCACTTAACCTAGCCATGCATGAACTTGTAGATCAAAGGTTACTTGGTGATTTAAGAGAGTATTCTAACTTTTTAGGGTAGTCCCTTGACTCTCATTAGTTTCAACAAATATGCAGCACATTCAATACAATCAAAGCCTGAAAACAGCCTGAAAACAGCGATCACTGCCTGAAAACAGCGATCACTGCCTGAAAACAGCGATCACGTGTCGCGCGATTTTGCTAATCTTTTTTTTACATTAAATCCTCTCAAAATATCTAAAAGCTACATGTTTTCTTTTACATGTTATCTTAATCTAGAAGTTGTCTACAATTTTATGGATTTTTTCAAGTGATAATATCTAAAATATCAAAAATTGTCTAAAACTTGTCAAAAAATCTAATATTTTTGAACCATGGACACTAACACTAATGTCTAAAGTGGTATTGTCTCTCTAGATCTATAAGGAAGCCACACTCTAGAATTTTTTACACGATGTGCGTGTAGCGCCATGATAAGGTGAGCAGCAAAATTCTAAAGAAAGAGTACTGGTCTAGGATAGGAGAGACTCACAATCGCCATAGAAAGTGTATTGGTCTTGATCTTTAGTAGTTCATGACTCATTCATCCTATTTCTTCCTTATTCTGATATGAACATAAGCTAATACATTTATAATCCTTACCATGAGAGCTATCAATACATTTATAATCCTTACCATGATTGCTAGGATTTGACAGGGTCCTTATATCAAACAACTTGAATGACTTGACTTCAAGTTTGAACTCTTATCACTCTTGTGCTATCAAAAGATCTCCAACTGTGATGATAGTCTAGAAGACCCAAAAGTTGCGAGTGAGAGTGTCTCAAATAATCGTAAACCAAAGGCCTTTTTGAGCTATTCATGAAGATTTAAAAAACCATAATTTTGAATGAGTTGACATTGTTTTTTTCCTAGTTTTGGAGATTTATCTTGTTCATGTCTAAAAGGCACACTTTAAGTTTTCTACTATGGGTGTACTTCAGGAAAGAATCTTGAATGCAAGATTGATGATGTGTTAATTATGAAGCTATGCTAACAAAATATGTTTGCACACACCTTGAACTCTCCATACCTAAACGTGAACATGCTCATCTAAGATGAATTGATGTATTGTGATTTATTTTGCTCCACGTTTCTACCTTGAGTTGAGTGTTCTTCATCATCCTTTCCTTCCATCTCGCAAAGCATCCTTGCGGCGAGTGACTTTACGAACTCCCGCATGAGTCCCATGCGACAACGGTGGAGTAGAAAAAAGACATGTGTAAGCATTAAGGTTTCCTGATCTCTCATTGACTAAAATTCAATTTAGAAATAACTACATTCCTCAATAACTACATTCTATTAATTGCTCTCTCTTAGTTGGCAATTTGTTTCCTTTTGGAAGCATTTGTGATAATAACCTACATATATTTTTAAAAGTGAGTTAAAAAACCACCAACATATATTTCTATCTGATTTCAAAATAGAATTAACAATTAATATTATGATTCATATATAAGCCAAACTGAATTGATACCTACTTCATTAACGCATCCAAACTGACATTACTCCATCCATAAATTGTTTGCAAGTTAAGTATCTCGAGGGATGCACGAAGAACGGAGTACGTACAACCTTCATACAACGGAGTAGATGATGCTACATATAGTGGATCATCTGGCTTCGTAGAGTGACTCCCTGAACCGGTTGCGAAAATAGATGGTGTACCATGTTGTCCAAAATCTCATCCTCTACGACTTGATGGGGAATTTCATGAGGGCTACTATCATGATCGTCAGTCTCTACTCTTCTTGAAGAATCTACCTCCTCGCGTTGACGTTTTGCAGCCTCTCGACGCCCGGGAGGGAGCATCTAAGGATATGGCACTGCATCGTGCTCAACCACAAAAGGGAGTTTCATGTACGTTTATATATAATTCCCGTAACATAGACATGCAATCTTAGTGGTAAAAAAAAACAATAAATACCGGTGATTTTTCTCGGTCCCATTCTCCATACAAGCTGAGGTGTGACATTGCAATTCGACGTGCTTGAAAAATACACCCTCCACAACGATCACACATGCATTTAATTTTTCGTCGTAGCCATGTATCTCGATTATGAAGACGCAATGTTTCATCCTCACTTGAGGATGTGCTCATTAACTCATCAGCTTGCACCGCACTAGGTGATGACGACATCGACATGATTAAACCTAATTCATAACAACATCAAAATATTTGTCATTCATATGTTTACATAAGATCTCAATTTTAAATACACAAAAATTATCATAAATACATTAAAACTTATGATAAGAATTCACTATCAAAACTTATCTTAAAAACAAAAAATTATGATAAAGCCCAAATGCGCATCTATATCCGTGTTTACCTAGGCGTCTATATTGGCATCTATTTCCGCGTCTATGTTCGTGTCTATACTCGCATCTATCTGAACAATAGACGTGCATATACACGCAAAAATAGACGCACACGTCAAAATTAAAACCATACTTAAATCATTTCTTTTCAAAGTGCGCCTTTCCTTTCCTGCGTTTTTTGCGGTTCTGAAGCTTGAGTTTAGCCGACATGCAGTCTCTTCATGCCTCACCTAGTCTCTTCATGCCTCACCTCCTCATGACTCACCTCTTCTTTCATTTCAAACACACAAGAAGGGAAAAAGGAAAGCCAAGGAGAGGAAGAAAGAGAGAACAAGAAAGAGGAGAACAAGAAGAAGCAGTAAGCAAGCAAGCAAGCATCAAGGGAGGGTAACTTACCAAGGAGAGGAAGAAGGAGAAGGAAGAAGCACCACCACCTGCCACACCAAACACCCAAGGTGAGTCTCTCTCTCTCTCTTTCTCTCTCTCTCTCTTTATTTCTCTCTTCCTCTCTCTGCTCTGTCTGTGTATTTAGGATTTGTGATTCCATTATGTATTGCGTTTTGTAAATCATCAATGGCGGTCGTCGCCCTAAAATCAGCCGACCGAGCACGTCTGATAGCACGTCTACATCTCTGTGTAGACGTAGATATAGACGTGGAAAATGTTTCCTCTCATAGCGTCTGAGGACGTGTCTTAGTGCACGTGTACTGGCGCGTGTGCTCTGCAATGTACACACGATGATACACGCACTGCACAGAAGGTTGACATGTAGTCTACACGCCATTATACATGCGCATTGACCTGGAATGCGCGTCTGACAGCGCGTCTGTGCTGCATCTTAGATGCGCAGATAGACGCGCTGGACAGAAGGTTCACTCTGGAGTGCGTCTGAGGGCGCGTCTAACCTGCAATTTAGACGCGGGGATACACGCGCCAGGTCTCCCAGTTCTGATAGTAAACAATATATTTTTGCAATGATGAATGTGACCAATCCTATGTTTGTGTCTATTAGTTTTCTTGTTTAAGAGAAGCATTAGCACTTAAGTGTTAAGCTCAATGTCTAAAGAAAGCTTTTTGAAAATGTAGGTAATATATGATTTTTTGTATGCAAATAAATTTGTCTTTTTCCTATGTTTTTTCTGTAGATGTCATATCGTGGTTCATCTAGCAATGACCCGGATGTGGATCGCATGAATGATACATTGGCCTCCTTTGGCAGGGGGGTCAATGCGTTTTTTGGAGGTTTTCCTAGTAGGGAAGACTTCATGGGAGAGATGACCAGACACCTTGGCCGCTCTCCCACAGCGGACGAGGTGTTCAGTGTCATGTCTCGGACGCCTCTGACGTCTTTGCCTGGTACTACTTCCCAGACTCCACATGCAGGTACTCCACATGCAGATACTCCACATGCAGGTACTCCACATGCAGATACTCCATATGCAGATACTCCATATGCAGGTACTCCACGTGCTCCACGTGCATTGGTTGAAGCACAAGCATCTGCAGAAGCTCGTGCGTCCAGCGAGGCAGAGGGTAGTCGACAGAGAGGGAGGAGGGAGAGTCGAGGGGGAGGACGAGGCTTGTGTGGGGGTCGCCTAGGAGGTGGCGAGCGATCACCCTCACCAGTAGATCACGTAGAGGATGTTGTACGCCAGTACTATAGAGTTACAGATGCTGGTGGCATCTTTCATGATGATGAGAGAAGGGATGTAATGGCGTACATGAGGAGCGTCGTGCATGCAACATATAAAGATTGTTTCATTGCCTTCAAAAATCAGAAAAGTGGCTTGTGGCAGGAGGTGTTGAGGACGGTCCATAGGAGGTACCCAAATCCTGAGGGTCAGCGATTCTCGGATAATTGGGGATGTACAAAAGTGAGGGATATGCTTCACAAAAAAAGATCCCACCTCATGACACGGGCCAGGGACTCACTGCGGAGGCTGCAGGAGAGGCATGGAGCCTATAGCCAACCACCTATGTGCCACTGCATAGAGTGGAAGAAAGCCAAGAACAAAGCAGCAGAGAAAGTAAAGAGTCGCCAGCACGCAGAGGCGCGACGGATCCAAATGGAAACAACGGGATCGTTGAATTACGGATCGGACGGCAGAGAGTCGTGGGAGGCAGAGTTTGTAAGTATATTTTGATTTCTAGTTTTTTAAATTTATATTTCTTTTAATTCTTTATATATTTTAGTCTAATATATTGTGACTTATCATTGTTTGTATATCTCTAAATGTTTTGCAGATTACCATCGTTGGTAGGACACCTACTCCTAGAGAGGTAGGTTACCATCGAGGCTATAACCGCGCAGCGACATGGCTTCACTTTTATGAGGAGGGTCTCATCACTGAGGACCAATACAATCGGGCCATGAGGATTCGACAGCCAGAGGAGGTATGTTTTTCTTACTTTCCTATTAAAAGTATAGCTAATTATAACTTTTTCTCCACCTTGTCTATGTAAGCAACCCTGATCTTTTGTGTGTGTAGGCGAACCCGGATGTGGAGCATAGCGAGGAGGGGGATAGCGATGCTCGTAGCCATGGTGGTACTAGCGAAGATGTTTCCTCTTCAGATTCGTAGAGGAGCACTATACCTCCTCATGAGGCCTTCTTTTCTTATATATGTATGATATCTCTTTGAGGCTACTGCCTGCAGCCACGCTTTAGGTCACAAGTACTTAAACTTCCCTTGTAAATGCTTTTGATATATAAACACCATATTGGGGAATATGGAAATTTCCCATAAGTTTGGGATACGTGGTCAAATCTTTGGATTTGTCATAACTTGAACACCATAACTCGAAAAGGAGCGCTCTATAGCTCAATAAATTCCATTTTTCAAGCGCTTTCCAATGATAGGTCACATCATATAGTTTTGCGAAACTTATAGACATGTTATCCGGGTGTCACCTTTTTAGTATTCAAAAAATGAGAATTGGGAGATTCCCAAACTCACTAATATTGTGTTTATAATGAATACATGGACTTTTATTTTCAATTCTCGTGCCCGTAAGATACATTGTCTTTTTCCCAAATATACAATCTGATGTATGGGAGGGGGAAAAAAAAACTAGAGAGCAAAGCAACCACATGCTCTCTGGTTTTTTTTTTCCAGTTCTGTTTTGCACATCTATCCGCGTGTCTAAATTGCAGATAATTCGCGTTTATACGCGCGTCTATAATGCAGACTACACACGCTTATACACGTGCTTCATAATTCAAATTTAAAAAAGAAATTAAATATCTTTTTTTTTAAATGACATTTTTTGTTTTTCGTTTGCGTCTACCAGTGCTTGTAAAAGCGCGTCTACTAGCGTGTCTATATGTGCGTGTATATATGCATCTATTGCGCGTCTATTTGTGCATGTAAATTCGTTGATACATGCAATTATAGACGCGAAATGGTAGACGCACAAATAGACGGGCGGATAGACGCGCCCGTAAGAATTTCTCTATATTCAAAAATCGCGTCTAGATGTGCGTCTATGAGGCCTTTTTGTTGTAATGATTCCTACGTGATTCTAATTTTTCTCTAACTAGAAAATATTTTATTTTTCTTAGTTTGTACATTCCTACTTATGTCAATTTCTAAGAAGGAGATTATGCATAAAATTTCCAACTAGAGAATTATATAGATATTATTTTACACAATAAGAGGCTTCACCCCATCAAGCTAAGCATATTATCGCAAAAATGTTTTAGCTATTACTCCACCTCCAAAGGCATAATCCAAGCTACTTGAGACTTTTCTAATGTTGTATTATGATCATGGTGTAAATAGAGGATGGATAATACCAGCAAATGTAGTACTAATACTAAAATCCAAAATGAATAAAGCGTCGTCCTCACTAGCTAGTCATAACAATCCATGCTTAGATGTGCTAAAGAGCACTTCCAAACTCTAGAGTTTAGTTCAAGTATCATTCACCCTTCTTGGACGACAACAAAAGAACTTTTCCTTCTTGTCTCATTTCTCCTATTCTGAAGTTGACAACAAGTATGAGACAAGAACTTGGAACAATACCAAGTGCATGTCTTAATGAACTAAAGCGAGCTTCACTAAGAGATTTTGTGAAGATGTCTACAACCATTTGATCACTCGGACAATGCTCCACCATAATGGAACCTTTCTTGACTTCATGTCAAACATAATGATAATGAATAGCAATATGCTTTGATTTACTATGTTGTATATAGTCTTTGGTAAGACTAATAGCACTTTGTTTGTCGCATCAAAGAGGTGTACTAGATGATGAAGGATGTCCCAAATCTGCAAGTAGTTGTCGAAGCCAAACTAGCTCCCGAGTTGCTAATGATGCAACAACATATTCGGCCTCAATTATAGAATCGAAACTGCAACACATCATTGTTTCTTGCTGAACCAAGAAACCAAACATCCATTTACAAAGAAACAATTCCCACTTGTAGATCGCATGGATAAATGTGAACTTGCCCAATCAGCATTTGTATATCCAATAAGGTCAAGAGAAGTTGAAGAAGATAAAGAAGAATCCTCTCGACGATGATAAATAAGACCAAACTCCTTAGTACCCTTGAGGTACTTAAGAATACGTTTTGCAGCACTCCAATGAATAGTGGAAGGGGAAGAAAGATACTGTCCCAAAAAGTTAACTGCAAATAAAATATCTGGTCTTGTGTTTAAACCAATAAATTGAAGACAACCAACAAGATTAGCAAACGGTTGATGAATGGCTGATTCTTCATTGCTTGTTGCAGATGTACCCTTGGTAGAGCTAGAAAGAATGGGAGTGTTGGTAGAGTGCAATATTATATGGCACAAGAATAGTATCATCAACATATAGAGCAAGAATAATACTACATTTGTCCTCCCTTTTGATGTAAAGATTTGGGTTAGCAAAACACGTAACAAAACCTTTAGATGTGAGGAGCTAATCAATCCTAATATACCAAGCACAAGAGGCTTGCTTCAATCCATATAATGCACGATGAAGCTGGCATACAAGATGCTCCTTTCCTGCAATCATAAAAACTTCAGGTTGCTCCATATAGATTTCTTCTTCAAGATCTCCATTGAGAAAAGCCATTTTAACATCCATTTGGTGAATTTCTAGATCAAATAGTGTTGCAATAGCCAAAAGCATACGAAGAGTTATGGAGCGCACAACTAGAGAATGTTTCTTGATAATCTACTCCTGCAATCTGCGAGTAACCTTTTGCAAAAAGTCGTGCTTTGAACTTATCAAACGAGCCATCAGCTTTGGTCTTGGTTTTATAAACCCATTTACATTTGATAGGAACATGATTTGGGGGGAGTTCAGTAAGAATCCATGTACCTTTGGAGATTAAACAATCATACTCAGCTTGCATAGCTTCTTTCCATTGATCCCTTTGAGATGAATTGATAGCTTCCATATAAGATATTGGATCCTCTTGGACAGACATAGCATCATCAAAAACATCATATTCAATAGAATAGAATCCATGCTCTATCTCAATAGGAAGATCAATCTTCTTTGGAGGTGAAGGAGGTTTATGATCATCAAAATTAGTAGACTCACAAAGTAAGTAAGGAAATGCACTAAGCAAAGACTGTGTATCATTTGAAACATCTGACGACCATGTGCCACCCATAATCTTCTCATAAAATATAGAATCACGACTAATGATAACCTTTTGAATAGAAGGATCATAAAATTTGTAACCTTTGGAATGATCTGAATAACCAAGAAAAATAACCTTCAAACCTGGAGGTTCCAACTTATGTCGAGTGTCCTTGGGCACATGAATATAAGCAATGCAGCCAAATGTGTGAAAGTGAGAGACTGAAGGTGTCTTCCCTGTCCAGATTGTTATAGGAATTTTACCAACAGGTGCAGTTGTTGGAAGACGATTTTGAATAGAAACGGTTGTTAGAAGTGCTTCAGTCCAAAACTTTCGAGACAAACCATTGTATAAGCATGCAACGTATAGCATTACGAATAGTGAGATTTTTGCGCTCAGCAATACCATTTTGCTGAGGAGAATAAGGAACTGTAGCCTCATGATGAATACCTTGATTCTTATAGAAGTCATCAAATAGATTAGATACATATTCACCACCGTTGTCACTGCGAAGAGTTTTTATAGAGAATCCAGTTTGAAGCTCCACACTTATCTTGTATTGTTTAAATATAGATAAAGCCTCAGACTTATGTCGAAGAAGATAGACATGTGTGTACCGTGAGAAATCATCAATGAAAGTTATAAAATATCGATATTAAGAATTTACGGCAGGAAAAGGACCGCAAATATTGGTATGAACCAAATCCAAGAGAGCACAGGAATGTGATGAAGTAGAAGTGTGAAAAGGTGAACGATAGTGTTTTCCAAGTGCACAGTACTCACATATTCCCATACGTGGATGAAATTTAAGATCCATACCTTGCACAAGACCATGACGATGAAGATCAAGAATTTTGGCAAAATCGGAGTGTGCAAATCGTTGATGCCATAATTTGCAATCTACATCTCCAGGGACAGTAACAACATTTGCAACCGTATCATTCAATGATAGCTCAAATAGATTACCATGTCGAGGAGCCACTGCTATAGTATGTCTGTCTTTCTCTATACAACATTGATTATGATCAAAGCCAACAAAAAAACCAAGATCAACTAGACGAGCAACATAAAGAAGTTTTCTTTGCAAATCTGGAACATGAAGAACTCCTCTTAATATTCTAGTGGATGAAAAAGTCCCCAGACATAAATCACCCACTCCTTTGACTTGACAAGTCGTATCATCTGCAAGGTAAACAAACTTCTTGACAGGAAGAGAATGATAATTGTGAAGCCACTGTGATTGGTATGTCATGTTTCCAGTGGCACCTAAATCAACAATGAATAGAGAACCAGCATGAACATGAAGTACCTTTTCTAGAGAGATATCATGATGGACGAATTTGAGCTCCTGATGAGTATGATCATCATCAGTTATAGTTTGTTGAACAATATAAGCTCGAGAACGTTCTTCATCATATATGCATTTATAACAACGATGAGATGGATGATTTGTATGTGCACAATAATCACAAGGAGCAAAACTTTTGGACAAGCGAGGTTGCTTTGTAGTAACTTCATGCTCCTCATCATATTGACGTGCCCAGCAATCAGAAGCCACATGGCCTTTCTTATCACAATAAGAACAATGTTTATTAGGATAAGCAAGACAAAAAGATTTACCACCTTGATTAGGGCGTCCACCCTGCTGAAAACGTGAAGCGGGACGCTTGCGAGCAACAAAAGTAGCATCAAAATCCCTTTGTTCACGAGTGACCAAAACAGCATCAGATTTTTCCAAATGATGCTCATGATGTTGAGAATATTCCATAAGAGATATACATGCTTTGTCAAAGTGGATATCATCCTTGTTAGACAAAATAGTGATGATATTGTCATATAAAGGATCTTTGATGGTATGAAGAAGTTGAGTAACAATCTGATTTTTAGCAATAGGAGCGCCGACAGCACCAAGCTGATTGATAATGTCTTTAAAAGCCTCGATATGAGAGTGCATAGAAGTACCAACCTTATATTGAAGATTCTTCAAACGAGTTTGGAGATATGAAATTTCGGTGATCGATTTCTTCTCAAACGTTAAGATAAGATACTCCCAAAAAACATGAGAGGTTTCCAGATGAAAGACATCCAACATAAGTGAGTCAGGAAGTGTAGACAATATATAACGACGAGCCGCTTTGTCACGACAAATCCAATCAGTATGATCAATTTTCCATTGTTCAAATAACAGGCCATCAGTAATTAGATAATTGTCATTCATCACATCAATAGGTTGAACTGGCCAATACAGGTCGCCTAAACAATATCAAATAATGAAACAACTTATCTTCCTTGTTGTTGCTACACATCCATAGCTCTGATACCATGTGGAGAGAGAGAGAGTACGAGAGAGATATACAAGACATGCTCCCAAAGAATGATTCATATTGATGTAGAGTTAGTATATATAGGTGAGACCCAAGTCAAGTGAGAGATGATATATATATAGTTGTGACACTAATTGGACTCCAATTTCTCGAATCAAAAAACTGTTTCAAATAGAACAAAACCATAACAACATAATAAGCCAAATACAATTCCCATTGCAACTAGTTGTAGCATAAACAATACATCATGCACAAGGACTCACAATTTAAACAATTGCATTTAGTTCCACAACTATAAAAATACATGGTCTAATATACACTACATTATCACATATTAAAGATCCAAACAATCTCTACTTGTTACATCCCATACAACCATCCCAAATAGAACTAGACCAAGAAGTCAACAAAGAAATAGAAAGACTACAATCAAATACAACATGGAAAACCATAAACCAAGATATTACAAATGTAAATCTAGAAAATTTGTTACTTGTGTCCTTAGATATTTGTAGCTTCCAACAACATAAGGAAGATTTCCTTGGTAACCACATGATCATGTAAGATAAAATATTGTCTCCAAGAAGAAAAAACCACAACAACTAATCATTAGGTTCATGTTGATCCGGGTTTTTTACAACCCGGATTATTACCACAAAATTTTGGCCAAAGCCCCTATCAAGAGCTTACCATATCACTTTGGGTTTACTCTTCAAGCACTAGGTATGCTACATTGCTTCTCGATTATGATAACTCTAGTAAATGGGGGAACAAGTTCTTAGAAGGCATGTCAATGTAAAGGGTAAAAGGGATGGTTATCTTGGTGAAGATGAAAATGGACTACACCTAGGAGTTGAGTGAATGCATAGATTTTTCAAAGGACTAGCCTCCAACTACACATGGGCTCCGTCTGCATCACTAAGATTTGGAATCTATCACCATCATTAGAGGACACCTCACCCTAGGACACATGTCAATATCCACATCATGGTGTCATTTGGATCTTGCACAAAAGCTTACAAGCATGGACCCCTTTTGTCACATGCTTATATGTATTTATATACATAGGGGGGACTAAAGTCAAAGCAGCGTTTAGAAGCCATTTTTTATAATCTCAATAACTCCCAAGAAAAAGTGAATTTCAAGAAAATTCTCGCGCAGCCCGATTGGTTTCGACCTGATCTACAAAGTTACAGAAGAAACTTTTTTCAAATTCTTCACGGATTTGAAGTTATGAAGGCGCAGACTGCTGGCTACATGCAATTTTCTTCTCTCTTTCACCACACCAACTTTCCACTCTATCCTTCTTGTAAATATATTATAATAATGTGCTTTGGGCACCCACCTCTTGTAATCTAGCTCCATTTCTCTATTTTGTCTACCACCACCCTTGGCTTCTTGCATGATGACCAAGGTGGGGACTTGTCCCATCCACAATTCTCCATATTTTCAAAGATGCCATACATCATCTAGGATTATGTTAATCAAGAAGATTAGCTTAATCTAATCCCTCATGGAGGCTATATAAAGAGCCCATGGATAATGAAGGGGGAGAGGAAGGACAATGACAAGTCCATGAGAGCACTCTAGAATATCCTCATCTCTTTGAGGTAAGCTATGAGTGAGTTCTTCTATTATGTAGCATAATGGCAAGCTTCCTCTACCTCTTCTCCTATTATCTCCCCCTCTTCTCATCTTCTCATTCCATGTAGCATAATGGCAAGCTTCTTCTACCTCTTCTCCCCTTGTATCCCTCTCCTCTCATCTCTCTCTCCTATATTCCAATATGATGTCTAGTACATATATTCTCTCTTGTAAATTTGTGTCTTGGTTCTCTTGATTCTCTTTGAGAAAAGTGATGTCCTAGCCCATCCTCCCTTTGGCTAGCTGGTGCCCCTCTTTAGTTCTCTTAGTGAGGATTGGAGGTTGGATGGGTAAGAGGCAACCCGTTCATCATTTCAGCCCTCAATGTTAATGGGTATATAGGATACACATCAATAAAAGGCCACAGACTAACAATAAACCACCACCTGAAAATATGTCATAAACATAAAGGAGTACGAAAATATATGAATAAACAAAAAAACTAAGAACTATATATTGTCCATATTTAGAACATTCAACAACATATATTACATTTTATCAAACAAATAAACATAAAAATTCATAAGGTGAGCCCTTGTGATTACATCACCTTTGTTTTTTTGAAAATCTTGATACTGTCTTTAGAGTAGCTTGATTTTGGCTACTTGCAAATGCTTATTTTGTATCTCAAGTATTCTTTATTTCATACCCAAGTAATATTACATTGTGATGTAACCAATATTAAGAGAGTGTATACCATTAGTTTATTTGTGTGATATTCTCATGTGAGGGTAGTAGGAATCACTCACTATTATTATCGTGTCAGAAGAGATTAACTAAAATATAAACAATGTGTTCTCAAAGGACTAAGCAAACAATACTACAATAAAGAAAAATCTTGAACCACTTAATTATGCACACCTTGATGGTTTATGTTTTCAAATAAAAGCTATGAACAGTATAGTATACAAATGAAAATTTTGTTTAAAGAGCAAATACTAGTATAAAATCACATAATGCTTTCCATCACTACAACAAAAAGGCCTCTTAGACGCACTTTTAGACATGATTTTTGAATATAGAGAAAATCTTACGGGCACGTCTACCCGCCCGTCTATTTGCGCGTCTACAAATTTACGTCTATAATCCCATGTATTAAGGAATTTACACGCAGAAATAGACACGCAACAGACGCATATATACATGCGTGAATACAAGCACATAAAAAAACCAAAATTGTTATTTATTCAATTTATTTTGTGCGTCTACTAGCACGTCTACCTGGCAAATTAGACGAGTATATAGACACGCCCGTAGACGCGCTTTTACAAGGGCTCATAGACGTGAACGGAAAACAAAAAATCTCATTTTAAAAAAATATATTTAATTTCTTTTTTAAATTTGAATTATGTAGCGCGTGTATAAGCACATGTACTCTGCATTTTAGATGTGCTTATAAACGCACGTTTCGTGCAATTTAGATGCGCGGATAGATGCGCAAAACAGAACTGGAAAAAAAAAGCTAGAGAGCATGTGGTTGCTTTGCAGCCATATGCTCTCTGGTTTTTTTTCCCCCTCCCATATATCGGATTGTGCATTTGGAAAAAAGACAATGGATCTAAAACACTACAACAAAAAGGCCTCATAGACGCACATTCAGACGCGATTTTTGAATAGAGAGAAAAACTTACGGGTGCGTCTATTCGCTCGTCTATTGGCGCGTGTATCATTTCGCGTCTATAATCGCATGTATCAACGAATTTACATGCACAAACAGACGTGCAATAGACGCACATATACACACGCATATAGACACGCTGGTAAACGCGCTTTTACAAGCACTGATAGATGCGAACGGAAAACAAAAAATGTTATTTAAAAAAAAAGATATTTAATTTCTTTTTTAAATTTGAATTGTGAAGCGCTTGTAGTCTGCATTATAGACGCGCGAATAAACGCGAATTATCTGCAATTTAGACACGCTGATAGACGCGCAAAATAGAACTGGAAAAAAAAAACCAGAGAACATGTGGTGGCAAATAAAATTCCATGTATTCATTATATATCAAAGCATTTACAAGGAAAGTTTAAGTGCTTGCGACCTAAAGTGTAGCCGCAAGCAGTAGGCTCAAAGAGATATCATACATATACAAGAAAAGAAGGCCTCATGAGGAGGTATGGTGCTCCTCTACAAATCTGAAGAGGAAGCATCCTCGCTAGTACCACCATGGCTACTAGCGTCGCTATCCCCCTCCTCGCTATGCTCCATATCCGGGTTCGCCTACACACACAAAAGATCAAGGTTGCTTACATAGACAAGGTGGAGAAAAAGTTATAATTAGTTATACTTTTAATATGAAAGTAAGAAAAACATACCTCCTCTGGCTGTCGAATCCTCATGGCCCAGTTGTATTGGTCCTCAGTGATGACACCCTCCTCATAAAAGTGAAGCCATATCGCTGCGTGGTTATGGCCTCGATGGTAACCTACCTCTCTAGGGGTAGGTGTCCTACCAACGATAGTAGTCTGCAAAACATTTAGAGATATACAAACAATTAGACGTCACAATATATTAGACTAAAATATATAAAGAATTGAAAGAAATATAAATGTTAAAAAACTAGAAATCAAAATATACTTACAAACTCTGCCTCTCACGACTCTCTGCCACCCGATCCGTAATTCGACAATCCCATGGTTTCCATTTGGATCCGTCGCGCCTCTGCGTGCTGGTGACTCTTCACTTTCTCAGCTGCTTTCTTCTTAGCTTTCTTCCACTCTACGCGGTGGCACATAGGTGGTTGGCTATAGGCTCCATGCCTCTCCTCCAGCCTCTGTAGTGAGTCCCTGGCTCGTGTCATGAGGTGGGATCTTTTGCTGTGAAGCATATCTTTCACTTTTGTACGTCCCCAATTATCCAAGAATCGCTGACCCTTAGGATTTGGGTACCTCCTATGGACTGCCCTCAACACCTCCTGCCACAAGCCACTTTTCTGATTTTTGAAGGCAATGAAACAAGCTTTATGCGTTGAGGGTGATCGCTCGCCACCTCCTAGGCAACCCCCACACAACCCTCTTTCTCCCCCTCGACTCTCCCTCCTCCCTCTCTGTCGACTGCCCTCAGCCTCGCTAGACGCACGAGCTTCTGCAGATGCTTATGCTTCAGTCGATGCACGTGGAGCACGTGGAGTACCTGCATGTGGAGTCTGGGAAGTAGTGCCAGGAAAAGACGCCAGAGGCGTCCCAGACATGACACTGAACACCTCGTCTACTGTGGGAGAGCGGCCAAGGTGTCTGGTCATCTCTCCCATGAAGTCTTCCCTACTAGGAAAACCTCCAAAAAATGCATTGACCCCCCTGCCAAAGGAGGCCAATGTATCATTCATGCGATCCACATCTGGGTCATTGCTAGATGAACCAGGATACGACATCTGTAAAAAAAACATAGGAAAAGACAAATTTATTTGCATACAAAAAATCATATATTACCTACATTTTCAAAGAGCTTTCTTTAGACATTGAGCATAACACTTAAGTGCTAATGATTCTCTTAAACAAGAAAACTGATAAACACAAACATGGGATTGGTCACATTCATCATTGCAAAAATATATTGTTTAATATTAGAACTGGGAGACCTGGCGCGTGTATCCCCGCGTCTATTTGCGCATCTAACATGCAGCACAGATGCGCTGCCAGACGCACATCTCAGGTCAATTTCTGTCCAGCGTGTCTATCTATGCATCTAACCTACAGCACAGACGTGCTGCCAGACGCACAATCTAGGTCAATGCGCGTCTATAACCGCATGTAGATTGCAAGTCAGCCTTCTGTTAAGCATGTGTATCATCGCGTGTACATTACAGAGCACACACACCAGCACACGTGCTCTAAGACGCGCCCTCAGACGCTCTGAGAGGAAACATTTTATCGCGTCTATGTCTGCGTCTACACTGAGATGTAGACGCGCTCGCAGACGTGCTCGATCGACCAATATTAGACCGACGACCGCCATTGACGATTTACATAATGCAATACTTAATGGAATCACAAATCCTAAATACACAGATAGAGCAGAGAGAAGAAGAGAGAAACAAAGAGAGAGAGAGAGAGAGAGAGAGAGAGAGAGAGAGAGAGAGAGAGACTCACCTTGGGTGTTTGGTATGGCGGGTGGTGGCGCTTCTCCTTCTCCTTCTTCCTCTCCTTGGTAAGTTACCCTCCCTTGGTGCTTGTTTGCTTGCTTGCTGCTTCTTCTTGTTCTGCTCTTTCTTGTTCTCTCTTTCTTCATCTCCTTGGCTTTCCTTTTTCCCTTCTTGTGTGTTTGAAATGAAAGAAGAGGTGAGTCATGAGGAGGTGAGGCATGAAGAGACTAGGTGAGGCATGAAGAGACTGCATGTCGGCTAAACTCAAGCTTCAGAACCACAAAAAATGCAGAAAAGGAAAGGTGCAGTTTGAAAAGAAATGATTTAAGTATGGTTTGAATTTTGACGTGTGCGTCTATTTTCGCGTGTATGTGTGCGTCTATTTTTCAGATAGACGCATAGTTAAACGCAGATATAGACGCACATTTGGGATTTATCATAATTTTTTTTTAAAAGATAAGTTTTGATAGTGTGTTCTTATCATAAGTTTTAATGTATTTATGATGATTTCTGTGTATTTAAAATTAAGATCTTATGTAAACATATGAATGACAAATATTTTGATGTTGTCATGAATTAGGTTTAATCATGTCGACGTCGTCATCACCTAGTGCGGTGCAAGCTGGTGAGTCAATGAGCACATCCTCCAGTGATGATGAAACATTGCGTCTTCATAATCGAGATGCATGGCTACAACGAAAAATTAAATGCATATGTGATCGTTGTCGAGGGTGTATTTTTCGAGCACGTCGAATTGCAATGTCACACCTCAGCTTGTATGGAGAATGGGACCGAGAAAAATCACCGGTATTCATTGTTTTTTTTTACCACTAAGATTGCATGTCTATGTTACTGGAATTATATATCAGCGTACATGAAACTCCCTTTTGTGGTTGAGCAGGATGCGGTGCCACATCCTCAGATGCTCCCTCCCGGGCATTGAGAGGCTGCAAAACGTCGACGCGAGGAGGCAGAGTCTTCAAGAAGAGTAGAGACTGACGAACATGATAGTAGCCCTCATGAAATGCCCCATCAAGTCGTAGAGGATGAGATTTTGGACAACATGGTACACCATCTATTTTCGCAACCGGTTCAGGGAGAAGGTCACTGTACGAAGCCAGATGATCCACTATATGTAGCATTATCTACTCCGTTGTATGAAGGTTGTACATACTCCGTTCTTCGTGCGTCCCTCGAGATACTTAACTTGCAAACAATTTATGGATGGAGTAATGTCAGTTTGGATGCGTTATTGAAGTAGATATCAATTCAGTTTGGCTTATATATGAATCATAATATTAATTGTCAATTCTATTTTGAAATCAGACAGAAATATATGTTGGTGGTTTTTTAACTCACTTTTAAAAATATATGTAGGTTATTATCACAAATGCTTCCAAAAGGAAACAAATTGCCAACTAAGAGAGAGCAAGCAAGACATTACTTGACATCTCTGGGAGGCCTCGATTATGTCAAGATCCATGCATAAGTCAATGATTGTGTCTTATTTCGTGGGATTCATGAGTTCGCACGAGAGTGTCCTGTTTGTGGCGAATCAAGTGCATCTGCATCCTCTAGAGATTTCACATTGAAGGCCATGTTGTTGTGGACCATGCACGACTTTCCAGGATACGAAGAGTGTTCCAGTACATGTATATAACTCTATATTTGAAATTCAAGACTTGAATCAATTGCATTTTATTAATTCACTTGTTTTTTCAGGTTTAACCACGTCAGGATATCATGCATGTCCTATTTGCGGTCCCTCTCTAGTTTCCTCTAGGCCGGCACATTTAAAGAAGGTTATCTACAACAATCATCATCGATTTCTTCCTATTGACCATCCCAAATATGTTCTCCCTACTAATGTAATGACTCCAGAATCTCTAACCAATTGAGATTGGAAGGAGAGATGGATTAATGCCGACAGCCACCCTCCACTCGGCATGAGTCAGTAAGAAGTGCATTTCTCTCAATTAACTTTAAAGTATTTAGCATGATGAATTGTTTACATAATATATTGTTTGTTTTTTAGGTTCTCTATATTCTTTCGTCTTTCCGTACTAGACTGAACTCAAGATCAATCAACTATTGGACCCCATGCACATATTCAAAAATGTTGTATCTACATTATGGGATCACTTGATAGGGGCTCGTAATTCAGTTAATGTAAGGGAGGATTTACGTAACATTGGTCGCATGAGACGAGCCTGGCCAAGTAGTGGACCAGAGGAAAGATTGAACTACCCCATGCACCTTGGATATTGTCAAAGAACGAGGAAAAAATAGTGAAGGAACAAATATATAGCTTTCGAACACCCACAGGATGTATGAGATGTATCAAGGGAGCCTTCATAAAGAAAAAGAAAAGAGGTGTGGAGCAACTATCTGGTTTGAAGTCCAACGATTGGCACAAAATGATTCAAGTAAGGGTATCTCTAACCATGAATATAGTAATTAGTAGCGTAACTATGTATAAACACATGGGTATAATGACTTTTTCCTCAACTAATCATTTGATCTATGAATATTGTTTACATTCAGTTTGTACTTCCTACTAGCATATCCCATTGTGCCTCCAAAGATGTACGTGATATCATTTACAAGATGCGAGAGCTTGTGAGGTGTGTATACATTGTATTTTTTCATTATATATCTTTGAATTTCTACACAAAAATAAATAATTCTCAAATACATCTTGACAGATGCGTGAGCTCGAAGAAAATTGATCCAAACACATTGCAAGATGCTCGAGTATTATCTGTTGAGGTGGTTTGTTTGGTGGAGGAAATTTTTCCTCGATCCATTTTGACTACTCAATTACATTTACTCGTACATTTGATTGATGAGATCGCACTTTGTGGGGCAGTTTATGTTAGGTGGATGCTTTTTCTTGAGCGCTTTATGAAAACCTTGAAAGATTTTGTGAGGCAAAAAGCACGGTCTGAGGGAAGCATGGCTAAGGGTTGGTTAGTGCAATCATCCCTTGTTTATATCTTTGAATATCTTGCTGAAGTGGATCCCTCTCAACGACGACTATGGAAAGATAATGAAGACTTGAGGATGACCTCTATAGTACCTCAAGGAAAAGGAATGAGTAAAGTGCTAACAAAAGAAGAACTTTGTAAGTTAAATAGTTTTTGTGTGCTCAATAGTGATGTTATGAGCAAATGGGTGACACTATATAATGAAGCAAGGGCAAGAAGAAAAAGCTAAAGACAAGAATTTCGCACTACATATGGATGTAATGTCTCATTTTCAGATCATCTAAATGTGCTCCCACATCATATTGGCATAGATTGGTTACATGAGGAAATGGAGAGAATGGAAAAAGAGGAGGAAATTAATATATCTCAAGAAGAGTGGGAATATGCATGAGGTTGATTATCAGAGGTGAGACATACTATCAATTAATTTGTTTCTATAAGTTTTATTTTATATAAATAATTGACATGTTTTATCTTTTATCTTTTACTACTAGTGCACATTATTCAATGCACTTTGGTGTGAGGGTAAACATCTTCGAACTCAACGTATAGATGAAAAGAGAAATACCCAAGTTTCTGGTGTCCTTGCTCACTTTGAGGCTGCTAATGGTACCATGGAAGGTTATTGTGACTTGATCCAAGATATTCTGAAGCTTGACTTCAGATGATTCTTCATATATGTATTGGATGTGAAGTGGTTTAAAGAAGTGGTAACAAATGGTGAGCATTGCACAATCAGACGTCATCCAAGTGGTTTTGTAATCATTGACTCTAAAAAATTTCACCAAAACAAGAATGACACATTAGTACTACCTCAACAATGTGAGTAGGTATATATGTAAATGTTAATTTTTTAATATATATACATGTGATACATATACACAATATAATAAGTACTTAAGTTTTTTGATTTTGTTTTTCAAATACAGGTTGTGTATCATCCAATGGTAAACAATAACCAATGGTGGTATGTCATCCCTATATCTAATCGTTCAAAACCAATATATAGTAATATTACCGACATGGAGATAGTAGATGACAATCCAACAATTAATGATGATGTGCATGATGACACCATAATGGATGATATGCGTGATATAGTACAAGATGAACCTTGCGAGGATGTTCAAGGAAACGCAGAAGAAGACAATAATGTGATTGTTGATGATATTGATGAAGTTATTGAGAAATATAGCAACACATCTGATAGTGGGATAGACTTATTTGTTTCGATACCTCTTGGTAACATAGAACTAGAAGTAGATAGTTTAGCAAGGGCTGATCTCATTGAAGATGAGATGGATCATTCACTATAGCATACTTAATTTGCTTATTGATTCAATGTGTATTACTAATTCTTTGCTTTTTTATCATGCGCACACGTGCATACTCAAGAATCAATAGTCAATTTTAAAGCAAGCATTGAATTTTCCATAATAAAAAGGAAGTATCTTTTATCATCTTCAAGTACATATTAGAGAAATTGCGAGATACATATTGCAATGCTTGCTACTAATTGTAAGGTTTCTGTCACTTGCCGCTAATTACTTATATCAGGCTTGTCAACTGGAGGAACTTCCATTCTTTAGAGAGCAATAAAAAAGTAATTATTAACTCCATTTTTTTAATTCAATGATTCAATGTGTATTCTTAATTCTATGGTTTTTATCATGCGCACATGTGCATGCTCAAGAATCAATTTCAAGTGGTTAAATAACTATTAACTTTGGTTTTTCAATTATGTGAATTGCTAATTTTAGGTGATTAAATAATTGTGTGTCTGCTGGCGCGTCTATATTAGCGTCTATTTGCGCGGATATATAGACGCAAAATTCGTGTCTATTTACACGCATGTTTACACGCATTTATAGACTCTCTGATAGACACGCCCAACTTTGCGCGTCTAACGTGCGCGTCTATGCCTCGTTTCTATTATAGTGAAAGTACGAGAATTGAAAATAAAAGTCCGTGTATTCATTATAGATCAAAAGCATTTACATGGGGAGTTTAAGTGCTTGTGACCTAAAGCATAGTCGCAAGCAGTAGGCTCAAAGATGGATAATATATATACAAGAAAACAAGGCCATAGAGGAGGTATGGTGCTCCTTTACGAATCTGAAGAAAAAAAAATCTTCACTAGCACCACCATGGCTACTAGCATCGCTATCCCCCTCCTCGCTATGCTCCATATCCGGGTTCTCCTACACACACAAAAGATCAAGATTGCTTACGTAGACATGGTGACCGAGAAAAATTTATAATTAGCTATACTTTTAATAGGAAAGTAAGAAAAGCATACCTCCTCTGGTTGTCGAATCCTCATAGCCCGGCTGTATTGGTCCTCAGTGATTAGACCCTCCTCATAAAAGTGAAGCCATGTGGCTGCGCGATTATGGCCTCGATGGTAACCTACCTCTCTAGGAGTAGGTATCCTACCAACGATAGTAGTCTGCAAAACAATTATGATATATACACACAATTATGAGACACAATGTATTAGAACAAACTATATAAAGAATTGAAAGAAATATAAATTTTAAAAAACTAAAAATCAAAATATACTTACAAACTCTACCTCCCACGACTCTCTGCCGCCCGATCCGTAATGCGACGATCCCATGGTTTCCATTTGGATGCGTCGCGCCTCTGTGTGCTAGCAACTCTTCACTTTCTCTGCTGCTTTGTTCTTGGCTTTCTTCCACTCTATGCGGTGGCACATAGGTGGTTGGCTATAGGCTCCATGCTCCTCCTCTTATCTCCGCAGTGAGTCCCTGGCGCATGTCATGAGGTGGAATCTTTTGTTGTGAAGCAAATCCCTCACTTTTTTGCGTCCCCAATCATTTGAGAATCGCTGACCCTCAAGATTTGGGTACCTCCTATGGACTGCCCTCAACACCTCCTGCCACAAGCTGCTTTTCTGATTTTTGAAGTAGACGAAATAATCTTTATATGTCACATGCACGACGCTCCTCATGTATGCCATTACATCCCTTCCTTCATCATCATGGAAGATGCCACCAGTATCTGTAACTCTATAGTACTGGCATACTGACTCCTCTACGTGATCTACTAGTGAGGTTGATCGCTCGCCACCTCCTAAGCAACCCCCACACAAGCCTCGTCCTCCCCCTCGACTCTCCCTCCTCCCTCTTTGTCGACTACCCTCTGCCTCCCTGGATGCACGTGCTTCTGCAGATGCACGTGCGTCGGCTGATGCTTGTGCTTCAGCCGATGCATGTACACGTGATGCACGTGGAGTACCTGCAATTGGATTTTGGGAAGTAGTGCCAGGCAAAGACGTTAGAGGCATTCCAGACATGACGTCGAACACCTCGTCTACTGTGGGAGAGCGGTCAATGTGTCTGGTCATCTCTCCCATGAAGTCTTCTCTACGAGGAAAACCTCCAAAAAATGCATTGACCCCCTTATCGAACAAGGCCAATGTATCATTCATGTGATCCAAATCCGGGTCATTGCTAGATGAACCAGGATGCGACATCTGCAAAAAAACACAGGAAAAAGACAAATTTATTTGCATACAAAAAATCATATATTACCTTTATCCACACCTAAACATTTTCAAAGAGCCATAATCCTTGATCCAATCCAAGATTAATTATGAAAAATCATTCAGTGAGCCTAGAATCATTATGTAAGAGAAGGCTTTTGAGGCTCACACATTTTCATTTTCTTCAAGTGTATTTTGCAAGCACTTACTAAGGTCCATTTAAGTGAAACAAATGTGTGAAAATCCCATAGAAAAAATATATGGATGCTCATGGTACTTGAAAGTGCTAATAATCTAGCTTTCTTTAGACATTGAGCATAAAACTTAAGTGCTAATGCTTCTCATAAATAAGAAATCTCTGGGAGTCCCACTCTCAAATATGGGGTTAAGATTTAGTCACTTGGTCAAATCTTTACTCCTTATTTGCAAGTGGAGCTTGTAAGATTCCCAAAATCTCTAATATGGTATCGAAAGTATAATGCTACCTAATTCACTACGTTGGACGGCTAAAGCTTCTAAAAATTTGATCATGAATCAAGAAAACTTATAAACACAAACATGGGATTGGTCACATTCATCATTGCAAAAATATATTGTTTAGGCAATGAAAATTATTTTTTATCAGAGCTGGCTGGCGCTTGTATAACTGTGTATAAAATGCAGGATAAACGCACTCTCAGACGCGTCCCTAAAGTCAACCCTTTGTTCAAAGCGCATATATATCCGCATCTGAGATGCAGTATAGATACGCTATCAGATGCGATTTCTAGGTCAATGCCTCTTCTGTGCAGAGCGCGTATATTCTCACATCTTCGACGCAGAATACACACGCTCTGAGACGCGGCCTCAAACGCGGCCATTCATGATTTACAAAATGCAATCATATATCCTAATACACAGACACAGAGAGAGAGAGAGAGAGAGAGAGAGAGAGAGAGAGAGAGGACTCACCTTGGGTGTTTTGTGTGGTGGGTGGTGATGCTTCTTCCTTCTCTTTCTTCCTCTCCTTGGTGAGTTACTCTCCCTTGATGCTTGCTTGCTGCTTGTTGTCTCTTCCCTTTGCTTCTTCTTCCTCTTGTTCTCCTCTCTCTTGTTCTCTCTTTCTTCCTCTCCTTGGCTTTCCTTTTTCCCCTCTTGTGTGTTTGAAATGAAAGAAGAGGTGAGTCATGAGGAGGTGAGGCATGAAGAGACTGCAGGTCGGCTAAACTCAAGCTTCAGAACCGCAAAAAACGCAGGAAAGGAAAGGCGCAGTTTGAAAAGAAATGATTTAAGTATCTTTTGAATTTTGATGTATGCGTCTATTTTGGCATGTATATGCGCGTCTAAGTTTATGTAAATGCGAGTATAGACACGAACTTAGATGCGAAAATAGACGCTTATTTAGACGTGTACGTAAACGCAGATATAGATGCGCATTTAGGTTTTATCATAATTTTTTGATTTTAAGATAAGTTTTGATAGTGAATTATTATTATAAGTTTTAATGTATTTATGATGAGTTTTGTGTATTTAAAATTGAGATCTTAGAATAATTAATACGCCAGCTTGAAGTTTTTATGTAAACATATGAATGACAAATATTTTTATGTTGTCATGAATTAGATTTAATCATGTCGTCGTCATCACCTAGTCCGGTGCATACTAATGATTCAACGAGCACATCCTCAAATGAGGATGAAACATTACGTCTTCATAATCGAGATGCATGGCTACGACGAAAAATTAAATGCATGTGTGATCGTTGTCAAGGGTGTATTTTTCGAGCACATCGAGTTGTAATGTCACACCTCAGCATGTATGGAGAATGGGACTGAGAAAAATCACCAGTATTCATTGTTTTTCTTTAACACTAAGATTACTAGTCTATGTTACTCAATATATATCAACGTACATGAAACTCCCTTTTATGGTTGAGCAGGATGCGGTGCCACATCCTCAGATGCTCCCTCCCGAGTGTCGAGAGGCTGCAAAACGTCGACGCGAGGAGGCAGAGTCTTCAAGAAGAGTGGAGACTGACGACCATGATAGTAGCCCTCATGAAAAGCCCCATCAAGTCGTAGAGGATGAGATTTTGGACAACATGGTACACCATCTATTTTCGCAACCGGTTCAGGGAGAATGTCACTCTACGAAGCCAGATGATCCACTATACGTAGTGTCATCTACTCCATTATATGAAGGTTGTACGTACTCTGTTCTTTGTGCGTTCCTCCAGATACTTAACTTGCAAACAATTTATGGATGGAGTAATGTCAGTTTGGATGCGTTATTGAAGTAGATATCAATTTAGTTTGGCTTATGAATCATAATATTAATTGTTCTATTTTGAAATCAGACAGAAATATATGTTGGTGTTTTTTTAACTCACTTTTAAAAATATATATAGGTTATTATCACAAATGCTTCTAAAAGGAAACAAATTGCCAACTAAGAGAGAGCAAGAAAGACATTACTTGACATCTCTGGGAGGCCTCGATTATGTCAAGATCCATGCATGAGTCAATGATTGTGTCTTATTTCGTGGGATTCATGAGTTCACACAAGAGTGTCCTTTTTGTGGCGAATCAAGATACGAAGTGGAGATGAAGTCAATGGATGTGCCTCGTAAGGTTTTGCGACATTTTCCGATTGTTCCACATATAAAGCTTATGTTCAAGTGTAAGTCTATTGGAAAGCTCATGTCATGGCATGCTAGTCATCCTTCAAGTGATGGAAAATGGAGGATCCCTGCAGACACACCAGCGTGGCAACATATAGATAATTTGTGGCCCGTTTTCAAAGAAGAGCCAAGAAATTTGAGATTTGGTTTAGGTATGGATGGAATCAATCCATTTGGCATCAAAAGCACATCATACAGTGTATGGCTAATGGTATTGTGAACTATAATATTCCTCCATCCATGGCAATTAAAAAGGGACATGTAATGTTATCCCTTCTGATTCCTGGAAAGCACAAGGTAAAAAACATGGACATTTACTTAGAGCCTTTGATTGAAGAGTTAGAAATGTTATGGGAAGGTATTGAGGTACAAGATACAAGCGCATCTGCATCCTCTAGAGATTTCACATTGAAGGCCATATTGTTATGGACCATGCATGACTTTCCAAGATACGGAGAGTGTTCAGGTACATGTATAGAACTCTATATTTGAAATTCAAAACTTGAATAAATTGCATTTTATTAATTCACTTGTTTGTTCAGGTTTAACTACATCAGGATATCATGAATGTCCTATTTGCGGTCCCTCTCTAGTTTCCTCTAGGCCAGCACGTTTAAAGAAGGGTATCTACGACAATCATTATTGATTTCATCCTATTGACCATTGCAAATATGTTCTCCCTACTAATGGAATGACTCCACAATCTCTAATCATTTGAGATTGGAAGGAGAGATGGATTAATGCCGACAGCCACCCTCCACTCGACATGAGTCGGTAAGAAGTGCATTTCTCTCGATTGACTTTAAAGTATTTAGCATGATGAATTGTTTACATAATATATTGTTTGTTTGTTAGGTTCTCTATATTTTTTTGTCTTTCATACTGGACTGAACTCAAGATCAATCACCTGTTGGACCCCATGCATATATTCAAAAATGTTGTATCTACATTATGGGATCACTTGATAAGGGCTCATGATTCAGTCAATGTAAGGGAGGATTTACGTAACATTGGTCACATGAGACGAGCCTGGCCATGCATTGGACTTAGAGGAAAGATTGAGCTACCCCATGCACCTTGGATGTTATCAAATAACGAGGAAAAAATAGTGAAGGAACAAATATGTAGCTTTCAAACACCCACAGGATGTATGAGATGTCTCAAGAGAGCCTTCATAAAGAAAAAGAAAAGAGGTGTGGAGTTACTATCTGGTTTGAAGTCCCACGATTGGCAAAAGATGATTCAAGTAAGGGTATATCTAACCATGAATATAGTAATTAGTGGAGTAACTATGTGTAAACTTTGGGATATCATGACTTTTTCCTCAACTAATCATTTGATCTATGAATATTATTTACATTCAGTTCGTACTTCCTACTAGCATATCCCATTGTGTATCCAAAGATGTACATGATATCATTTACAAGATGGGAGAGCTTGTGAGGTGTGTATACATTGTATTTTTTTATTATATATGCGTCAATCCATGGAGGATTATTTCAAAGAAGCCGGTATTGCACCCACCAATCAGGCTATGCTCGCCAAGCTAAAGCTCACTGGCGAAGCCAGACTTTGGTGGAAGCAATGGTGTAGGTACCAAGGGATCGCAGAGGGATCCGTTACCTGGGAGAAGATGAAGAAAGCTGTGCAAGGAAGATACCTACCACCTGCATATCGCACGCAAAAAATGAATGAGTTCTATGAGCTAAAACAGCTGGGGCTCACTCTTGATGTATATTACTCTAAATTTGTCTCACTTCTTAAGTATGCGCTGCAGATGGACATGACACAGCAGGTGTCCAAATTTTGTGCTGGTTTAAATCCACCAGTAAATACCCATCTCGAATCTATGCGTCCATCAGATCTTCAGGACAAACTCATTCGAGCTGCGCCTATAATTTAGGAGGAGTCTAGACCAAGGGGTAACAAAGCTTGGTCTTATAATGACCCGAACACAGGAGCATTTAGACCTCAGATGAAGAGAGTTCAAGGTTAGAATCAGGCACAAAGAAAGAAAGCAAGAACTAACAATGTCAAAAACTTTGTTCCTACTCAAAGCAATGGCCAAAACCTCTGTTGTTTCCACTGCAATGAGCCCAATCATTTCAAGCAACAATGTCCCAAGCTTGGTGGAGAACATCGCCAAGCACCTTTCCAAGGAACGGGCCGTGGTCAAGGAGCCGCTACCCGAGGCAGAGGAAGAACCGCCTGCGTTGCCAATAGGCAAATGTGTGAAGAAGAAGAAGATCCGACCATGGAAGCAGAGTTTGAAAGGGCGACAGTCCATGCCACTCTACACAAGAAAGGGCCGAATTGCCAGTTCTCGGTGATTTAGACACCGTCGGATTATCAAGGTAAAAGTTTCAAGACCTTGATTGATTGTGGCAGTACACATTCCTTTATCTCACTAGCTTGTGTAAAAAGATTAGGAATAGCCACAGTAGAAGCACCTTCCTTGCTTGTGGAATTGGCAAATGGTCGTGAGATTACTTGTACCAGACAAACTGCTAAGGTAGAATTCTTTCTGGGAGGAAAAAATGACTTCGGTCAAATTCAGAGTCATGAATTTAGGTATCCATGAGTGTCTGCTCGGAATGGATTGGCTTAAGCCTAATGATATCCACATTCACTGTGGAAAGGGTCAAGTTTCCTTTCAAAACTCTGAAAGGGAATTAGTCACAACTCAAGGTGAGGCTGGAGTGCCAAGAATCCAATTGGCCAAAGTATCTTGGATCATAAAAGGAGTCAGAAAAGGATTACCGGTCTACTTGATCAAACTCAACAAGTTAGATCAGAAGCAAGAGTCTAGTGAAGGACCTTCTTGGCTAAAGGAATACGCGGACATATTCCCTGAAGAGTTGACAGAACTCCCACCTCAAAGAGAAGTGGATCATGAGATTAAACTAGTACCAGGAGTTGCGCCAATTGCAAAAAGACCTTATAGAATGTCTATACCGGAAGCAATTGAGCTAAAGAAACAACTCAAGCAACTGCTAGAACACGGCTACATCCGTCCTAGCAATTCACCGTGGGGAGCTCCAGTACTATTCAAGAAAAAGAAAGATTTTTCCTAGAATAGATGAGCTTCTTGATCGTGTTCAGGGTGCAAAGATCTTCTCCAAGATTGACCTCAGGTCAGGTTACTATCAGATAAGGATCAAGGAAGAAGATATCCCTAAGACGGCCTTCAATACAAGATATGGGCACTTTAAGTTCCTAGTTATGTCATTCGGACTTACGAATGCACGTGCCACCTTCAACAGGTTAATGCAGGGTATCTTTAGGTGATATCTTGATGATTTCGTTCTTGTCTTCTTCGACGACACTTTAGTCTATTCTAAACAGGAAGAAGATCATGAACCCCAACTTCGGATTGTCCTTGAGAGAATGAGGGTACATAAGTTGTATGCTAAAATGAAGAAGTGTGCATTCTTCAAGTATCAGATTGAATATCTGGGATTCATAGTATCAGTAGATGGAATCTCAATGGACCCAACCAAGGTTAAAGATGTGCTAGAATGGCCCATACCAACATCTATCAAATAAATACGCAGCTTTCTTGGATTGACAGGATGGTATAGGGTCTTTATCAAAAACTATGCTTTGATTGCAGCACCTTTGACGGACTTATTGAAGAAGTAAACTTCCATTGCATGGTCAACTCTCAAAAAAAATAGCTTCGACTGATTGAAGCAAAGTTTGGTATCAGAACCTATTCTAAAACTTCCAGACCTCAATAAAGAGTTCGAGGTAGTAACTGATGCTAGCATACTTGCCTTGGGATGTGTGCTCATGCAGGAAGGTCATCCTGTAGCATACTCTTCAAGGAAATTAAAGAGTCATGAGAAGAATTATGCTACGCATGACCTGGAATTGCTAGATGTCATCCATGCTCTAAAGCTTTGGAAAAACTACTTGTTGGGTAACAAGTTTACTCTAGTAATTGGCCATACGAGTCTCAAGTGGATCTTTACCCAGAACGAGCTCAACATGAGGCAACGTTGGTGGATTAAAGTATTGGAGGAATATGACTTTGAAATCAAGTACCAACTAGGGAAACAGAATGTAGTTGCCGATGCACTTAGTCGCAAGGCATTCCTTAATTCCCTAATCTTGCAGAATCCATCAATAGCCAAATCTCTAGCTACAAAAGTATCTATGCCAAAAAACCCTATACTTGAGTTAGCTAGAGAGGATGCATGCCATGATCCGGCCTACCAAACAATGCTAAGGAAGATCTCTATCAAGGATCAGAATCAAAAGCTGCATGCCAAGTATCATGAAATTTCTATCAATAGTGGACTTGTCTACTATAGAATAAGGCTATGTATACCAGCAAGCCAGTCACTTGAGCAGAAGATATTGTGAAAAGCTCATGCTTCCCCTTTCTCATGACATCCTGGCTATGCAGAAACTCTTAATGCAGTTAGAAAGAGCTACCATTAGGAGAGGCTTAAAGGTGACGTTCTCAAATATGTCACTGAGTGTTTGTCTTGTCAACGTATCAAAGCCGAACATGTCAAGATGGAGCAGCACCTTAACCTCTCCTTTCCTCATGGCATCCCCGGCTCCCTCTCATCCACCTCCCCAGGCTACCATAGCAGGCTAGCCTCCCATGGTTTATATAGGGGGAGGGGATAGGATCCTCCCCCTCCTGCGTGTCAGCGGGGGCATGCGCACAATGCCCTGGCAAGCTCCACTAAGGAGCTTTCCTACTTACAAATCCCCTCTTCCTCCAGCTCGACTGTCGGCTGGAGGAGAGAGGAAATTTTAAAAAAATTGCTTTTATATATAAAAAAATTATCCCTATGCCCTTTTCACGCGTGAAAGGAGGAAAATAGAATTAGATCGTTACATTCTCTTCCCCTTAGAGGAATCGAGATGTCCTCATCTCGAGATAAACTGGGGATATTGATGGGTGAGAGTGCCTTCATCTACCCAAGTGGCACCCTCTTCCGGATAATCTTTCCACTGGACGAGGCATTCTCGCAAGGTTTTGGATCTTAATTGTCTCTCCCTAACATCTAAGATCCTGTCAGGCCTTAGTTCAAGGACTCCTTGACTAGGCATTACAACTTGTTGGTCATCAAGTACATGGTTAGGATTAGTGTAACGTGTCCACTAGAATCCTCTAGGACACGTCTTGGCAGTCCATCGGAAGGTTGTCTAGAGAACTCCGCCCAGCACTCCCATGGAATGTTACGGGTTTTGTAATCTAGGTCTTTCCGCGTTTGCCACGTAGCGGAAGTGTCCTGGCCGTTTCGCACTTAGGATCGACCGGAATTAAGGTTTTCTAGTTTGGTCATTAGCTAGCAGCAACTAGTGTCAGACCCGAGCGAACTACTTTACGCAGAAACGCCAGGTCCGAAGCGGATTCACGCTGCACTTGGTTCAAGGAGAATGGGAAACGAGAGGGATGCAAGGCTCGACCTCTCTGCCATAAGGCATAGTCCCATTCCGTTCCCCTAAAACAGCGTGAATTGGGTAATAGTTAATTCTAAGTCATCGTTCTCGTTACTTGTTTTGGAGATAACGATCATCCTCTGTTTGCCGAAGACTTTGAGAAAAGTTCCCGGCTAACCGGGACCACCCATCCATAGGACGGACCCATGGTCCATCCTCCGCACTTTCCTCGGTTTGTTTTAGTTATGTAATTACCTACCACATTAGTTTGACATATAACAAACAGCTTCTTTGATTAACCCTGTTATGCACTGGTTCCTTCACGTAATCTTATCACAGGACATAAAGAAAAACAATGCCAAACAACTTCTTTGTTATCATTTTATCCTTTTATCTTTGAAATACAAGGAGTTCCGCTCGTAGGCGTATTCGTAATCCGCCCGAAGGCTATCCAGTAATCCACCAGGGATCACTAATCCAAGTTTCCGCCCGTAGACTAGTATGCGGGCCTCGAGATCCAATCCCGAGTCATGTTAGCCTCTTGTGCAGGGCCCGGAAGGCGAGGGATTTACGGCCAGAGCCCCCTCTGGCACCCAAGCGTCCTCCTGCTCCAAGTAGAACTCAACGGAGAGACCTCTCACGGCGGGTTCGGTCCACGTTCCCGGCGCGGTTAACAACCCCCTTGGTTAGGGTCAGGCAGACAGTCGGGGGTAACTGAAGCTGCCTCTCCCTTCAGGCCTTCAACTTGAAGTATTTAGATATCTTTTCATCCTTTAGTTCATTGAGCAAACAATGCAAACGGTGCTTTCTAAACTGTTACAAGCACAATCAATTCCAATGGTCGTTTAGCTGGCAAACTGTTAAGGAGTGACTCCTTTTCTCCGAATGCAACCCGCATTCGATCCGGAATCAATTGCAACTTGGCAAGATTCCTATCATTCTTGGGTTAGGGTCATACCCTACCAATACTTTAGGTTTTGTTATGGTAGATTCCAGCGACCATGTCGCTTCAATCTATTGATTGGTCAATTGCTTCCAGCAAATACCTAACTTTCCTTTTCCTTAGCAACTATTTCCCAGGAAAGGTGATGTAACAGGATGATTACTCATCCTTTTGTAGGTTAACTTAGCGCAATAACTTGCCAACATCATTTCCAAGAAATGACAAAACTGTCTCGTGGACAAATCTCAAGTCTATGCGATGTTGCAACTTTTTGTACATGTGTTGTATCTATTCCACGGGATCATTTCACCCATTGAATGGCGTATTTAGGTTACGGAATTAACTTCAGGCGAGTAGCAGGGTTTAGGGTGTCTTCTTACCCAATCCATTCCTAATTATATTGGTCCACGGCCTAGGAATTTCCAACCCAGTCGGAGTTTCATCATTTGAACGAATGATCCTTAGGATAAAACCTTAGATCATTTTATGCATGAGCATCCAATCATCTCGTGAATGTGTGTAAGATCTTTGGGTTTGCGGGTTTTTGACTTGGCAACCAGTGTAAAACTAGGTCGAATTCTTATTGCACTAAACCCTAGTTAGCACTTGAGATACCTATCATATCGACCCAACCATGTCCATAAGAATCCTTGTGGTTTAGGTGACTTAGTCAACTCAATATACTTGTCTTGCGTCACGGATGAACCTTTCCTAAAGGTAATAAACTAGATCTAGTGGAGATTAATAGTTACAATTACACCAATACATGTAAACATGCGATTCACTGCTTCTACGCATCACATGGTTCACAATAACCCTATCCTTCCTTGGTAAGGTAAAAATGCCTGATAACCTGGACACCAACTTTCCTAGGTCCTACTAGGACTTACATCAAATAGTCATGCCTACAACCTTATTATCTATACTTAGAATCTTATGCTTTGACTCCTAAATGCGGCTCCTAATGAATGACATTTTTGCATGATGACTATGCAATACGCAACGTTCTCCTAGCTACAATGAAGTTCATACAAAACTACAGCTAGTGATAATTTATTCCATTTTACATGCCACTTGCAAGCCCATAAGATCATTTCCGTACTCTCTTCTATTTCTTTTCGGATAATATCTTATGGGTGTTAACTTTTCCTCATGAAATCATTACGAGGAGGATGTTGCCTAACATGCGGCACATACTTATTCCTACCATGTCTAAGAAGAAAAAATGCACTTATAAATTCCATTTCTTTGCCTAAGTAATATATGTTTAGACTCATTACTTTGATCATGTACCAAAATAGCATCATGCAGCTAGTCTCCTAAGGCGGGCAACCCGTTTCGAATTCATGACATACTTCAACCTTGCCTAACGTTTCAAGAGATACTTTATCAAATGTCTTTTTACCACTGCCACATGCATTAAAAATAAGCGTAAAATGCATTCTTCCCTATGGAACTAAGCGCACCTAATCATTTCTTTAAGCGAAAATAAACTTGAAAGAACCTGGACTTGTGGGCTCGGGGAGATATCCACTTGTATGCTCGGAGATGAACCTCCCGTAGTCGCACCTTGTGATCTTTTTGGGGCCATCGTAGATGTAGAGGATTTGGGCTCCGGGTTTTGTCCTTACCCCTTTATGGCTCTCAAAATTTCCTCCGAGTCTTGGCAAGTAGCCTCAAAATATGTTTACTTCTCCCTTATGTAGGAATACCCCTTTGTAGGGTATGGATTTTAAGATCCCGGAAAGCTCGTGGAAACGGCTTATGGGAGGTCTTTATGAGCTTCACCCTCTCCTCTTCAAGGGTCCGGGGGTATGAATAGACCTTTGGGGAATGTGGTGGGAAGGGGGGTTAAGGAAGCCCCCCCTTAGAAGCTTCTTAAGAAGCTTCTGAGCTTCTGCAGCGATGTCGAGGGGGGGAGGAGTCGTAATCCAGCGGGCGGCGGCGGACTGAGGTGGCCTGGCGGGACGTGGTGGCGGCTATGGCGGCTGGCGACTGGCGGATTGGGGCGGAAGCGCGGCGGTCTTCCTGTACGACGACCTCCTCTCCACGGCGACCTCCTTCAACACGGCGACCTCTCCACCTTCTCACAGCCCGTCCTCCTACCTTCTCCCTTGGGAGGGGGGTTTTTATAGGCCTTGGGGGGGGGGGGGGGGTGGGGAAGAGGGCCTCCACAGACATGGAGGACTCCCCCTCATGCAGTCCAACTCACTCCTCCTTGGCCATTCCCCCCCCACACTCCCTCTCCTCCAGCCATGCATCGGCTGGGGGAAGGGATTTAAAAAAAAAAAATTTTGCCTTGAATTTATCCAATTGCCCCTTCAAAAAGGGTGTTCCCACGCGGTTTTTACGGTCCTCAACCCCAGCCTCTAATTTACAATGTGGCGGCCTCATTTTTGAGCGTGAATGGTATGGATTAAGCTACCAATAATACGATGTATGTGATACCCTTGCACAGGATTTACACGGCGTGCGGGAAGTCAATATTTACGGTACGCAGTGTGCGGAAATATTACATTCTCTCCCCCTTAGAAGAATCGAGATGTCCTCATCTCGAGAAAAACTAGGGATATTGAAGACTGAGAGAGCTTTCATCCATCCAGGTAGCATCCTATTCGGGATAATCTTTCCACTGGACGAGGCATTCTTTCAAGGTTCTAGATCTCAATTGTCTCTCCCTGACATCTAAAATCTTTTCCGGTCTTAGTTCAAGGACTCCTTGACTAGGCATTACAATTTGTTGGTCATCAAGTACATGATTTGGGTTGGGTACATATTTTTTTAAGAGGCTAATATGGAATACATTGTGAACTTTTAGGTTATCTGGAAGTTGCAATTTATAAGCATTGGGTCCTAGGCATTTGAGGATTTTATACGGACCACAATACCTTGGACTTAGCTTCTTGCATTCACCTAGAGATAAAGAACTCTTTTTCGGCCGTACACGAATGAAGACCATGTCTCCTTCTCCGAAGACCCTCTCTTGGCGTTTCAAATCCGCATATGCCTTTTGTCTATCTTTGGCTGCTTGTATGTCTTGTCTTATTGACCTTATTTGGTCATCCATGTCCTCCAACATTTGTCTTGAAGCTTCCACCCTTAGGGTAGGATCAGAAAATTTTAGGGGACTTTGACAATCATGACCATACAATGCCTGGAAAGGCGTCATTTGAATGCTCTGCTGGTAAGAAGCATTGTAAGCAAATTCTACTAACGGTAAGTACTGAATCCATCTCTTCGGTTCCCGACAGCAGTAAGCCCTAAGCATATCCTCAATGATTTGATTTACTCGTTCTGTTTGTCCATCCGTTTGGGGATGGTAGGCAGTGCTAAAACAGAGCTGAGTTCCAATAGCTTCAAAGATAGCTCTCCAAAAGTGTGAAGTGAAAAGAGAATGTCGATCGCTAATGATCCTTCTAGGTAACCCATGTAGCTTGAATATTTCTTTGATAAACACTCTAGCAATGTCGGAGGCTTTATAGTTTGTCTTTACTGGAATCAGGTATGCAACCTTAGTAAGCATGTCAACTACAACCATAATGGAGTTGTACCCTCCTTGGACTTGGGGTAAGCCCACCACAAAATCCATACTGATGAATTCCCATTTCATTTGGGGAATGTCAAGTGGTTGCAATTTTCCTGGCATCATGACATGTTCAGCCTTGATACGTTGGCAAGACAAACATTCGGTGACATATTTGAGGACGTCACCTTTGAGCCTCTCCCAATGATAGCTCTTCCTAACTGCATTAAGAGTTTTTGCATACCCAGGATGTCCTGCGAAAGGGGAATCATGAGCTTCCCATAATATCTTTTGCTTAAGTGACTGGCTTGTTGGTATACATAGCCTTGTTCTATAGTAAATAAGTCCATTGTCAACAGAAAATTCATGATACTTGGCCTGTAACTTCAGATTCTGATCCTTGGTAGATATTTCTTTTATCATTGCTTGGTAGGCTAAGTCATGGCTTGCTTCTTCTTTAGCTAGTTCGAGTATAGGGTTGCTTGGCATAGATACCTTTGTAGCCAAAGATCTGGCCGTTGATGGATTCTGCAAGATTAGGAAGTTTAGGAATGCCTTGCGACTGAGTGCATCGGCAACTACATTCTCTTTCCCTGGTCGATACTTGATTTCAAAATCATACTCCTCTAATACTTCGATCCATCGACGTTGCCTCATGTTGAGCTCGTTCTAGGTAAAAATCCATTTGAGACTCTTATGATCGGTTATTAGAGTAAACTTGTTACCCAACAGGTAGTGTCTCCAAAGCTTTAGAGCATGGATGACAGCTAATAACTCCAGATCATGCGTGGCATAATTCTTTTCGTGACTCTTCAATTTCCTTGAAGAATATGCTACTGGATGACCTTCCTGCATAAGAACACACCCCAAGGCAAGAATGCTGGCATCAGTTACTACCTCGAACTCCTTATTGAGGTCAGGAAGTTTCAGAATAGGTGCTGATACCAAACATTGCTTCAATTGGTCGAAGCTATTTTGTTCGGGAGTTGACCATGTAATAGAAGTCTGCTTCTTTAGTAAGTCGGTAAGAGGTGCTGCAATCAAAGCATAGTTTTTGATAAAGACCCTATACCATCCTGTCAAGCCAAGAAAACTGCGTATTTCTTTGACGGATACTGGTATTGGCCATTCAAGCACATCTCTGACTTTGGCTGGGTCTACTGATATTCCTTCTGATGATACTATGAATGCTAGATATTCAATCTGACGTTTGAAGAATGCACACTTCTTCATTTTTGCATATAGCTTATGAGACCTCATTGTCTCAAGGACAATCCGTAGTTGAGGTTCATGATCTTCTTCCTATTTAGAATAGACTAAAATGTCGTCGAAGAAGACAAGCACGAAATCATCAAGATAAGGTCTAAAAATATCCTGCATTAATCTATTGAAGGTGACAGGTGCATTTGTAAGCCCGAATGACATAACCAAGAATTCAAAATGCCCATATCTTGTATTGAAGGCCGTTTTTGGAATATCCTCATCCTTGATCCTGATTTGATAGTAACCTGACCTGAGATCAATTTTGGAGAAGATCTTTGCACCTTGAAGGCGATCGAGAAGCTCATCTATTCTAGGAATAGGATACTTGTTCTTGACCGTTGATTGATTCAACCCACGGTAATCAATACATAGTCGAAGTGTCCCATCTTTCTTCTTCTGGAATAGAACTGGAGCTCCCCATGGTGAGTTGCTAGGCCGGATGTAGCCTTGGTTTAACAGTTGCTTGAGTTGTTCCTTCAACTCAATAGCTTCCGGAATGGACATTCTATAAGGTCTTTTTGCAATTGGCGCAGCTCCAGGTATTAGCCTTATTTCATGATCAACTTCTCTTGGAGGTGGAAGTTCAGTTAATTCCTCAGGGAATATGTCAGCGTATTCTTTTAGCCAAGAGGGTCCCTCATGAGACTCTTGCTTTTGATCTAACTTGTTGAGTTTGATCAAGTAAACAGGTAATCCTTTCCTCACCCCTTTTATGATCCGCGATACTTTGGCTAACTGGATCCTTGGCACTCCTGCCTCACCTTGAGTTGTAACAAACTCTCTTTCAGAGTTTCGAAAGGAAACTTGGCCCTTTCCACAGTGGATGTGAGTGTCATTAGGCTTAAGCCAATCCATCCCGAGTAGACACTCATGGATACCTAAATTCATGACTCTAAATTTGACTGAGGTTTTCTTTCCTCCCAGATAGAACTCCTCCTTAGCAGTTTGCCTAGCACAAGTTACCTCACGACCGTTTGCCAATTCCACAAGTAGGGTAGGTGCTTCTACTGTGGCAATTCCTAATCTCTTAGCACACGCTGGTGAGATAAAGGAATGTGTACTACCGCAATCAATCAAGGTTTTGAAACCTTTACCTTGATAGTCCGACGGTGTTTGAATTACCGAGAACTGGCGATTCGGGCCCTTCTTATGTAGAGCGGCATGGACCGTCGCTCTTTCGAAATCCGCTTCCATAGTCGGATCTTCCTCTTCCTCTGCTTCACATCTTTGCCTATTGGTAATGCAGGCAGCTCTTCCCCTTCCACGGGCGGCGGCTCCCTGACCGCGGCCAGCACCTTGACGGTGTCCTTCGCTAAGCTTAGGACATTGCCTTTTGAAGTGACCGAGTTCATTGCAGTGGAAACATCGGATGTTTCGGCCACTACCGTGAGTAGGAACAAAGTTGTTGACGTTATTTGTCCTTGCTTTCTTCCTTTGTCCCTGATTGTGTCCTTGAACTCTCTTAACCTGGGGTCTGAATGCTCCTCTGTTCGGGTCGCTATAAGACCAATTCTTAATACCCCTTGGTTTAGCTTGCACTTCCTGAATTATATGTGCCGCTCAAATGAGTGCATCCTGAAGATCTGATGGACGCATAGATTCGAGACGGGTATTTACAGGTGGATTTAAGCCTGCGCAAAATTTAGACACCTGCTGTGTCGTGTCCATTTGTGGTGCATACTTTAAGACTGAGACAAATTTAGAGTAGTATGCGTCAAGAGTGAGTCCTAACTGTTTTAGCTCATAGAACTCATTCATTTTCTGTGTACGATATGCAGGCGGCAAATATCTCCCTTGCACGGCTTGCTTTAACTTCTCCCAGGTAACGGACCCCTCTGAAATCCCTTGATCCCTGCACCATTGTTTCCACCATAGTCTGGCCTCACCGGTGAGTTTTAATTTGGCGAGCATGGGTTGATTGGTAGGTGCAGTACCAGCTGCTTCGAAGTAGTCCTCCATAGATTCAATCCAAATCTCAGCATCCGACTAGACGAATCTGCCTCTCCCGTCAAACTCGGGTGGCTTTATTTGTTTGAGGAGGAACTTCTTCTCCTGGATCACAGTAGTACTTGATGTAGGGGGCGAATTTGGAACCTGTACCTGGGGTTGTGCCTGAGTAAAAGTTTTCTTAACATTATTGTATGATAATTGACATTAGCTTATCTTTAGTTCAGCTATCTCGTAAATCATGAAGCTACTTAACTTTTTGCAACAACCCTGATGCACAATCGAATAGTGATAAAAAGGAAGTCCTTATTTATATTTATATGGCGTAGCCTTATACAACATCTCGTGTGATGATAATCCAATCATTACATTTAGTTTGGGGAGAACAACATTGTATTGGATTTGTGTACAGGAATTGTGTAATAGTAGGGTTTTGGGTCATGAATCTTTAGGAATCGATAATTCATTAGAAGCTCAGGATATCCTTTCCGCTGGAATCCATACTTCCCATGGCGGCCCAATACCTTAATCCTATCAGCTGGAATTACACGGGTTACTTTCTCATATACATATGAGTTCAATTCAACTCTCCGACCTCGAATATGCAAAGTCGAATTTACGTGAGCTTCCACAAAAATGAACAGCTTCACGACTTTCAAATCTTCCAACCACTTGATCCTCTTCAGGTTGGTCTGTAGATAAGCGAACCGGTGGGCCGCTATGTAGTAGATTCCTGAAGACCCCGTCCATATTCTTTCTATATATAAAGGTGATGGGTTATAAATCTGTTCCAGGATGTTCATCATTTCAATTCTCTGCCTATAATGCGGAGAATGCATTGCAGTCATAAACATGATCCGGAACACCAAAAACTTGTTCCACGCCTCGTAATTCTGCAAGACAGTATTGAAGATGAGGAAATGTTTGGACAGGAACAATTTCTTTACTTCATTTTTAATGAAATCTCATGAAAACAATTCCATTGTTGGTTGGCTCTGATACCAACTGTAACGTGTCCACTAGAATCCTCTAGGACACGTCTTGGCAGTCCATCGGAAGGCTGTCTAGAGAACTCCGCCCGGCACTCCCATGGAATGTTACGGGTTTTGTAATCTAGGTCTTTCCGCGTCTGCCACGTAGCGGAAGTGTCCTGGCGTTTCTGCGTAAAGTAGTTCGCTCGGGTCTGACGCTAGTTGCTGCTAGCTAATGACCAAACTAGAAAACCTTAATTCCGGTCGATCCTAAGTGGGAAACGGCCAGGACACTTCCGCTACGTGGCAGACGCGGAAAGACCTAGATTACAAAACCCGTAACATTCCATGGGAGTGCCGGGCGGAGTTCTCTAGACAGCCTTCCGATGGACTGCCAAGACGTGTCCTAGAGGATTCTAGTGGACATGTTACAATTAGGTACATACTTCTTCAATAGGCTGATATGCAATACATTATGAACCTTTAGGAGTTGCACTTTATAAGCATTAGGTCCTAGGCATTTGAGGATTTTTTACGATCCACAATACCTTGGACTTAGCTTCTTGCAATCTCCTAAGGATAGGGAACTCTTCTTTCGGTGTACATGAATGAAGACCATGTTTCCTTCCTCGAAGATTTTATCTTGACGCTTCAAATCTCCATATGCCTTCTGTCTATCCTTGGCAACTTGGATGTCCCGTCTTATTGACTTTATTTAGTCATCCATCTCTTCCAACATCTGCCTTGAAGCTTCAACCCTTAAGGTTGGATCTGAGAAGTTTAGGGGACTTCGATAGTCATGACCATACAATGCTTGGAAAGGGGTCATCTGAATGCTTTGTTGGTAAAATCGTAGTTGTTCTGCATTAAACAACACTTCAAAGAAGAAGAAGAAGAAGGAGTGATGTGGATGAATTTTGAGCAGATGTTATAGGATTTTGCCCCTCTTTTGAAGCCAATGGAACCATCAAATTTTCCATTTGGTGCGCATTCTTTATCTACTAGGGAGCGCTAGGAGATCTAATGCTTAGAGATTACTTCCTAGTAGTCCCATACAAGGATTATGTTTATCTTCTAAGGCTCTATCAGTACATAGTGCTTTGAATCATTGAGCTTTATATTGTGTAAAGTATTTGATAGATTTGAATCCCTTGCCTATTCTTTCTTTTCTTTTCTATCTCCTATTCGCTACTTCCTTCTCTCTTTGATCTTGGGTGGATACAACCTTTCGACTAAAGCTGCTCCAACATTGGTGAACCAGATGTGGAAGGTCACAAGAAGGAAAGATAGGATGGGAGAACCCCTTAAGTATGATTTCTAGTGATGTTTTGTATCAATTAGTGCACAATAGGAATATGCTTATGTCTGTACAACAACAAGAAGTAATGTAGGCTTTTGCTCAAATAGAAAATGTTGTGATGAATGCTCTGTAGGCAGTAGAGTGTGCAATGAAGTTGCTTAATGGCATGAATGTATCTATATATTTGCATACCTATGCTCAATATATAGAGTTTCTTGGAGTGACTCAACTTGCATGGAGCTCGTATATTGTATGGTGTTGGACCTTTTGGGGTCGAAAGTCTACCGCAGGGGTAAGAAAGTCTACTGCAGGGGTAAGAGACAGTAGGGTAAATGGAGATTTAGGGAGAGAAGTAGATAGAAGAGGAGGGGTTTAAAGAAATAGAAGATGTAGAAGAATACTCATAGAGGTGAAGCTTGTCAATTTATTTATGCATCATGATGAGAAGATAAATCTCTTATACACAAAAAAGGTGCATAAAACAATAGCTTCCTCTCTATTACTCAGACAGCCAATCTGATGCTTTCGTTGACTCTGAAAGGGGGGTAAAATAGAAGGACTCCTGATGAGAATACTCCTCGATCACTCCTTCTTCTTCTCCTAGTTCCAAGTGTTGTTTGCTGCTAGTAAACAGCAATCACGCCGTTCGTGTGATTTCGCCAATCTTTCTTTTTGCATACAATCCCCCAAAAATTGTTGAAAGACGCTTGTTTTTTTTACATGTCATCCCATTCTAGAAGTTTTCTACAACTTTTGGATATTTCACTAAAAAAACTAAAATATAAAAAATAGGGTAACTTTTTCTAAAAATCTAGTATTTATGAACTATACTACGGACATTGAGACTAATGATTAATATGGCATTGACTCTCTAGATTAATAAGAAAGCCAAATGGCGATGCATTTTAGAGTTTTTCACAATGTGTCTACATAGTAGCATGACATCCACCCCCTCTTAACCTGCACATCCTCTGGTATGTATCAAAGTCTTAAGGATTTGGAGTGTCAAAAGAAGTATCCTATGCCATGCCAATGTCTTCATCTTCTACCTCTTCTTCTTCCATATTCTCATGTTCATGCTCAGTATCCAACTCATATGTTAAAGAATCCCTATGTTTAAAGAGCTCGATACATTTTCTAGCCACTGGAATACTTAGAGTTGTTCCATCCATCTCATTTAATGAATAGGTAACATTGTCAAAAAGAAACCTTACCACATATGGACCAAACCACCGCTTTGCCATCTTCCGACTGGTAGTATGCTAATTTTTCAAGATGTTGTCATAAACTAACACCCAATCCCCTTCCTGTGTAGCTTCTAGTGGTCGAAGTCTGCGTTGCTTATCAAACCTCTTCTTGTTGTTGGTCCTTGTAGTCTTTAGCTTTTTCATGGTTGTTTCAATGTCTTCAGGCCTTCTTTCTAACTATCTAATGCATAGGACTAGTAACTCTTCTCTATTCAAACCCTCTTCCCATTGTAGATCACTCCAAGTAGCAAATGTCTCCTTACAATAGGCATGATTGGCTATTTTCCATACATTAATTTAGTAGGCATATACCCTGTAATTGCACTATGAGTGGTCCTATCAGCCCATAAATCAAAGGGCAATATTTTTGGCTACTCTTTTATCCTGCCCTTGCATAACTTTGCTGGTGTCTTAATGATAGGATAATGACATCTTTCACTTTTTCCATTTGCTTCGCGATTGTAGGCTAAAGTTAAAGCTAGCTCGGTACCCAATTATGAAAAGAAGTAACGAGCCTCATCCACATCCAATTATCCTCTATCTACAACCACTTTTACCAACACAACCATACCTGCAAAAGACTTCTTCCAATAAGAACTTGCAAACTGCTTGAGTAGTCTTTGTACTAAGAGCTCGACCTTCCACTTGATTTGTCAAGTCTTTTGGTGCAAGCACAAGATATCTCATATTCCATGGTAACCAAATCAGCTACCCATTTGTAATGCATAGACAATGGATAGGTCAGTTGCAACCCATCTCTATGCTTTACCATGGAATACATCTTACAATCACTGCATGATTCCACATAATGCTCCACATATTTATACATGTTTTGCCACCAATACTTCTCTTTGATCTTGGAAAATCTGCCCCGAACTCCTCTATGTCCAACCCATAAGCTTTCATGAAACTCATGCATCACCTGTTGTTGAGAAGCCCTATGTCCCAATACATGTACTAGAGCACCTCTCTTTTTCTTTGTATGCTTCCATAAATATCCATCTTTCAAGAAAAACCCATAAGCTTGTCTTTTAATCCTTTTGAATTAAGTCTCATACCATTCACCCTTCTTTGTCATGAGGCTGAGATATTGGCCTATTTTCAACCAATCATCCTCATACAACTCTTCCAAAAATTGTGTTCTCACTAAAGCATAACACTGATGATGCTTTCTCTCTATTTCCCATCTCTTCTCCATGGTTGGAAGCTCTCTTCTTATTGCTAAAATCGTTGTTACAATAGTTGCACCTATAGTAACAACTATTGCATACTCATTCCCTCCTGTCATTAAGTCGTTCTCAACACATATCACATCGTCCTCTTCATCTTCCATCATCTCCTCTTGATCTTTAAACCTTGCTCATGAAAGCATGTCAATCCTAATTTTTTCTCTACCTACACTATGTTAAAAATTAGGATTCAATGACTTTATATATGCAATCCATTATAACATGGCAATATCAGGAGCTAAGAAATTTACTATCATGCCTAATAGAGGTAGACAAATAGTCTCTACCACTACATGAGCTCGCATAAAATACACCCTATCACACTTAAGGGCTATCACTACACCCCAAAGCTCTCTTTTGACTTGAGAATACCACTATTGCCATCGTTCATTGAGGACCTTTGCTCCAAACCAAATGGCATACGTATTCCCATTAGCATCATCTTGACCCACTGGCCAACCAATGCCAATTAGGCTTATATCCACAAAGAGAATAATACACGGGGGGTTCACTCATAGTAAAGAAGGCATGTCACCTGCGTGCAAGGACTTCTAAAAAAACCCCTATTTATGAAGCTTGTAAGACTAATATATCCCCCTATTTAAGCTTATAAGATATATACATATATGACTTTTTATGTATCCCCTTTCTTAAATGTAAGTCTTCATAGAACATATACTAACTTTAATTTCTTTTTAAAAGTTGGAATTATCCTAAGCAATTAAAAGTATAAAAATGGTCATATCACAAAGTGATTTATGTAGTGGCACTTGGATACCATCGAAGTATATGTTGTAATGTTTTTGAGTGCTTGTGGCCCCTTACCACATGAGGAGAGAGAGTAGGGGAATCGAACCCCTTTATACTTAAAGTTCTCTCTTGGAAGAAGGGGAGTTGAATCTCTTTACCAGAACCATGGTAGAGTGCCAACTCCCCCGCTCCCACACTATGATTAATTCAATAACCCCACTATGTGAGGGTTTAGGGTTTTAACTTTACTTGTCAAGGTCTCTTGTATACCATGGAGAAACTAATCTATGGAGAGCGGTGATTAAATGCATCCCCCCCTTCTTTTTTCCCTCTATCCCCTCCTTAAATTTAAGTTCAATATAAGAAATTAAGAGGGGTCTACCTCTAATGTATATGCTTAAGTGTCCCCTTCCAAAAACCCCCCTCCCTTACACTCACGTGATACCATACAACATCTATAATGAACCCCCCAGGGAACAAAAAGCTGCCCATTCTTATAATTTGCTCTCTTTAGTGTTGGGGCTGAAATGAATAAGCTCTTTAACTTCTGACCTACCTTCGTATGTTGTTTACCCCACTAAAACTTTTTCCATTTTCTCAAGAGCTTATATAAACTTTCAACCATATGAGAAAAATGTGGAATCCATATCAAGTAAAAGACACATGCACCCAAAAATTCACCTCGGATACATCGAACATGTCTCCCGCATCCTACTTATGGCATCAATCTTTACTAGTGAGGGCTTTCTTTCATATGGTCCACCCATGTGCCCAATAACTACTACTTCCTCCACTCCAAAAACCAACTTTTCTCCTGACAAAGTCAAATTCACTTCTTCAAGATGGCTCAAAGTCCTGTCAGAATCAGCAATATGATCAGCCACAAATCTTCTACATCCCTACTCATTCAGTTATTCATTCTTCTTATAAATATCACACTCTTTTATCGACAAATCATCAAGAAAGGCTAAGGTCAACTAAGGGATATACTCCCTCAAAACTTTATGCATAGCATTTATCATATGCGCCATTGAATTGGTTGCTCCCTCTGAAGGTGTACACATTCTAACCGATCCAAGCAGTGATACTACTGAGAATCACACAAGGTTTGCTGCCTAGGCTCTCTCGAGCCCACTTCACAAAGAGAGGATTCTAGCCATAAACCATAGGGATCAAAGGCTCTTAATTCCATAATAAGACCACTAATAGATTAATTAGCAGGGATCCTTGAGCCACTACATTTGCAAGTTAATCCAAAAGGAAGTATATCAATGTTACACTTGGTTCATAGTGAGTGAGAAATGAGGGGGAGTGATACACATGAAGCCCTCTACGCATAGGATATAGTATCCATTGTGTCCTCTTAAAATGACATTGAACTAAGTTTAATATAGCATACTAGATAGTCACACATTTAACCACTTCTTAAATCTAGCACCTTAAAGGATAACTATTAGCTCACCAAGACCACCCATTCATAGAATGAATCCATCAAGGATCTTTCCCTGGTGCTTTCCTCTAGGTTTGTTATACTTATCTAGTTATCCTAACATATTTATGTTTGACATGCAAAAAAAACATTCTTCATTAGCCATTAAACACTGGTTCCTTTGCGTAAATTATGAACATAGATACAAAGAGTATTAAAGAAATATTTTGAAAGAAATTATAAATCAATATACTTATCCTGCATCTTCTCTAAGATTCAATGCCAACTCAACATTTTATCCCTTAATCTGGGACTTGTGTCTAATCTAAGACATACGATCCACCAATCCACCCTTCTCTATCAGCAAGGTATTCTAGAAAGTCTATCATCCTTGGTCATGTAGGGGTTGGGCAATTCCAACGAGTATAAGGGGTTTATTAGCTAGATCCCCCTTGGCCCCCTCATGATCTCCTCCTACCCAAAGGCTACCTATGAAGAGACCTTTCATACCTAGGGTTCGTCTGAACCTCTAGTGCAGTTAATATAGCCCCTTTCTAAAGGGCTCCCATCACTAATCTTGGGAAGATTTAGTGTATAATAAAAAACCCACCCATAAGAGCACAAGATATTTGTATAAATACACAATCAAGTAATCAATTTATCAATAACAACTAGAAGTCAATTATTTTCCATTGCATCAATCTAAATAATCTATTTGAATATTCCATAAAAGTTGGCATTTCTTAAAAGGATAAATTCAACAACCCAAACAACATCTTTAGGATACTTTGCAAAAGAAGATGCAATTTCCAATAACTTATCCATCCTTAGAGTGAAAGCATATAAGTGATACATACCATTGTACCAATACTTAAGTCACATGTTAACATAATATGTCTCTAATCCTTTTCTTACATTGCAAGCTATTTTTCTACATGCTCAACACTTTATCGTATATAGTCTTTGTACAATATTTCTTCATTCCATTCCCATGCATAATATTTACTTCAATGAACACTCATCCCATTAGTTCCACACAAGTCTATATAAACTTTTGTACTAATGAACTTGAGCTAAGGTTCAGAGATAAAAGATTCTTGAGAGAGCACCATAGCTTGTTTATAATCTCAACTCCAGGAAGTAAGATCCATTACAATTAGCCTAAGAGAAGTAGAAAAAAAAAACATAGGAAAGCACTTAGAGCCCTTTTTAATCGTAGATTTGATGTACTCCCCTATTTGTAGCAATAACAAAATGAAGGTGGGATCAAGGAATCACCCTCTATCTTGGTATTTAAACTTAGAGGTGTTGCCTCTTGCCAAGATTTGGTAGTTGGACCAATTGATGCACAAGAACTGATGGAAGAACTTGCAATGCAATGGAACTTGCTATTGAGCCCTTGAACAAAAAATCTCTTATCCTCTCCTTCTTTCTGCCATCATCCCTCTATCTTCTCTTGTTTTTCTTCTTCTGTGTATTCTTCTCTTCTTCTTCTCTATATATGTCTCTTGATCTTCCATTAGCTCTATCCCCATCTCTATCTATATCTCCTTCTCCCTCTATTTCTATCTCTCTTCTCCTCCTCTACTTCTTCTTTATTTCCTCTTCCCTTCCTTTTCTCTTCTCCTCTCTCTCTCTTCTTCTCCTTTGTAATATTTCTTGCTAAAAAATATAACGTACTCGTGAGTCTCATGCAATGACGATGCCGGCATTGAATATACGGACGGTGCGACCTTTTACTCGACGTATCCTAATCTTCATTGGCAAAAAAGAGACCAAAGGTTTAAAGAAACCCCCATATCCTCGTATGAACCTCCTCTTGGGAGGAGGTCATGAGGATAATATTGGAATTATGGAAAGTTTTTTTAAAATTATCCCCTCTTTCCCCTAGCCGATGGTCATGCTGGAGGAGAGGCAGAGAGGTGCTTATGACTAAGCATCTAGCTGAAGAGATGGGCGGAGTTAATGCCCATGCAATAGGCCCGCGTGCATCGTGAGGGAGCTCCCCCTCCCTAGCCTATAAAAACCTTGTGGGGGGGAGTGAAAAAAAGGAAGAGGAAAATAGGAACGTAAAGCCGTCAGAGAGAAGGAAGTGGCTAAAGTCGTGAGGAGGGAATACTTGTGCAGAACGTCCACCAGCTGCCATCGTGAGAACGTGAAGAGGTGGGGACGTCGCCGTCACTATCAGACCGCCATCTGCCACCGCAGATCCGCCACGGCCATCACTCGGCCCTGCCACCAATAAGCCGCCATTCTAAATCACCTTCTCTCTCATCCACGTGGTTCCACCACGTTTTTCAGAAGCTTCAAGAAGCTTCTTGAAGCTTCTAAGGGCTCTTCCAAGCCCCCCTTCCTGTGGGTTTCCACCCCCCCCAATGAAAATTCTTTAAAATCATTAAGCCCCCTTCCTTTGAGGCTTTCATAAGGCCTTCCCTTGTGGGTTTTTATATAACCCCCGGAGTTTAAGCCCTTTCCAAGCTTGCTTTACACCCCTTCCCTGTTGGAATTTAAGCCCTTTTGCCCACCTTAGGCCGGGTTTTCAAAGCTCTCCCCTCAGAACTTCCATAAAACCATTTGAAAACCTTTCTGTGGATTTCGCCCCGCCCTCACAAGTTATCTTAAAAGCCCTTCCTAGGGACTTTTATAAACCCTTTCTAAAGGGGTCTTTATAACCCCAGAATTTAAGCTACCTTTCCCCCTTTGCATACTACAAAGCTATTTTTTCTTCTTTCCGTGGATTCCCACACTAGACGGTTAAGCCCCTTTTCGTGAAGAACACTTTTATTCCCAGAACTTCTACGAAAAGAAGGGGAGTTCATAGGTTTTTATTTCTAAGGGCCGGTTCCAAAAGACGGAGAAATTAATCAAGGAAGCCGAATCTCAAAGGAAGTTTCACTTGCGAAGGACATGGCCAAGATCATAAATCTGCGTCCAAGGAAAAAAGGCCGAATTCACGATGGCCCCTAAGAAGTTACAAGGGGCAACCGTAGGAGGATCATCTCCTAACATCCATGTGGAAATTTCACCACAAGTCCAGGTTTTTCTTCGTAATTTTGATTAACATCGTAATATTTCGATTGTGCATGGATCATTTATGGAATTAGGATGCACTTTTTAAATTAAAATACCTTGGCTAAATTAAAGGAAATAGCTTACGATCAAAGAATCGGTCATTTGTATTTTTCAAATAAACGAATGAAAAAAAGAGCATAAGATCTTTATGAATTCCTAGCAAGTGGGTTTTTAGGCATTGTAAAGTTACGAAATTAGATCAACTAGTGATCATCTTTACAAAGTCGAGTTTATTGTTGTATACTTCGATTATGCATGGAAAGTATGAATCGCATGTCACATTATTAGACGTCTCTTCTTCGCAATGATTCGTTAATGAAAGTTGCTAATAATCTGTAGGAATTTGCAAGGCATGGAAATGGTTCTTGAGTTGCATGAAGTAGATTAAACTCTAGGCAATTCACATAAATTTCAATCAATTACGTAGGTAGTTACGAAAGGTTGTGTGATGCTCATTCAGCATACTAATAATTCATTTAGAAATGAAATTAGGAAAAGGATGCATGGTTCGTTTTAACATAAGCCCTAAAATATTAGCAGCATAAATCGTGAATGCATCAATAGGAATTATGCCGTAACTCAACATATGCTTTGATCTTAACCAGAAAAGTTAGGGTTTGTAAAATCTACTCATACTTAGGCAATGAATCAGGTGGTTATGGTAGTGTAATTATCTTCAAGAATAGACATGTAAATTGGTTTAACCTAAACACCTAAATTGCAAGGGACTCGTTTAGGAATGGTTCAATTGATGCAACATATCACAAGTGCTAACTAGGATTTAGCACGTTGAGGACGTGACCTAGTCGCTCTTATTGCCAAAGATGAAACTCTTATACCCTAAAGACTTGCCCACATTCACGGAATGTAGGGACAATAGGACGTACCTGCGAGAGACGATCTAGGGTTTTTACCCTAAGGATCGCTCGCTAAAAGGATAAAACTCGATTTGAAATTGGAACCCTAGGATTGACAATGTCGGCCTAGTGCAATCAGGAACGGATTGTTATATCTAATCATGATTTTGTGATTAGAAGACTCCATTCGATGGTAGTCGCATAGTTTTTGATGCGACACTTGTGCAACAAGTTGCAGAGTCGCATGATCTTATGATTTGATCACAAGGGAATGGCCAATTCCTCGAAATGAGATTGACAGTTTTTTGTGCAAGTTTTTCTTGCAAGAGGATGAGTAGTCATCCTGACATGGCACCTTTCTTGGGAAAAGTGACCAAGATAAGGAAATTAGAACCAACAAATGATTTGTTGTAAGAAATCTTAATAAAACGAAGTAAAGAAAATGTTTCTGTTCCAAACATTTCCTTACTTTCAATACTGTCTTGCAGAATTATGAAGCATGGAACATGTTCTTAGTGTTCCGAGTCATGTTTATGACCGCAATGCATGCCCCAGTTTATTGACAAAGGGTTGAGATGATGAACATCCTAGAGTGTATCTATAATCCATCGCCTTTGTACGTGGAACGAAGATGGATGGGTTCCTCAAGAATCTACTATATAGCTGCCCACCAGTTTGCATATCTTCAAATCAACCTAAAGAGAATCAAGTGGTTGGAAGACCTGAAGATCGTGAAGCTGTTCATTTTTGTGGAGGCTCATGTAAAGTCAACTTTATATATTCGAGGTTGGAGGGTTGAGCTGAACTCATATATATATGAGGAAGTGACCCGTGTAATCCCCGCCGACAGGATCAAGGTGTCGGGGCGCTATGAAAAGAATGGGTTCCAAAGGAAAGGATACCCTAATCTTCTGATGACTTACCGATTCCTGAAAAGTCATGATCGAAAACCATACTATTATCCAGTTCTCGTAGATAAATGTAATACAACATTATTCTCCCCAAACTAAATGTAAACAGTTGCCCTATCATCCCAAGAAATGTTGTATTCCGAAAGGGCTATGCCCATATAAATGCAATAAGACTTCTTTTTATCAATGTCTATTTTGTTCATGAGAATTGATAAGAAGTTAAGTGGTTAGATTACTTGGTTGATAGCGGAAATGGAGGTGAAATATAAATCATAACGATTAACAAGTAATAACTTTAAGAAACCTTTATCCAGGCACAACCCTAGGTATAGATTCCCAGTTCGCCTCCTACATCAAGTACTTCCGTAATCCGGGGGAAGAAGTTTCTTCTCAAGCAGATTAAGCCGCTTGAATTTGACGGGAAAGTCAGGTCCGTCCAAGCGGATGCTAAAATTTGGGTTGAATCCATAGAGGATTACATTGAAGCAGCCGGTACTGCACCCGCCAATCAGGCTATGCTCGCCAAGCTGAAGCTCAGCGGCAAAGCCAGGCTTTGGTGGACGCAATGGTGCAGAGATCAAGGGATCGCAGAAGGATCAATTACCTGGGAAAATTTGAAGAAGGCTGTGCAAGGAAGATACTTATCACCTGCGTATCGCATACAGAAAATGAATGAGTTCTACGAGCTGAAACAGCTGGGACTCACTCTTGACGCATACTACTCTAAATTCGTCTCACTTCTTAAGCATACACCACAGATGGACATGACATAGCAGGTGTCAAAATTTGTGTTAGTTTAAACCCACCAGTGAATACCCGTCTCGAATCTATGCGCCCATCAGATCTTCAGGAAGCACTCATTTGAGCTCCGCCTATAATCCAAGAGGTGCAGGCTAGGCCAAGAAGTAACAAAACTTGGTCTTCTAATGACGCGAACAAAGGAGCATATAGGCCTCAAATGAAGAGAGTTCAAGGTCAGAATCAAGGACAAAGAAAGAAAGCAAGGACTAATATTATCAAGAACTTTGTTTCTACTCAAAGCAATGGCCGAAACCTCTGTTGTTTCCATTGCAACGAGCTCGGTCATTTCAAGAGGCAATGTCCCAAGCTTGGAGGAGGACATCGCCAGGCACCTTTCCAAGGAACTGGCTATGGCCAGGGAGCCGCTATCCAAGGCAGAGGAAGAACCACGTGCGTTGCCAACAGGGAAATATGCGAAGAAGAAGATCCGACCATGGAAGCAGAGTTTGAAAGGGCGACATTCCATGCCGCTCTACACAAGAAAGGCCCGAATCGCCAATTCTCGGTGATTCAGACACCATCGGACTATCAAGGTAAAGGTTTCAAAACCTTGATTGATTATGGCAATACACATTCCTTTATCTCACTAGCTTTGCAAGAAGATTAGGAATAGCCATAGTAGAAGCACCTACCTTGCTTGTGGAATTAGCAAATGGTCGTGAGGTCACTTGTACCAGGCAAACTGCTAAGGTGGAATTCTTTCTGGGAGGAAAGAGGACTTCGGTCAAATTCAAAGTCATGAACCTAGGTATCCATGAGTGTCTACTCGGAATGGATTGGCTTAAACCTAATGATGCCCACATTCATTGTGGAAAGGGCCAAGTTTCCTTTCAAAACTCTGAAGGGGATTTAGTCACAACTCAAGGTGAGGCTAGAGTGCCAAAAATTCAATTGGCCAAAGCATCTCGGATTATAAAGGGAGTCAGAAAAGGACTACATGTCTACTTGATTAAGCTCAACAAGTTAGATCAGAAACAAGAGTCTAGTGAAGGACCTTCATGGCTAAAGAAATACACGGATGTATTTCCTGAAGAGTTGACAGAACTCCCGCTCCAAAGAGAAGTGGATCATGAGATCAAGCTAGTACCAGGAGCTGCACCAATTGCAAAGAGACCTTATAGAATGTCCATCCTGGAAGTAATCAAGCTAAAGGAACAACTCAAGCAATTGCTAGATCAGGGCTACATCTGTCCTAGCAGTTCACCATGGGGAGCTCCAATAATATTCCAGAAAAAGAAAGATGCAACACTTTGATTGTGTATTGATTACAGAGGGTTAAATCAATCAACTGTGAAGAACAAGTACCCTAACCCTAGAATAGATGAGCTTCTTGATCATCTTCAGGGTGCGAAGATCTTCTCCAAGTTTGATCTCAGGTCTAGTTATTATCAGATAAGGATCAAGGATGAAGATATCCCACAGATGGCCTTCAACACAAGATATGGACACTTTGAGTTTCTAGTTATGTCATTCGGGCTTACGAATGCACCTGCCACCTTCAACAGGTTAATGCAAGATATCTTTAGGCCATATCTTGATGACTTCATACTCGTCTTCTTCGACGATACTTTAGTCTATTCCAAACAGGAATCTCCCTAACTTTGGATTGTCCTTGAGACAATGAGGTCACACAAGCTGTATGCTAAGATGAAGAAGTGTGCATTCTTCAAGCGTCAAATTGAATATATGGGATTCATTGTATCAGTGGAAGGAATCTCAGTGGATCCGGCCAAAGTTAGAGATGTGCTAGAATGGCCAATACCAACAACTGTCAAAGAAATACACAGTTTTCTTGGATTGACAGGATGGTATAGGGTCTTCATAAAAAACTATGCCTTGATTGCAGTACCTCTGACAGACTTACTGAAGAAGCAAACATCCATTGCATGGTTAGCTCTACTGAAAAAACTAGCTTTGATAGATTGAAGCAAAGTTTGGTATCAGCTCCTAACCTAAAACTTTCAGACCTCAGTATGGAGTTTGAGGTAGTAACTGATGCTAGCATGCTTGCCTTAGGATGTGTGCTCATGCAGGAAGGTAATCCTGTAGCATACTCTTCAAGGAAACTGAAGAGCCATGAGAAGAATTATACTACCCATGATTTAGAATTGTTAGGTGTCATCCATGCTCTAAAGCTTTGGAGACACTATCTATTGGGTAACAAGTTTACTCTAGTGAGTGATCATAAAAGTCTCAAGTGGATTTTTACCCAGAACGAGCTCAACATGAGGTAACGTCCATGGATTGAAGTACTGGAGAAGTATGACTTTGAAATCAAGTACCGACCTGGAAAGGAGAATGTAGTTGCCGATGCACTCAGTCGTCGCAAGGCATTCCTTAATTCCCTAATCTTGCAAAACCCATCAATAGCTAGATCTCTAGCCACAAGGGTATCCATGCCGAACAATCCAATACTTGAGCTAGCTAGAGAGGAAGCATGCCATGATTTATCCTATCAAAAGATGCTAAGGGAGATCTCTATCAAGGACCAAGACCAAAAGTTATAGGCTAAGTATCATGAATTCTCTATCAATAGTGGACTTGTCTACTATAGAACAAGAGCATGTGTACCAGCAAGCCAGTCACTTAAGCAGAAGATATTGTGGGAAGCTCATGATTCCCCTTTCTCAGGACATCCTAGCTATGCCAAGACTCTCAATGCAGTTAGGAAGAGCTACTATTGGGAGAGATCTAAAGGTGACGTTCTCAAATATGTCACTGAGTGTTTGTCTTGTCAACGTTTCAAAGCCGAACATGTCAAAATGCCATGAAAGTTACAACCACTCGACATTCCCCAAATGAAATGGGAATTCATCAGTATGGACTTTGTTGTTGGCCTACCCCAAGTTCAGGGAGGATACAACTCCATCATCGTTGTGGTTGACATGCTTACTAAGGTTACACACCTTATTCCAGTAAAGACAAACTATAAAGCCTCAGACATTGCAAGGTTGTTTATCAAGGAGATATTCAAGCTACATGGGCTACCTAGAAGAATCATTAGTGATCGTGATTCTCTCTTCACATCACACTTTTGAAGAGCTATCTTTGAAGCCATTGGGACTCAACTCTGTTTTAGTACAGCTTACCATCCCCAAACTGATGGCCAAACGGAGCAAGTAAATCAAGTCATCGAAGATATGCTAAGGGTACACTGCTATCGTGAACCAAAAAGGTGGATTCAATAATTGCCTTTGGTGGAATTTGCCTACAATGCTTCTTACCAACAGAGCATTCAGATGACCCCTTTCCAAGTATGGTCATGACTGTTGAAGTCCCCTAAACTTCTCAGATCCAAGCTTGAGGGTTGAAGCTTCAAGGCAGATGTTGGAAGAGATGGATGACCAAATAAAGTCAATAAGAGAGGACATACAAGCCGCCAAGGAATAGACAGAAGGCATACGCGGATTTGAAGCATCAAGATAGAATCTTCGAGGAAGGAGACATGGTCTTCATTCGCGTACGCCCAAAAAAGAGTTCCCTATCCTTAGGGGATTGCAAGAAGCTAAGTCCAAGGTATTGTGGACCATATAAGATTCTCAAATGCCTAGGACCTAATGCTTATAGATTGCAACTCCCTGAGAACCTAAAGGTTCATAATGTATTCCATATCAGCCTATTGAAGAAGTATGTACCTAATCCTAACCATGTACTTGATGACCAACAAGTTGTAATGCCTAGTCAAGGATTCCTTGAACTACGGCTTGGCAGGATCTTAGATGTTAGGGAGAGACAATTGAGATCCAGAACCTTGAGAGAATGCCTCGTCGAGTGGAAAGATTATCCTGAGGAGGATGCCACTTGGATAGATGAAAGCACTCTCAACCATCAATATCCCCAGTTTATCTTGAGATGAGGATATCTCGATTTCTCTAAGGGGGAGAGAATGTAATATTTCCTGCTGAAAAATATTACCTACTCGTGAGTCTCACACAATGACGATGCCGGCATTGAAAATATGGACGGTGCGACCATTTACTCGATGTATCCTAATCTTCATTGGCAAAAACGAGACCAAAGTTTTAAAGAAACCCGCATATCCTCATATGAACCTCCTCTTGGGAGGAGGTCATGAGGATAATATTGGAATTATGGCGAATTCTTTTAATTATCCCCTCTTTCCCCCAGTCGACGGTCGTGCTGGAGGAGATGGAGAGAGGTGCTTATGACTAAGCATCTAGTTGGAGCCATGGGGGGAGTTAATGCCCATGCAACACGCCTGCGTGTGCCGTGAGGGAGCTCCCTCTCCCTAGCCTATAAAAACCTTGTGGGGGGGAGTGAAAAAAAGGAAGAGGAAAATAGGAATGTAAAGCCGTCAGAGGGAAGCAAGAGGTTAAAGTCGTGAGGAGGGAATGCTTGCGCAGAACGTTCGCCAGGTGCCGTCGTGAGAATGTGAAGAGGAGGGGATGCCGCCACCGCTATCAGACCACCATCTGCCCCGCCGAACCCCCCCCCAAAAAAATTCTTTAAAATCATTTAAGCCCCCTTCCTTTGAGGCTTTCATAAGGCCTTCCCTTGTGGGTTTTTATATAACCCCTAGAGTTTAAGCCCTTTCCAAGCTTGCTTTACACCCCTTCCTTGTTGGAATTTAAGCCCTTTTGCCCACCTTAGGCCGGGTTTTCAAAGATCTCCCCTTAGAACTTCTAGAAAACCATTTGAAAACCTTTCCGTGGATTTCCCCCCCCCCCCCCCCCCCCCCTCACAAGTTATCTTAAAAGCCCTTCCTAGGGACTTTTATAAACCCTTTCTAAAGGGGTCTTTATAACCCCGGAATTTAAGCTAACTTTCCCCCTTTGCATACTATAAAGCTATTTTTTCTTCTGGCACAGTTGGCTAGCGCGTAGGTCTCATAGCTCTCTGAGAAATCGCCATGGGGGGAGTTAATGCCCATGCAACAAGCCGCGTGCGTGGTGAGGGAGCTCCCCCTCCCTAGCTTATAAAAACCTTGTGGGGGGGAGTGGAAAAAAGAAAGAGGAAAATAGGAATGTAAAGCCGTCAGAGGGAAGGAAGAGGCTAAAGTCATGAGGAGGGAACGCTTGCGCAGAACATCCGCCAACTTCCGTCATGAGAACCTAAAGAGGAGGGGACGTCGACGCCTCTATTAGACCGCCATCTGCCGCCGAAGCTCCACCACGGCCATCACTCAACCCTGCCACCAACAAGTGGCCATTCTAAATCACCTTCTCTCTCATCCACGTGGTTCCACCATGTTTTTTAGAAGCTTCAAGAAGCTTCTACGAGCTCTTCCAAGTCCCCCCTTCCAGTGGTTCCCCCCCTCCCCCCCAACAAAAATTCTTTAAAATCATTTAAGCCCCCTTCCTTTGAGGCTTTCATAAGGCCTTCCCTTGTGGGTTTTTATATAACCCTCGGAGTTTAAGCCCTTTCCAAGCTTGCTTTACACCCCTTCCCCATTGGAATTTAAGCCCTTTTGCCCACCTTAGGCCGGGTTTTCAAAGCTCCCCCCTTAGAACTTCTAGAAAACCATTTGAAAACCTTTCCGTGGATTTTTCCCTCCCCTCACAAGTTATCTTAAAATCCCTTCCTAGGGACTTTTATAAACCCTTTCTAGAGGGGTCTTTATAACCCCAGAATTTAAGCTACATTTTCCCCTTTGCATACTACAGAGCTATTTTTTCTTCTTTCCATGGATTCCCACACTAGACGGTTAAGCCCCTTTCCGTGAAGAATACTTGTATTCCCGGAACTTCTACGAAAAGAAGGGGAGTTCATAGGTTTCTATTTCTAAGGGCCAGTTCCAAAAGGCTGAGAAATTAATCAAGGAAGCCGAATCTTAAAGGAAGTTTCGCGTGCGAAGGAGATGGCCAAGATCATAAATCTATGTCTAAGGCAAAAAGGCCGAATTCGCGATGGCCCCTAAGAAGGCATAAGGCACAGCCACAGGAGGATCATCTCCTAACATCCATGTGGACATTTCACCACAAGTCCACGTTTTTCTTCCTAATTTTGATTAACGTCGTAATATTTCGATTGTGCATGGATCATTTATGGAATTAGGATGCACTTTTTCGATTAAAATACCTTAGCTAAATTAAAGGAAATAGCTTACGATCAAAGAATCGGTCATTTGTATTTAAAATAAACGAATGAAAAAAAGAAGATAAGATCTTTATGCATTCCTAGCAAGTGGTTTTTTAGGCATTGCAAAGTTATGAAATTAGATCAACTAATGATAATCTTTACAAAGTCGAGTTTATTGTTGTACACTTTGATTATGCATGGAAAGTATGAATCGCATGTCGCATTATTAGACATCTCTTCTTCGCAATGATTCATTAACGAAAGTTGCTAATAATCCGTAGGAATTTACAAGGGATGGAAATGGTTCTTAAGCTGCATGAAGTAGATTAAACTCTAGGCAGTTCGCATAAATTTCAATCAATTACGTAGGTAGTTAAGAAAGGTTATGTGATGCTCATTCAGCATACGAATAATTCATTCAAAAATAAAATTAGGAAAAGGCTGCATGGTTCATTTTAACATAAGCCTTAAAAGCTTAGCATCATAAATCGTGAATGCATCAATAGGAATTATGCCCTAACTTAACATATGCTTTGATCTTAACCAGAAAAGTTAGGGTTTGTAAAATCTACTCATACTTAGGAAATGAATCATGTGGTTACCAAAATGGTAGCGTAATTATCTTCAAGAATAGACAAGTAAATTGGTTTAACCTAAACACCTAAACCGCGAGGGACTCGTTTAGGAATAGTTAAATCGATGCAACATATCCCAAGTGCTAACTAGGATTTAGCACATTGAGGACGTGACCTAGTTGCTCTTATTGCCAAAGTTGAAACTCTTATACCCTAAAGACTTGCCCACATTCACGGAATGTAGAGACAATAGGACGTACCTGCGAGAGACGATCTAGGGTTTTTACCCTAAGGATCGCTCGCTAAAAGGATGAAACTCGATTTAAAATTGGAACCCTAGGACCAACAATATCGGCCTAGTCCAATCCAGAACGGATTGTTATATCTAATCATGATTTCGTGATTAAAAGACTCCATTCGATGGGTAAATAGTCCCATAGTTTTGGATGCGACCCTTGTGCAACAAGTTGCAGAGTCGCATGATCTCGTGATTTGATCACAAGGGAATGGCCAATTCCTCGGAATGAGATTGGCAATATTTTGCACAAGTTTTTCTTGCAAGAGGATGAGTAATCATCCTAACATGGCACCTTTCTTGGGAAAAGTGACCAAGATAAGGAAATTGGATAATTGCTTGGAAGTAAAAGACCAATCAGTAAATTGGAATAACATATTTACTGCTAATAGAACTTAAGGTATTGGTTAAGTTGGGTTAATAGGGTACGGCCCTAACCCAAGGATATAAGGGTTAACAAACAAACCCTTGGAAATCTTGCCAAGTCACAATTGATCCTGGAAGTGAATGCTGAATGCATTCGAAAACCTTAGCAGTTGGCTAAAAATAACAACCATTGGAAATGATTGTGCTTGTAACAGTTGTATAGAGCACTATTTGCTGTGTTTGCTCAAAGAATTAAAGGATGAAAAGATATCTATTGCTTCAGGTTGAAGGCCTAAAGGGAGAGGCAGCTTCAGTTACCCCCGACTACCTGCCTGACCCTAACCAAGGGGGTTGTTAACCATGCTAGGAAGGTGGACCAAACCCACCACAAGAGGTCTCTTCGTTGAGCGCTACTTTGAGCAAGAGGACGCTTGGGTGCCAGGGGGCTTTGGCCGTAAATCCCTCGCCTTCTGGGCCCTGCACAAGACGCTAACGTGACTCGGGATTGCATCTCGAGGCCTGCATACTAGTCTACGAGCGGAATCTTGGATTAGTAATCCCTGTGGATTGCTGGATATCCTTCGAGCGGATAAGCCTATGGGATGTACTTTATAAATGTATTCCAAAGATAAATATGATAACCTGTTGAAAAGAAACTTGTTTGACACTGCTTTTCTATGTCAAGTGCTATGATTACGTGAAGGAACCATTACCTAACGGGCTAATTAAGGAAGCTGATTGATGCATGTCCAACTAAATGTGGTAGATAATTAGACAACTAAAACAACCTGAGGAAAGTGCAGAGGATGTGGCCATGGGTCCGTCCTATGGATGGATGGTCCTGGTTAGCTAGGAACTTTTCTCAATCATGAAGAACAGCAAGAATATCATTTCAAAAGACAAGAACATCAAGGGCGCTGACCTAGAGTCTAGGTTATAGTAATTCTGATTTACGTTGTTTTAGGGGAACGGAATGGGACTATGCCTTATCGTAGAGAGGTTGAGCTTTACATCCCTCTCGTTTCACAATCTCCTTGAACCAAGTGCAACATAAATCCGCTTTGGCCCTGGCGTTTCTGTGTAAAGTAGTTTGCTTGGGGTTCGACGCTAGTTGCCATTTAGGAAATGACCATTAGGGAAATCCTTGATTGAGGTCGGTCCTAAGTAGGAACGGCCAGAATACTTCCGCTACGTGGCAAACACAGAAAGTCCTAGATCGCAAACCCCATGAAATTCCATGGGAGTGCCGAGCAGAGCTTTCTAGACATCCTTTCCGATGGACTACTAAGACGTGTCCTGAAGATAACAGATGGACACGTTACATCCTTCCCCTCTTTTCCGTGGTCTATACCTCCCTCTTCTTTTTTTTCCTTTGTTCTCCTTCTCTTCCACTATCTTCTCCTCTTCTCCTTACACTATCTTCTCTCTCTCTCTCTCGCTTTGCATATTAGTAACTTGCTTCAAAAGAAAACAATGACTAAGCTGTTAAGCCCTAGTTTTAAGGCTTCTATAGCCTTTCTAAAGCCCATAATTCAAATAATAGCTATCCTTTGATCATCTCTGTCTCTTGATGATAGGCTCAATGTAGATTGTGTGTGGTGATTGAGTGGCTCAAAGCGGTGATCACTCTCAATGATGACTATGTGGTCACAGGTTCTCTTTGTTGAACTCAAAGGAAGGAGGTGGCATTGATCATGAGGTAACAAGGTGCCACTGATTATGGCACACACACTTAAGCAATTCTTTATCCTTAAAAAATAAAACATGTAAAGATTTATAACCTTTAGAGACCACCCCCCCTAAAGGCCTTTTCATATGCAAGGCGGGGACATTATATCATTTGCCCCTTAGAGAAATCAAGATGTTCCCATTTGAAATCTGGGGAGTAACTTAGATTATAGGATGCGTGTGTTAGGGCTCACCATGCTTTTGCTACATACACCACTCTGATTATGCATAAATATTTAACTTCAAGATAACTTAGTGAACTGAAGGGAAAATTTAGTGCAAGAATAGGAAATCATTCCAAGTATAGGGCTTATTACATCTCAAAAAGATCATTTTTTTGGATTTATAATCATCTTCCAGGATCTTAAGGCGAACTAGCCCTCCATCAATATGTAATTCTTGAGGGAAGCAGAATGCTATACTTCTGGGGCATTGCTTTGTTGCGAGTTCCTATACTTCTAGATCCAATTTAGGGAAATTATCTTAGATGTGCCCTAGCTCATTAGAAAGGAAGCATCGATGATTAGGGTATCACCCTTAGATGTGCCCTAGCTTACCGCACTCATTATACTTTTTTCTTGGTCCTTTGAGTCATCATAGCCTTTTTTGGTATCTAAAGCTAAAACTATCAAGGGCACTACTCAAGTGGAACCCTCAAATCTATCCATGCAAGATTGAATAGCAGTTAAGGAAGCAAAGGCCCCAAGAGACCCTCATACCCAAGCTAGCAAAGCACACCACTACTAAAACCATAGAACCTAAGATCACTAAGCCCCCGGCACTATGAAAATCCATTGATCAAAACTGTAGCCGACTCCCATTGACTCGACCGCCCCCAAGGAGCCTAGTGACCCAGCTACTTCTCAAGCTAATTGTAGCACATCCTCTAAGCTGCAAGCCCAACCCATGGTCCCTAAGGATGCCATTACTCCTAAGGACCCACCTGAGGATGAGCCACTAGAAGCTCCATTTTCTAGCTCAAACTAACCCTACCCGCTGTGCCAATAGGTCTTAATCCATCCTAGGAACAATGATCATTGGCTAAAGACCTAACTGAACACATAGAGACGACCTGGTCACCTGCATCAACCAACTTGCATCAACCAAGCACTTAGATGCCACTCATTAGGAGAAATATGGACTCTCTTTTTTACCCCTTAAGGAGTGAATAAAGAAATATTGGCCTAACTAATGAGAGAGTTGGGATTCCAGATTCATCTAACATGAATCTTCTAGCCATATCTTGGCCCAAATCTTCCCTCAGCAGTAAAATAAGGGGAAATATGGGGAATACAATGCTGACACTTCTTGGAAGTTTGGGATTTGAATTTTTATTTTCTTATCTTTTCCATGTTTGACTTTTCATTTCTTCCCTTTTCAGTTTCCCCCTCTTTCTTAGGCAGATCTCAATTTATCTCTTTCCTTGCTTCTTCTTTCTTGACGAAATCTTAAAATCTCATTATTGCTTGCCCTATCTGTAACCTTGTGAAATTTAATTTTCTCTACACAAACATAGAGTGAGTTTCACAGGTTTTATGAGAGAAAAGCTTGTTCTATCAAAGCCCTAAGATTTTCTTCACAAAACTTTATAGGTATATTGTTCTCTTCCATGGATGTTCTATGGTAAAGTTTTATCTCGTTTGGACAAAACCTATGCAAGTTATATGCATTCTATGACATATAATTTGTTTTGTTTTGTTACTCTAGGAGTCTCTTACAGTCAAGAACAATGATCTTTTTGAACACTCAACAACATCTTACAGTTTCTTTGTAAACAAATTTACAAGTACGTTGTCTTGTTTTTTTGCTACTCCATGATTAAATTTTATCTCGTTTGGAAAAAATGTATGCAAGCTATATGCATATTGAGTTTTCCTTTGTTTTTTTACTCCCAAAGTCCTTGAGGGTGGAGAACAATGATTTTTAAAAACTCAACTTCATCAACGTCATTGGGCTTCTTTGCAAAGAGAGCCATAGATATATTGCCACTTTTTTCTATTGCTCCATGGTTAAGTTTCAACTCATTTGGACAAAGCATATGTAAGTTATATGTATGCTTTGACTCAATATTTCTTTTGTTTTTGTACTCTAGGAATTTGTCAGTGAAGGAACAATGGTCTTGCTATAAGTCAACTTCTTGTTCAACATCTTTAGGCTTCTTTGTGAAAATAATTGCAGGTACAATGCTTTTTTTAAATTGCTCCATTTAAATTTCATTTCATTTACAGAGAACATTTGCAAATTATACACATGTTGATAGGTAACTTTTCTATTTAGTTATCATAGATGTCTTCATGGAGGAAAAACATCAGTAACATACTTGCAGTGGAGTCATCTTCAATAGGAAAGATAGTGGCGGTAATTGGATTTGTGACAAGAACTATAAGTTGGATTAGATTTTGATGCATCCAAGTACTCGAGGGAGTTTCAAGGTCAAGTGTAAGGATGTTGCAAACCCTAGCAAGCATTGGAAAGGTAGAATTTTAGATTTTAAAAAAGCATTCAATGGAACAAGTACAGTAACAGAAGTGTTGATCCAACATGTTTATATGCACAAATAAATCTTTGTACACGACAAGAACTACATTGCAAATTATAAACAAAATAGTCAGTTTTTAAATTTTATCATTGTTTATTCTTTTACATCAGAGTTGTTTTTAAAAATCTTTGCAATGTTCTAATTCAATATTGTTTTACTGACAGCTCTATATCCATCAACTTTGCATGAATGGCAGAATGTGGAATGCTTGAGCCATAAGATACATGTTTGGCATGAAGACGTAGATTCTTTGATCTATGATAATAACTCTGCAAGTCAACTTGCAACTCAAAATATCTTTTTTTATAATTCATTGTATATAGTACAAAGCCAGAGATTGCAACATGTCCCATTACTGCCACTATCTAGTGGTGAATGGTTAATTGGTAGCTTGGAGTTGGCAATAGCATGTAAGTCCAAGATAAAATCTGATGTCAATAGTGCTATGAAACCCACCACAAGCTCCAAAGATGTGCATCTTAGTTATTTATTCCATTCTCATTGTTTTCACATTTGTTTGGTTCATATGATGTTCTAAAGAAAATAAAGATTACTTATCAATGCAAGTGTCCATCCGAGGAATGGATGAGTCAGCTATTGGGTGAGTCTTTGCAAGTCAAAAGAATACATTTTCACTACAACATATAGACCCAATAGCGACGTTTAAAGTGACGGAATTATTCATGGAAAAAATTATCCTCGTCATCACTATTCGCATCGCTAATAGCGATCGATTTGTCGCTATTAGCGTCGCTATTTGCATCGCTATATGCGTCGCTATTTGCATCGCTAATTGGGTTAACGATGCATATAGCGACGCTAATAGGGACGGTTGCAGAGTAAATTTGCGACGCAAATAGCGACGGTTACAGAGGGGAAAAAAAATAGGTGGCAGGGCATACAACCCTGCCACCCTTCTAGCTATATGCACTAAATATTCTTGCATAATTCATTTGCCAATGTCAGCTACATCTAATGTCTAAAAATTGTGTATCAGATTATTAAAAAAAACTGAATCCTTTGATTGCAAAAGCAAGATATAATTAATTCGAAAATGTATTTCGCAAGGAGCTTTTTCATCACTTACTTAGGCCCGAGAAAAAAAAGAGATTGTGATTACAAAAGCTAGATATAATCAATTCAAAAAAGTATTAATCAAGGAGCTTTTTTATCACTTGTTAGGCCCAAGAAGAAGAGCTTCACTTCAAGCTTTCATTATAGTCCCATTGAATAAGTCCCATTGATCTTCTGCTTACTCCAGCTTATTCCTACATTGTTCAAGTCTTTTTGGGGGAGCATTTGGACATGTGTAAGAGTTATACCATGGTGTTGGAGCCAGAAACCCATATATAGGGAGTGGTAGTGTCTCTAAGCTCTACTTCTTCCTTTTTGTTTTTACCTACGTCTAAGTCATCTTCTATCTCTTCTTTCTTGTCTTCACCCTCAATCTCAATGGATGGAGGTGTTTTACGATCAAAAGAATCAAGCTCATCCTCCCCCTTCTCAAACTCCATTTTTTGAGCTCAGATTAGTTACTGTACTCCAAGTAGATCCATGAAACAAACAAATTTCTCTTTACCAAGTGATTTGGTAAAGATATCGGCTACCTGGTCTTGTGTCTTCACATGAAGTAGATCAATCTGTCCTACAAGTACCATTTCTCTAATGAAATCGTAATGAATCTCCATGTATTTGGATCTAGCATGATAGACGGGGTTGCTAGCTAGTATCCATATACACCTCAGGTTGTATACATAACCCTCATGCTACTCCATATATACCTCTTCAAGCAAGTCACCATTCATGAATGCATTTTTGACATCCACTTTTCATAATTTTTAGCCCTTAGAAGCCACTAATGCAATGACTATTCTCACCATTTCCATCTTAGCAACTGAGCTGAAAGTCTCCTCATAATCTAGGCTGTATTGATGTGCATATCCCTTTGTAATGAGCCGGGCTTTATATCTTTCCAACGAACCATCTGACTTGCATTTCTCTTTATAAACCCATTTGCTTAAAGACATTTGCTTCTCTTTCTCTCTCTCTCTCTCTCCCTCTCTCTCAATCTCCCTTGTGTTGATCCGTCTCCCTTCTTCTCTCTATACATCTCTTCATCAACAAAAATAAAAAGAGAAGTAAATAAAAAAGAAAAACAAAGAGAGAAGATATAATACATTTACCTTAAAGCTTGAAGAAGAATCCTTTCGCGCTTCTCTCCTTCTTTTTCTTCTCCTTCATGGGTTCCCTCATTCTTCTTTGCATTTGTCCCCTCTATTTTTGTGGTGGATTGGCGGTGGCAGTGACCTCTCTCTCTCTCTCTCTCTCTCTCTCTCTCTTTCTCAATCTCCCTTGCGCACGTTGATCTCTCTCACTTTTTCTCTCTATACACTCTTCATCAACAAAAAGAAAGAGAGAAGTAAAGAAAAGAGAAAAACAAAGAGAGAATAGATAATGTACTTACCTCAAAGCTTGAAGAAGAATCCCTTCGCGCTACTCTCCTTCTTCTTCTTCTCCTTCACTGGCTCCCTCCTTCTTCTTTGCAGTTGTCCCCTCTCTTTTTGTGGTGGATTGGTGGTGGCAGCGACCTCTCTCTCTCTCTCTCTCTCAATCTCCCTTGTGCACGTTGATCTCTCTCACTTCTTCTCTCTATACACTCTTCATCGACATAAAGAAAGAGATAATTAAAGAAAAGAGAAAAAAAAAGAGAGAATAGATAATGTACTTACCTCAAAGCTTGAAGAAGAATCCCTTCGCGCTACTCTCATTCTTCTTCTTCTCCTTCACGGGTTCCCTCCTTCTTCTTTGTAATTGTCCCCTCTCTTTTTGTGGTGGATTAGTGTTGGCAGCGACCTCTCTCTCTCTCTCTCTCTCTCTCAATCTCCCTTGCGCACGTTGATCTCTCTCACTTCTTCTCTCTATACACTCTTCATCAACAAAAAGAAAGAGAGAAGTAAAGAAAAGAGAAAAACAAAGAGAGAAGAGATAATGCACTTACCTCAAAGCTTGAAGAACAAAGAGAAAAACAAAGAGAGAATAGATAATGCACTTACCTCAAAGAGAAAAACAAAGAGAGAATAGATAGTACACTTACCTCAAAGCTTGAAGAAGAATCCCTTCGTGCTTCTCTCCTTCTTCTTCTTCTCCTTCACGGGCTCCCTCCTTCTTCTTTGCAGTTGTCCCCTCTCTTTTTGTGGTGGATTGGCGGTGGCAGCGACCTCTCTCTCTCTCTCTCTCTCTCTCTCTCAATCTCCCTTGTACATGTTGATCGCTCTCACTTCTTCTCTCAATACACTCTTCATCAACAAAAAGAAAGAGAGAAGTAAAGAAAAGAGAAAAACAAAGAGAGAATAGATAATGCACTTACCTCAAAGCTTGAAGAACAAAGAGAAAAACAAAGAGAGAATAGATAATGCACTTACCTCAAAGAGAAAAACAAAGAGAGAATAGATAGTACACTTACCTCAAAGCTTGAAGAAGAATCCCTTCGTGCTTCTCTCCTTCTTCTTCTTCTCCTTCACGGGCTCCCTCCTTCTTCTTTGCAGTTGTCCCCTCTCTTTTTGTGGTGGATTGGCGGTGGCAGCGACCTCTCTCTCTCTCTCTCTCTCTCTCTCTCTCTCTCTCAATCTCCCTTGTACATGTTGATCGCTCTCACTTCTTCTCTCAATACACTCTTCATCAACAAAAAGAAAGAGAGAAGTAAAGAAAAGAGAAAAACAAAGAGAGAATAGATAATGCACTTACCTCAAAGCTTGAAGAAGAATCCCTTCGTACTTCTCTCATTTTTTTCTCATTCAGGAGTTCCTTCCTTCTCCTTTACACTTGTCTCCTCCCTCTTCATGGATGGTGGCAATGGCAACGGCCTCTCTCTCTCTCTCTCTCTCTTGCTTGTTTACAAACCTGTAAAATACCATGCTCGGGTTTTGACAAATTTTTATGAAGCCCCTCTCTCTCCTATTTTTTATTTCTCTCCATCTCTCTCTTCCTTCCCCCTTCTTCTCTCTATTTCTCTCCCTCCTTCCCTCCCCACTCTCACTCAACTCATCTCATTGCAAAGACAATCAAAGATAGAAAATAAAAAGCTTAAGAAACAAAGATATTGAAAGAAATGTCACCCCACCTCTCTTTATCTCTCTCTCCCCCCTCTCCCTTTACTTTTCTTTATTAACCTTCTCTCTCATTCTCTCATTGTTTTCCTATTTCTCTCTCCCTCTCTCACGCTCTCTATTTTTTCTCTCTATCTCTCTTTCTCCCTCTCTCTCTCTCTTCTTTTCACTCTCCTTCCTATCTTTACCTCACCCTTCTTTTCTATGTCCTCCTCCTCTCTTCCTTTCCTCTCCCTCTCTCTATTTCTCCTCCCCTCCCCTCCCATCTCCCTCTCTCTATTTCTCTCCCCCTCTCTTTATCTCTCTATTTCCCTTTCTTTGTTTCCTCTCTCTTTGTTTTTTTCCCCTCTCTCTCTCGTTGTTTCTCTCACTCATCCTCTCCCCCTCCCTTCATCTCTCATTTCTCTCTTCCTCTTTCTCTTTATTTCCTTTCTCTACCTTTTTCTCTCTTTCTCTCCCTTCATTCTTCTCCCTTCTTTCCTCCCTCCCTCTCTTTCCATGTATCTCTTTGCAAAGAAAAACAAAAAAAGAAAACAAGATAACACAAAAATAAAGCAAGAAGAGGCAATGTACCTACCTCAAAGGCCTGAAGATGAAACCCTTTGTACCTTCTCTTTGCATCATCCCTCCCTTCTCCATTGCACACTTCTCTTTCTTCTTCATATATAGCGGCGATGGCATGGTGATGAGCTCCCTCTCTCTCTCTCTCTCTCTCTCTCTCTCTCTCTCAAAGCTTTAAGCTCTCTCGCTCTCTCTTTTATTCTTTCTCGCAAATGTTTTCTCGGCGAATGTTATACTTGGGTTTTCAAAACTTTATCCCCAGACCAGCGTCACTATTTGCATCGCTATTTTCGTCGCTATATGCGTCGCTATTTGCATCTCTATTTGCGCCGCTATTTGCATCGCTATATGCGACGCAAATAGCGACGCATATAGCGACGCTAATAGCGATGCATATAGCGACGCTAATAGCGACGCAAATAGAGAGGCAAATAGCAACGCATATAGCGACGGAAATAGCGACGCATATAGCGACACCGCTTTTTTGCGTCACAAATGGCCGTCGCTATTGCCCCATTCCCTTGTAGTGTTTGATGAGATGATTAAATGCATGGTCAACCAATCTGATCTCGCATTGAGGTAAATCTTTTTTACTACTTTGAATGCCTTGATTTAATTGATATAGATCTTGCTTAGATGAATTGTTGTGTTATTCGCATTTACTTACCATTATTTTTATTTTTATCACACGTATTTTATCGCTAGACAAACTTTGTGCATTCATTTTTGATATAGAAGATGGTGACTTGAGTGGAGTGGATTAGCTTGGATCAAGATACTTGAGACGAGACACATACAACTCTCATAGATGTGGTTATCTTGTGGAATAGTCATAATCCTTTTGTGGTCAGCCCAGAGAACCAATGGCCCATTTCTTTTCTGAGACAAGATATCCAATTAATGTCCAATGAGCGCCTCTACAACATCTATTTCAAGTTAGATAATAGAAAAGTTAGGACTCGTAGTGAGCAATCCATGACATGTAAACAATGTCCTTCTCTACATATCCTTGAGATAGTGGAATCCTTGTTTTTTTTTTTTTAAAGAATGAATATAAACTTTTTTTAAACTTCTGAGTACTTTCAATTTAGATAATCTTAGTTTACTATGATCAAAGCGTACGATAATACATACTGTAATTAGTCAATTGTCCTAGTTAAAATCATAATTAAACTGCATGTTGGGGGCCCTATTGGTAAATTTTGATGCAAATCCAATGCATATATCTTTACCACACTCCATGCATAGTGAGTTTGACATAGTGAGTCTAACACTGAACTTGTGTGATGTAGAACATTGCCTATATAGATGAACTTTCATCTAGACAAGGTGGACAATCTGGTAGCCAAGAAAGGGTGCAGGACTCAACATTGAAGGAGTACATCGGCCATCTTGTGAGTGACATTTTAGTATTCCATAAGACATGCTCTTTGGTTTTTTCTGAGAACTTCTTGAAGTTGAGGGCACTAACGAAGGATGGGCCCTTCAAGACCATCCCAAAAAACTTTAGCTTGGAGAAAGTAATGTTGCTTCGATGTTCAAAGCTCCTCTACTTATTCTCTAGTACTAGGTCTGGGCCACTTTTTTCCATGGTGTCCGATGGCATGGTTGTTGGTACCCCAATGTCATTAGGCCAGAACTACTAGGAAAAAATGTGTTGCTGCCTATGATCAAGAATAGCTCTAACCATGGGAAGTCTAGCTCAAAGAAGCCTAGAAGAGAGTAGATGTACTTAGTGCCAAATCATATCTCATCACCAATGTAATGTAATGTGTAATCTTCTCTTGAAGTAATGAAAATCGATATTTGTTGGATTTTTCTGCAATGTAGTTTTTTGCACGTGTCATTTATTATTATTTTTTACTTAAATATTACGTTTATTTATCGAATTTATACGCAACAAGATTCGTGCCCTAAATTTAATACATAGTACTTTATTGAATTCCTGCACAATATGTATTCGTTCAAACGCATGTAACGATAACTCAAAGACATAAATAAAACAAATAATAAGAAAATAAAAAAAACTAAGATACGCCAAAAAAATTGTATTCATATGCATAACATTTTACATGGGATCCATTATAACCAGGGTTTTACAAAATCTATTTAGAAGCTACATTCCGTATATGTTTTGGTAGTACACCCCTATCATTGTTGATCTTCGTGAGACTATTCTTCCATTTCGGGAAGAACCTCACTATCCACAAATCCCTATCGGTTATGGTGACTCTCCTTGCATGTATTGCTACATAGACCAAGTCTCCGAACAAGTCAATGATGTAATCTTGGACAGCTTCTTGTAGTGCAAGGAGGGCTTGGGTAGTTCAATGATCAAGTTGTTGCAAGCGTGTTCCATCTAGGAACTGCCTCTTGTTGCTCTTAATGAGTATGCCATCCATAATCTCACACACTAGCTTTTGAAATGGAACCTTTGGTATCAGGGGGTGCGTGGTCTTCTAGTAATGGTGAATCTCACAAAGAGCCACTGTGCTTGGCTTTCATCGATGCTTATGATGCTGGCATGGTGGTGGTGAAGCCGAGGGAGGTGGCCTCTGCACACAATTTCTAGGGGGGTATCTTTGAGACGCTTGCTTGGTGCATGCCATGTCCTCTATGAGAGAAAAACCCAAAACTCAAAAGTGAAATGTGTAAAATGAGGTGAAACTTTAAACTTATACCAAAACTTTCAAAAAACCCTTAAGCCTGAATTAATGTATCCAGGATTTGGAAAAATATGCCAGTGATCCGATTGACGTGAAATTTTACTTGTGGACTCCTTTAGTATACATCAACTACCAAAAAAGAATTGGCCTCATCAGAAGTGTCTAGGACACTTGTCCGGAGGCTGGCATCTGGGGCCTTGAATCCCCAAATTCAAGGCCCCAGACGCAAGTCTTTCTGGATAGGTATCCTAGAGACTTCTGATGGGGCTAATTTTTTAATATTCATGAGTTTTTATGATGCCTGGTATGTGGCTGAAGTTGCACCAAATTTTGATTTATAAAATTAACTATTTAATCATTTTTTTAAAATACATTAACTAGATTATACTTCACTAATAATCGAAAAACTCACCACTGCACTGAGTGTACGCAACTGTATATTAAACGTGTTGTCAACCAAACTACGTGAAATATTAGAAACTTAAAAATTCACAAAAAATAATTCATGGATCTAATGGAGTATCTCATATTGGATATAGTGTTGCCAAATCACTAAATACAGTAAAGATATAGTGCATTGGCCCATGTACAACTCATCACTGATGTGTGCATGATTGTGCATTGAATTTATTCTTAACAAAACTACTTTCAAAATTAGAAACTTACAAATACGCACAATGCAAATCATGGCAAAATAGAATATCAAATATTAGATTCGGCATTATGAAACCATGAAATACACGATAGATAGTGTAGTGCACGAAGTACAACTAGAGCTAGGCAAAATTTTGCTCCATTTTGTAGACCAATGCTATCAAATACTTGAAGGTCTATCGGAAAGATAAACCAAAACTAAGCTCCTTACAATCTACAACCAAACCTGAGCTAAAAACATAGATCCAATTACAAGGTAGCTTCTCAAAGCATATTGTTGATATTAAGATTAAATACATTCTTGTTGTTGCAGATCCTACGAACAAGAACCATATCTATGGGCTTAATCGTGATATGTCGAGCATGAATGGCTAAAACTTCCATTAGATCAATCAAGTAACTTTCAGCTACTTCTTCGAGAGCAAGTAAGGCTTGGCTTGACCATCTCCCCACATTCCTTGCCTGGTTCCTTGAAAAGAACTTGTGATGATGCCCTAACTGCAGATCTTGAGCTATTTCTCACACCCACCTAGAGAATGAAGCCTTAAGAATAATCAAGTTGACACTCTTTTGGAAATTCCTTATCTCACGTTATCGTGATGTTATGAGGACACAATGTGAAAAAGTATAGAATGCATCATCATCCGACTTCTCTATTGATCTAGAGAGTTAATGTGGTCTGATCCATCAGTACTAGTGTGAGCTGCATGGATTATCTAAAAATACTAGATTTTTGGATAATTTTAGTCTATTTTTGATATTATTTATTGTAAAAATCCGAAAAAAGTATAAAAAAGCTTCTAGATTAGGATGGCATGCAAAAAGCTCGTTACTTTTTTAACCAATTAGTAGATTTTTCATAAAAAAGACAGATTGATGAACTCGCGAGCGACGCGATCGCTGTAAATAGGCTGAAAACTACGGATTTAACTAAAAGAAGAAGGAGTTATCTAGGAGATCCGTGAGCAGGTGTCCTGCGGTTTTACCTCTCTTTCGGAGGCAACGGAGCCATCAGATTTGGGTTCCGGGCAGTAGAGAAAGAGCTGATTTTTTTAATCCACGTTTTTGGTCTACGAAGGAGCTCCAAGAGAACTAATGCTTGGAGATTGCTTTTGAGTAGAGCAAAGATTCCAGGTTTTTTCAATACATATTGATTCAATTCATTGTGATTTGTTTTTGTCGTGTTTACCACTTGGGTATTCTCTATCTTCTCTTCCATCTCCTATCTCTACTTCCTTCTACTTCTGATTCCTGGTGGATTCGACCTTTCGACAAAAACCCCTCCGACAATGTAGTGCAGTTGTGCGTGGTCTCCATCTTTTCTTATGTGTTGGAGGATGTATATTACTAGCTGGAGCAGTAGTGGCAGGTGGAGCAATTGGAACACGTGGACCATCATTTCTGGACAATGGCGAACCAACATTATTGACTACACTAGGGCCACCATTGTTGGACACAGTAGCACCACCATTATTAGCTGCAGTAGGGCCACCGTTGTCGGCCCACCAAGGGACCTTTGTCACTCACAGTACACACTAGATTCAGAAGAGTATTGAGCCCTTGCTCTTGCAGGTGTCTTATTGATAGGAAGCTTGAAACATGCCATGGTTGTGATAATGAAGGATAGAAATGGAGGGTAGAGTGAAGAGTAATGGGAAAAAATGAAATGAGAGACTTGAATTAAGTACCAAACTTTTAAACTTATTGTGATGTAAATAAACTTTAAAATTAATTAACATAGTTTGAAATTGACTTTGAAAAATATAGTGACAAACCTTCCAAATTTTAAATAAAATTTGCAATACATCTCATGTTAAAGATAGAAATATTGATGTGCCATATCCTAGATACCTATGCTCTCTCATGGACTCTAAATGCATCAAAAGTATTATCTTCATATAGGTCTCCATTTGTTGCCATCTCTCTCTTGGGTTGCCAACCATTCTGCATGGTTTTTTCTAGCTCTGCTATTTTCATATCTTGCTTTTCTCACTTCATATATTGCCCTACTTATAAATTCTACTTTATAGGTTTTGCACTTCTTTTCTTTTTCCTTGTATCATATCTCTAATCTCCTATACTGCCATTGTAATAATTGCCTCATAGAATTGGAATCATTGATGCCATCTCCATGATCAATCGCCTTTTAAAAAGCACAGCAAGCTTGCAAATGAGATCGTTCCATGCCTTGAGTTGACCATATTGCCAAACTTCCTTAATCTGCAAAGTATGGACCATGTGCTTCAAGTATATGCTAAACAAGAAGAGAGATTAGAAACACAAAATAATCTGAAATGATTATATTTTTTGGTAATGGTGATAATACTGGCCATATAGTGTGTTATACTATTTCTAGTCCATGCCTCCAACATGGACTTATGAAATTTAGCAACTATCTCTTTAAATGTATTGGCATCATCATCCCTAAACCTCAACTTTTGTAAGAGAGCTGCTAATATATCTAGGTATATCCACACTTCTACCTTTGCAATCCTCATTTGTCCCCCATTGCTCCAATCTGGAACAACAAGGTGTAACTTTTTCCATGCTTTATACTTCTCTGGTTGTTTTACAAGTATATTGCCTTCCTCATCTCAAGGTGGAGATATAAGCTTTCTAGCCTTGGGTCCACCAAATCATGGTTTACAAGGGATATTTCTACTCTTTCCCGATTTTTTCTCATCCTTTTTTATTTCTAGTTGGCCCCCGTGCAATCCAACTTCAGAGAGGACTCCACTACAACAAAAAGGGTTCATAGACGCGCTTGTAGACGCAATATTTGAATTGTGAAAAAAATGTCGAGCGCGTTTATTGACACTTCTATTTACACGTCTACAAAATTGCCTCTACAAGCGCGCTTATAATCTGAGTTACACGCATACTTAGACGCGCCTATAGACGCGCGTATAAACGAGCTACGTAAATATATAATCATATTTATAAAAAAGTGAACATATTCATATTGTGCGCCTATACAAGCGTGTATCTACGCGTCTAAAACCGTGTTTACTCTGAAAGTTTTTGAGGAGAATAGACGCGCATTTATCCTGTAATTTAGACGCAGTCATAGACGTGCAAAACAGAGGTATGTGCTCTCTGTTTTTTTTCCCCCCATCAACATCGAATTGTATGCTTAGGGAAAACAGAGAAAGATTATTTCGAAGATTGGATACTGAAAACAAAACAATGTATGTAGTATACGAAATTTCATATATATATAGATGAAACGTTTTTACATTATGAGTTCTAGTGCTTGTGACATCATGGTCGCAAGCACTAGCTGAAAGTAATACATATCAAAAATGAAAATTACAAGCCAAGGGGAGGCATACATGCATGCGGCTCCTCTATATCTCCTTAGAAGAGGCATCATCATCGCTACCACCACCACTGCCTATGCCACTGCCGTTGCCACCACCGCTACTGCTAGTTCCCCCTTCGCTATCCTCAACTGCATCAGGGTTCGCCTACACAAAGCATTAAGGTATATAAATACCATTACAAATAATAAATTAGAGTTATCTATTCTTTTCATGTAAAAAATAAAACATACCTCTTCTGGTGGTGGAATCCTCATGGTGCGATTATATTGCTCCTCCGTGATGAGTCCCTCCTCGTAGAAATGCTGCCAAGTGGACGCCCGATTATGACCCTGATGGTAGCCTACCTCTCTAGGAGTAGGCATCCTACCAATGATATGATACTACAAAACAATTTGAACATACAACGTATTAAAGCACACTACATAATGAAGTGAAACAAATTACCAAATTTAATTTAAAAAAAGAAATCAAATAAAACTTACAAACTCAGCCTCCCATGACTCCCTGTCCCCCGATCCATAATGTGACGATCCCATGGTTGCCATCTGGATACGTCCCGCCTCTGCATGCTGGCGACTTGTCATTTTCTCCGCTCCTCTCTTCTTGGCCTATTTCCACTCCTTGCGGTGGCAATTGGTTGGTTGGCCATATCCAGGGCGCCCCTGCTCTTGTCTCCGCAATGACTCCTTGGCGTGCGTCATAAGGTGAGACCTCTTGTTATGAAGCGCGTCTCTCACCTTTCACTGTCCCTAATCATCTGAGAATCGTGAATTCTCGGGATTAGGGTACCTTTTATGTACTGCCCGCAGCACCTCTTGCCACAAACCATTTTTTTGGTGCTTGAAGGGAATCATGCAATCTTTGTATGTGGCATGCATGAAACTCCTCAAGTAGGCTGTCACTTCCCTCCCCTCAAACTCATGCAAGATACCACCAACATCAGTGATAGAGTAGTACATTTGTGGAGGCTCACCTCTCTCATTTTCCGGTGAGGGTGATCGAGAGCCCCCACCTAGGCAACCCCCACAAAGCCCTTGACCTCCTCGTCCTCCCGCACCACTCTCCCTCCTCCCTCGACGTGCACTACCCTCTACCTCACTCGATACACGTGCTTCTGCAGATGCATGTGCTTCGGCCGATCCATGTACCTCAGCTGATCCCTGTGTAGGCAAAGATGTGATAGGTGTCCCAGACATCACACTGAAAACCTCATCTGTAGTAGGAGGGCGACCAAGATAATTGGTCATCTCCCCCATTAATTGCTCCTTGTTGAATGGGATGCTGGAGGATCGAGGATTCCACATCTACATAAGAAAAATCATATTACCATGTGTAGATAAAACATATTAAATAGAGTGTCTATACCTGTGTCTCTATGTGCATCTATACCTGCATCTCTGTGAGCGCTTGTCAGCGCATCTCTGTGGGCGTCTGTCAGCGTGTCTATTTCCACGTCTATAGCTGCGTCTACACTGTTATCTAGACGCGCTGACAGACACGCACAGTCGCACCATTTCTTCTCAAACTTGCTTAAAAAACAAAGCTAAAAAACCTCCATAGATGACAAGATCCAGCATGTGAAGAGAGAGAAGAGAGAGACAAACAAACAGAGAAACCAAACAAGATTGAGAGAGAGAAGAAGAACTCATCTTCTTTGCTTGTTCCAACGAGTGGCAGCGGCTAGGTTGCAAGCTCCTTTTCCTCCTTCCCCCTTCCCTTGGTAAGTTGCTTCAATCTTGTTCTCTTCCTTGCTGTTTGGCTCTTGTTCTTTACTCTTTGGCTCTTCTTTCCTCCTGTCCTCTTTTTACTCTTATTTCCTTGCCTCATTGTTTGTATAGGGCATGATTGGATATATATAGGGCATGAAATCACATATATGTAATTAGCTTTGAATGATTGGATGTATATTTGTAGTACTCAGAAAGAAATAAAGTTGGTAATGTATATCATGTCCTATGTATGTATATGCCCTATACATGTATATCATGTCGTATATACATGTATATCACGTCCGTATGATCCTATACATGTATATCATGTCCTAGCATATGATCCAGGTGTAATTATATCGTATATATATCCAATTATGCCCTATTCAAAAAAATTCTAGCTATTAAGAGGTTTGGTCATATTCAGGTAACCTCTTTCTTGCATGATATGTTTTAAACTACTCAGAATCTTGGGAAATTTAAAGAAAAGATAGGATTCTTTGCACCCAAGCCTACCTTGCTTACTCTATTGTTGCCTGAGAGATTGTTGCAGGGGCTTCCCCCAATTATGAGGTCAATCTTTCCCACTGCATCCACAATCTCAGCCAACTTATCATCAGTAAGATCTCTAACATCATCCTCCATTTGAAATCGGCCTGTTTGGAAGGTTTTGTTCCACTAGCTGGCTCTTATGTTTTTACATTTATCATTGATCTCCACAATAACAACATACCCAATTTGTGCAATGCCACTTCTTTCCCACCAAGGCTCGAGAATAAGGACAGAACTGTTAAACCTTGCGGATATAATTCGTTCAGTGGTGAAAGACTGTACGCAATAGTATTGACCTGAAATGAGTTGCCCAATGCATCATACCGATCTGAAAGGGTGGAGCAGCCTCAAGTGTGGTCATGATCATATCCAAGCACCAGCTCAATCTCATGGGGTTCAAGTGGGGCAGCTTGGCCTGGGCTGACCCAAACCAAGTTCCATATTTTGCATGCCAGGACAATCTCATGTTGAAGATAAGAAGGTATCTTGCTTTCTTTGTGGAAAGAAAATATTTTTCTGATCAATCCACATATAGGATATAGTGCTAAGGGCAACCCGTGTGTTTATGCAATTCAGCTTCTCTCTCGGATCCCATGGGGGTCAATACTTCTTTATTTTCGGAAGCACCTCAAAGATTGTCATGGGAGCAGGGGGAAGGATCAACCTTCTTCCATCTACTGGAAGGTTATAAACATAACCATCTCAACCTAAAGCATGCTGAAAAATATCTAGAGTCTATGAACTCTGGATCTATGCCATTAAAATGCCGTTTGATGGTCTCCCACTCTGAATTGGGAGCGTTCTCAACATTTTCAAAATAGAAAAAGGGAGGGCCTTCCATCAAACTATTCAATGGTTTTGGCTTGCTTTTAAAAAAGCCAAGAATTCCAAACCCCATGCCCTTTTTGAACTTGAAGAGTGGGATAGAACCTAGATGTGGACGTGATGTTTTTCCATTCATAGATTGAGTCTCGACCCATAAAACACTCGAGTCTTCACTGGCACTTTTATCCAACTCTAGAGTAGGAGTAATACTGATCTTTGTTTTAAGGCCCAAGTAAGTGTACCATAGCTTAAGGGCTCTTTCATCTACCCAGTATATTTTGCTACAAACACCTCGTGAGGGTCCAGCTTGTCTAGTTTGATCTTTTATCTTTTACGACTAGTGCACATTATTCAATGCACTTTGGTGTGAGGGTAAACATCTTCAAACTCAACGTATAGATGAAAAGAGAAATACCCAAGATTGTGGTGTCCTTGCTCACTTCGAGGATGCCAATGGTACTTCGAGTAATTATTAACTCTATTTTTTTAATTCAATGATTCAATGTGTATTCTTAATTCTATGGTTTTTATCATGCGCACACGTGCATGCTCAAGAATCAATTTCAGGTGGTTAAATAATTATTAAATTTGGTTTTTTAATTATGTGAATTGCAATTTTAGGTGGTTAAATAATTGTGCGTCTATTGGCGCATCTATATTAGCATCTATTTGCACGGATATATAGACGCACAATTCGCATCTATTTACATGCACGTTTACACGCACTTATAGACACTATGATAGACGCGCCCGACTTTGCGCGTCTAACATGCACGTCTATGCCTCGTTTCTGTTGTAGTGCTCGTTCTACCTTCTTGCATGTAGCATCAACTTCTGACATAGATTGCATCTTGTATGCAAAGCATATATATTCATATACTAGCTTCTCAATTATTCTAACCAAAAAATGCAATGTGCAAAAGTGAACCCTTGTTAGTTGTTTCCAAAATAGAGCACCAGTTTGGATCCACTAGAACTAGCATTCCATTTCTCATGACTTTTTTATCACGTGTTGGAGCACCTTGTTATCCTTCCTTGGCAAGCCATTCTTTCTTTTCACCTTTCCCTTTCTTCCTAGTTTGCATGCAGCATATGCACTATAATTTTTCATTCATTGTATTTGATAAACCAAACATACACTTTAATGTTTTTAAATCACTTGCAAGATGCCATTCAACTTGATAGTCCCCAAACCCCTCGATGTGTAAAATTGCTCCATTATTTTGCTGTTGAATAACACTGGGTGTATTAGTGAGATTTAAAAAAACTTTCAGTAGTTCATGATCCTCCTTTGGTATTTCAAATGCTACAAGCCACCATATTTCATTCTCTGACTATACACTAAAGTATAAATGACGGTTTTCATCAATGTTGAGATCCATTACTCGATTCATAAGTGTTATAGTCACATGTTCAAGTTTTTGCCCCTTAATAATCTCACTCTCATCAAGTTGAGGACAAACTTAAGCTTGCCTCTACATTCTTCCATTTTCATGGTTCTCCTTTAGTACTTCAAATGCTGCAAGCCACCATATTTCATTCTCTAGTTGTATATTAAAGTATAAAGAATGGTTTTCATCGATGTTGGGGTATGCTATATGACTCAGAACTCATTCCCACCTTGTCAAATAATACCTAAGCATCTATAGTAGTAAACAAGTTGTTATAGGAATCTATAGCAATTGTTGATAGAGCATACTATATGACTAAGAACTCATTCCCACCTTGTCAAATAATCCCTAAGCATCTATAGCAGTAAACAAGTTGCTCATATCCCTAAGATGTTCACTTGCGACACCATCTATAATGTCCCTGAATTTACGATTTTCTAATGCATTTTTGACAATATCCTTACTTAGGACTTTGGCAATAGTACCATTCTTTGCATGAGGGAATATATTTCTCATTGTAGCAGATTGCATCTATGATATTGTTCACTTCCTTTGGTTAATTAGTGAATTGGTTTAACTAATCAAATGTGCCAACGTGCTTCTTTGGTTTTTAAAGTGGGCCCAATCTCCAAAGTTTTTGTGAGCTTCCTCTTTATGTTTCGATTCTCCTTCTCCAAGTCCATAACTTTAGACTGTAACTCCATATTTTGCACATGTGTAGCATGCATAGCATCTTTAATGACAGACATTGCTTGTTGTAGGCTCTGGTTCTCCTTATTCTTCTCAGCCAATAATCTATCATTTTCCATCAAAGACTGCATATTCCCTTGTAATCTTGTCTACAAATTTGTTAAGGCTTGATGAACCCCGGCTAATCCTTGTGTGACAAGTCTGCATGTGTATCCATACAATCCTTCATTGCCTTCACAAACAAACTTTACAAATGATGTAAGCCCTTCAAATTGTGGTAGCCTTTGAGTGATTGGATCGGGTGGATAATGTTACAACTATATATATCATCTCTCACTTGACTTTGGTCTCACCTATATATACTAACTCTACATCAATATGAATCATTCTTTGGGAGCATGTCTTGTGTATATCTCTCGTACTCTCTCTCTCTCTCAACATGGTATCAGAGCTATGGATGTGTAGCAACAACAAGGAAGATAAGTTGTTTCATTGTTTATACTTGATTGAATTCTTTGCACAAGTGATGATTTGATACATGAACTTGTTCAAATTAGAAGTATTAGTTAATCGTGTCAAAACCGCTTGTCAATCGGAGTTCTGGATCAAAAGTTATGACAGTTCAGGATTCAAGACAGCAATTCTGCTCGAATCTGCGATTCTTTATTTAAAACTGTATTTCTAATTACAGTTCGTTAATCCCCAATTAAAGTTTATTAATCGCTCGTCTTCGTTAATGATGTTGATTACGACAAGCAAACATCTTGCTATTTTTAGCGATCAACTATATATATCATCTCTCACTTGACTTTGGTCTCACCTATATATACTAACTCTACATCAATATGAATCATTCTTTGGGAGCATGTCTTGTGTATCTCTCTCGTACTCTCTCTCTCTCTCAACAGATAAATGCACCCATCAACCCAAAGGTCCACATTTTTTTTCCCTGCATTTCTTTCTTGTTGCATCTTGTATCTTATTGCATCATCCCTTTCCATAGTTATTTGAACATTGGTGCATATTCATCCTCCAATTGAAAGTAAATATCTCTCTTTCTCTTGGTACATCTTACACTTGCATCCTGTAAAGAAAAATATATGCCAATTTTAACATTACACAATTACACCTCTTTGATTAATAGTAAGCTAAGGAGTCGATGCCAATTTTCTGATCAATAGCAAGAATGTCTAAATATTTGGGAGCAGCAGGTCAGCATCAATCCAGCAGCATGCAGCTAATTCTAGATTGCCTCAAATCACACAATTACACCCCTTTGATTCACTATATCTTTGTTCTCTTTTACCCAATTGGATCTTGTCTCTTTCTCTTGATTTCAGTCACCATGATAGACCCTAATCAACCCCTAATCTGCTTGTAATCTTAGCTTTTAATCTACCTCTAATCAGCAACCAATCTTATCTTCTATTCTATTCAAAATATTCTCTCTCTCTCTCTCTCTCTCTCTCTCCCTCAAGAAGAATTGATCAAAGATATTTAAACACATTTATACAGAAGCTTGGCTAGTGGAGAAAAATAACATCATCTTATCTTCTACCCTAATTAACTCTTTTTCACTCTATCACTTATTTTCTTAGTTCATCTCACACAGTCCTCTCTCTTCTCCCCTCCCTTCGCCCTCTTTCCCTCTCTCTCTCTCTCTCTCTCTCTCTCTCTCTCTTATAGTTACTGGAAAGTGGTATAGAACTATGGAAAAGAAATGACCAAGGAGGACCCAACATTTCTAAAGGTGTCCTAGAAGTATTGACACCTTTTGAGTATGTGAAAGACAATGAGAAGCTTATGGAAGGCTTAAAAAAGTATATCAATTTGTGGAAAGATCAATTGCAAGACAAAGGAGAGAAATCTATCTATGCTATTTAGATAAAATGAGTACTCATGCATTGGGAGAATGTGATTCAAGCTATATAAATACATAGAGTAAGGGAGCATACTTTATTTCATCACTTTTGGCCAAGGAGTTTATGCACACATGATATGACTTGAGAGCTTCAAACAAAAGACATTCGAGAAGGAGCATGTGATGAAAATTTAGGGCAGTATTGTGGCCTAATGTAGAATAAACCTAGTGAGGCATTCAACCCAATGGTTGATGTGGTAATAGGTGACCATGTTGAGATCCTTATACATTGTCAATTCAAGGATCTTCTAATCAAGAATTTAATAAGCCACTGAAACCCCTTGGGTTCTCACCTCTTATGCATCTATCTTTTGTGAAGCACATTCAAAGGAGTTGTGTATTAGGTTTTATCTTGAGCTCTATGCTCTAAAAACTAGGGGTTACACTCGATGGTCTTGCATTGTTAGATTCTTTGCTAGATAAGTTGAGGTGTATTTGACTCAAGTCATAGTCTCCTTGAGGGCTAATTGTCGGGAGAGAAATCAAGTTAATAGTTAATCTCCTAGACTATTTTATATGAGTTTTTGCTACTCGTTTATAGGATCTGATAGGGCATATACTCTAGCGTTTCATAGCTTCTTTCTTGGGTTTTTAAAGTACATACAAATATTTTAAAGGAAAGTTACCTACTTACTAGCTCTTGCCTTGCAAATGATGTTTATACTAATACTATTGATGCTTTAAGGTGCCATGCAGAGGATGCCTTGGAAGAGCTTGAAGAGGATGAGATGAACATTGCATATGCAAACTTCATGAGTGCTTATGAGGAAGCCTTTGAGACTCATGTATTACTTGATGTAGTGAATCAACTAGAGATTGAAAAATTGATGCATGCACATGATGCACAGGACATGCTTGTAGTCTATGAAAATGTTCAAAAGTCAGAGGATATACATATATAGGATGATGGACGTGATGCTATATAAGTTTAGAATGTGTCATCTCCTTTGATAGATGGAAATATGATTTCTTCATATGCCATGACAAGCAATCTAGAGGTGTGAGAGGCTATGGACATGTGTGATATCTTTTTGAAACTTGGACAAACAAAAGCCATTCAATGATTTCTTGTTTTGTGTTTTTGTATTTTATTGAAGCAATTGCCTAGAAATGGAGCTTTTCTAGGTGATGGTCATTTTGATTGGGAAGATAAATTGAACTTAATCTTGTGTGTGTGTGTGTGTGTGTGTGTGTGTCTCTCTCTCTCTCTCAGTAGTGCTCTAACACTAAATGCGAGGCAATACACATCAAAACATCAAGTGCATTAGCAAGGCAATAGGTATGAATGTCATGTACTATTGCTTGTTTCCAAGGGTGTCACAAATTCTTTAATCTCTAATAATAAGTTTGGCCTATTAAAAAAAGTAGGGAGAATTCCTAACTTTTTGATTGACATGATTTGTAGAAAATGAGCAACGCACAAATTATTTTATTACATGCTATTCATGTGATTCTCTTGTTAGTATGTCTTAAACAAATTTTTAATGTCTGCACCTTGTTTACCATTATTGAGATCATTAAATATTATTGTGATTAAGTTATTGGGATGATTAAATATTATCATGGTTGTTGAATGTGGAAAGCACTTATGTGATTTTATATATTAGTATTTGCCCCTTAACAAAAAAAATTATTTGTGTACCATTGTATTCATAGCTTTTATTTGAAAACATAAACTATGAAAGTGTAAGAAACTAAGCGGTTAGAGCTTTCTCTTCATGGTAGTATTGTTTGCTCAGCTCTTTGAGATCACTTTGATTAGATTCTATGTACTTGTTTGTGACACAGTGATAATAATAGTTAGTGATTCGTACTACCCTTGCATGAGAACATGACACAAATTACCTAATGAGAAACGCTCTCTTAATATTGATCACATTAAAATGCAATATTAAATGGGTATGAAATAAACAATACTTGAGATAAAAAATACGCATTTGCAAGCAACAAAAATTAAGCTCCTCCAAACATACTGTCAAGATTTTCAAAAAACAAAAGGCGATGCTATTGCGCGCCCTTGTTGATAAGCCGTTATAGCATGAAGAAAAAGTGCCGCGAGACCCTTGCTAAGTTCTAACTTTGAGCTTCAATCAGCGCCACGCGAATGTTTTTCAAACCGGGCTATTCAATAGAACAGAAATGAACGTTAGGGTTGCCCGCCAAGAGGACTAATAATAACGAGGTGCTTATACGCTGATTTAGAATCAGCGGGAGCTGGCGCAGGACGGAGACGTTGCTTGTTGTACCACAGAAAATGGAAAAGCAAAAGAGTTCCCTCTCTCTCATTCATTCATTACGTTACAAGACGCCGCATGTCGTATGCAGCGTCTATTTAAGTTGGGTCGACGCTCAGGATTCTGCACGCAGCTATATTGCCCACTGCTACTGCTGATGCGCGCACTAGTACAGACTTTTGACTTGTCTCCTGCTGCAACACTAGCAGGAGCTGCTGGCTCTCCTACCAATATTTGTGTGCTAGTATCCCCTCCACCGGCCATAATATAATACATCTCATCAGCCCCGATCATTAACCGTGCTAGCTTCTGAATCAGCTAATTACTGGCGGTTGTACCACAAGATAAGGAAAGTTGATCGGGTACATGTTGCTCATATAGCTACCAAGAGGAGTACTATAGTGGCCGCTCTGCTAGCGCAATTCTCGATCAGGATGGTGATGAAGGTGATGCTGATGGCGGCTACGTTGCTAGCATTGAATGATGCCCATAACATTATTAATGTCCGAGCGCAAACCATGACGGGCTCGCCGTCGGCTTATCTGGATCCTCAGAACGGAGCGCGGGCTGCGCTGGGGCTGAGTCCACTGACATGGGACGCCAAGCTGGCCAGCTACGCCTACAACTAGGCGATGCAGGTGCAGTGCCAGATGGTGCACTCGGGCGGGCCGTACGGCGAGAACCTATTCTGGGGCGGTGCTGGCGGAAACTGGACGCCGGGGGACGCCGTGAGCATGTGGCTGGCGGAGCAGCCTCACTACCACTACGATAGCAACACTTGCGACGGCGGCTCCATGTGCGGCCACTACACCCAGATCGTGTGGCGCACCACGACATCTGTGGGTTGCGCCTCCTACACCTGCCCCGCCAGCGGCGACACCCTTGCCGTCTGCGAGTACTATCCCCCGGGCAACGTGATCGGCGAGCGCCCCTACTAACTAGCTAGTTTCTAGAAGTAGGTCCGCCTGATTAAATTCTTAATTACAAGCATGAGCAGCGACTACCAGAATTTCTTTAATTTTATTTCCACTGCGATAAGTAACTATTTGCCTGGTTCACTGATCCTACTGTGTATGGCCTCATCAGCGGCTAATATCGGCATAATTCATTCGTCTTGGGGTCCTTTTTATATTAATATTGTTCGAGAGTCTCTCTGGATTCCCTGCGCTCTCCCTACCTCCTCTTTTGGTTGCGCTCATCGATCTTGGCCGTACTGGCAATCCGATTATCATCTCAGTCGATTGAAGTGGCGCACAACATGCTCATAAATCCCCACCCATGGCTTTTATATGTCCTCATAGCTTACGTGTTTTGGTGTGCACGCACGCATGTGCTTGTGTTCTCGCAGGTCTGCCAGGTTCATCTTTGAGGAGGGCCACGCGCGGACGTGCCCTCCAAATTCTGTGAGTCGAACAACGCACACCGCCAATACTCCAACTGATGACTTTTGACGTCAATCCTTGCAGCCAATGGATGGATGTTTGCCGGCTACCCCGCTCATCACGTAGTAGCTAGTCGGTAGTAGTACTTCTTTCATCGACTCATCGACTAGTTCGTCCAAAGTAAGCATAGACTCAGGTTTTATCGTTCAAAAGACGCCCAGCAAAGGACTGGCTGTCAAAAATTGTCAAAATAGCACATAGGCTATACGTATTCATGCTTATCGCGTACAATCCTTTTCTGGAGAATTGCGAGCACCACAATATGGACTCCACACACAAGGGACTTTTAATCAATCCCTATATAGGAAAACTTGTGAAATGTAGGAAATGTTGTAATATTTCCTATGTGTGAATGCATGTATTCCCTATGTACAACTAGGAAATTACATTCCCCACATCTAATAGTAGGAAATTAAAGGTCAATATAGACTATTTCCTACCTTCATTAAAAATTTCCTATATAAGAGTATACATGAATGTAATTTCCTACTTCTACTTGTAGGGAATCGTAGGTCACTATGAAGATTCCCTATGTTCTCTCAAAATTCCCTATATAACAGAATTATGTAAGAACGCCATTCTCCAATTGTAATGAAATTGGAAGTAACCATATGGATGTGAACCTAGATTTTCTAATCCCCTACACATATGAACATATTGCATGCACATACATGTGCACATATACATATATGAACACGTGTGTACATGCGTACCCACACACATGCACCCCTCTTCTTTTTTAGTCATCAAAAGACAATATTTAAATATAGTTATGGGCTTGTTTATCATAGCACTAAATGTTGGAAATGACCACCATGTTGCAAAAAGAGGAGGCCTCAAACCAAGTAGCTACATACATATTTTGTGCAACATTACTCTCTTTTCTCTAACTTTTCAAGTGATGTAACCGTTTAATGCATTTCATGCAGACATAGAATATTGTATAAAGGCACATATGGCAATGTTTGGATTAAAAACCTTATAGGTTCTCATGCACGCCTTGCATGAATTGGTCTACAACTCATGGTTAATTTAAGAACAATAGTAAAATACTAACCCTTCCAAGCTTAGACATACCAATGTAACCATAATCTTGGTCTAGCACCCTATGACCCTTGGGTGAGATACCATCAAGATTTTGAATGATTGTAGTGTTTGGACTGATGACCTAGATGATTGAAATGATCCAATCTTTTTGGGATATCCTGTTACTCTTGTTAGAAGAAAATGTTGGTATTTTAATAAGTTCTTTAAATGAGCAAGATGGTGCTAGCCTTTGACTGCCATAGTGATAGCAAGTGTCCAATGAGCCATAATCTTCCTTCAGTAGTTTTTAAAATAGCAAGGCACATATGTTGTATACTCTAAATAACTCCAAAACCCTAGGATCTCCTAGTAAGGCCCCTTATGAGAGGTCCCTAGAAAGGAGGAGTTACACTCTTTGACTATTACAACCATAAAAAATAAAAATACAAAATAACAACAACATAGTTCAACAACCCATTGCAATGGCTTGGTTGGTAGTCAGTATGAGACTCCTATGAGAGAACAATCTCCAAATGAATGTAAGGGTGGCATTATAAGCTTGGGTGGGGTCCTCGACATACACAAGAATTACTCCACTTTTTCTTATTTATCGCAACTCATTCTAGAGTGGTGATGTTAGCAAACATCCATTTTTTAGCAATGTCCATGTAATCCGTGAGGGACCTAAGCATATCAATTAAGACAAACGTGTTTACCATATTTTGGATCGATACTCTAAAATGACTAAGGGAGGACTAAGGGTCATTTCAAACTCATTCGGGGACAAATGTGTGCAACAAAGCCATTAATGGAGGTGGACATTATCCGATGTGGGATAGAACTATCTTAGGGTTGTTGAATTTGACAAGTAGGAGGTGAGTGGATAGTTTTTGATAATGCACAAAAAGGAGTGACTAGCCATTGGTACCAATCAAATGCATGCAAGCATCCAAGAAATTTTTGAAAGCAAGAGTGCTCAAATCATGTTTGATGTGCCTTTCATTGCTTTCGCTTTATGCATTCTAAGGTGTTTTTTTGTCTAGACATTCATGAAACCTTCTTAAGCCAACAACTTTTCTCAAGGTGATGAGGTCCACAAGTCAGCTTTGGCTCTTTACACAGATAACCTAGTACGTCTAACCAAGATTTGATAGAGCACCATTCCAAGTCTATTCATAAATCACACTTGTTGGCTTGCAGGGGCTAAAATCTTGTCCAACTTACAATTATCAAAGATACAATTCGAATATAGGGATCACACAATACAGTTATCAAAGATATCACATAAAACATTAAATTACACCAATCAAAATACATCACATAGAGAAAAAATGAATGTGCATGAAATAGGAACAGAGTTTGATTCTAGTTATGGCATGTGAGTTTTTGGATGATTTGTGCCTATGTGATTTCTAAAGCATGCCTCAATAACTTCAATATTATAGTGTGAGGAGCTAAAAATGGATCCCATAGAGTTTCATGTGCTAATGGAGCCCTGAAGGGTACTGGTAGATAGCTAAGGCATATATTTCTCATTTGAACCTTCAGCAACTTGTCGACCTCTTGCTAGTTGTATGACAATTCCACTATGCATCATCATGCCACATGCAACTGAATAAAACAAACAGGGGGCCTGTTTTTGGATAAACAAAGAAGGAACAGATTATGGTAGATCCATGAGAACCATGACTAGGGGCTGCTATTGTCTTTCAAGGGAGGCAAATGATATTCTGGACACGTATCGAGAAGAAGACCATGGTGAAGAAGGTGATGAAACCGTGAAAAGAGGGTGATTTAAATAGAACTAGTGATTGTAGCAAATAATCAATAGAAGGGTGAACAATTTCTTCTGAAAGTAAGACAAAGGGAGTGTCACAGCAGACTAAGCTTGGGCTTCTCATGCATTGTACAACCTCACATGCTGGGTTTGTATTTCCACCATAAGTTTTTTTACACCATCATCCACAAGTAGAGAGAAAGCACAATGTAAGCATAAAGATGATTAGAATATCATAATGGAAATCAGAGGGCACTATTGTATTTCCATGTCTGCATGCCACAATTGTACTACTATTGAAATCCAAGATGGCTACTTCTCCAAAATAAATGATGGCTAATTTGTAATGTGGGAATATATGGAGATGGATGCTCTTTTGAGGCACATAATGTGGAGGTTCGACACTTCTTCAAAAAATGAGGCACCTAACTCATGAGATTGGCATGAGGGGTGACAATGCAAATGTGGACAACTTGAAATTTAGATTTGCAAGTTTGTTAGGATGGCTGTAAAAATGGAGATTGACTCCAACATGAAGGAGAGAAGTGAAGGGAGAGTTGCAAACGTAGGCTAGACGCTTGGGGAGTTCACATGGACAACTTATAGAATCATGTAAGTACAGGGGAGGGGGCTTTTCCAAAAATTACATAAGCATATACATTAGGGATATGCCCCCATATTAAGTCCCCCTTTAGTGGCTAATATTTGTCAATTGGCTAAAACTTTATATGTGTGCTAATACATTAAGCTTGTCCCCCACTAAGTAATTTTCGTCGGACCATCTGTGAACCTTGCCTTGGATCTTATCCTTGAACCATCCAAAACTCTAGTAAAGCAAGGAAACAAATATAGATGGCATGTTGTAGCATGGGAGTTGGTCATAGTTGAGAGGTCAAAAGGAGGACTTGGATTAACGAAAGCAAAATAGGGATCATATTCCTTTGTGTTTCAACTGTTGAAGAGGTTGGATGCACAACAACAGTGGGCTATCATTGTCAAGAATTGGATGGTAACCTACCATCCTTCAGGAGGTTAGGCCCAACATCTTGGGATATCCTAATAACTAAAGCTATTACAATTAAGATTGGTTGTAGAAATCAAAACTACGATTTGCATCTCTTTGACTATTTACAAACAATTACTAAGATGTTCTTAGTGCAATCAATCTTATTGTTGAATCCATATAGACTGATTGGATTTGAAGGTGCAACATGGAGTAACCAAGAGGCTTCATATGCCATAAAGATAACATTTGGTCTCTTGATTCTATGGCAACGATAACAACATTGTGCAAGCAAAGACCAAATGTGTAGATGCATTCACGAAAGTGTGTATGATAGTTTTTCAAAGCTCTATAGGGTGTGGTGATTAGTCTGAGCAAAAGAAAGCTTGTTTAAGTAGGTTTCCTTTAATTCCCTTCTCTTCAAAAGAACTTGTCAGGTTTGGGAACCTCAAGCTCTAACCATTTAGGGAGTCATGGAAGGCTCAGTTTGTAAGTATTATTAGATTTCTTTTTTAAAATTAAATTTTGTAATTTGTTTCACTTCATTATGTAGTGTCTTTTAATACGTTGTATGTTCAAATTGTTTTGTAGTTCCATATCGTTGGTAGGATGTCTACTCCTAGAGAGGTAGGCTACCATCGAGGTCATAACCGGGCATCCACTTGGCAGCATTTCTATGAGGAGGGACTCATCACGAAGGAGCAATATAATCGTGCCATGAGGATTCCACCACTAGAAGAGGTATGTTTTATTTTTTACATGAAAAGTATAGATAACTCTAATTTATTGTTTGTAATGCTATTTATATACCTTAATCCTTTGTGTAGGCGAACCCTGATGCAGTTGAGGATAGCGAAGGGGGGACTAGCAGTAGCGGTGGCGGCAACGGTAGCGGCACAGGCAGCGGTGGTGGTAGCGATGATGATGCCTCTTCTGAGGAGATATAGAGGAGCCCCATGCATGCATGCCTCCCCTTGGCTTGTAATTTTCATTTTTGGTATGTATTACTTTCACCTAGTGCTTGCGACATGACCTCACAAGCACTAGAACTCATAATGTAAAACCATTTCATCTATATTTATAAAATTTCGTGTGCTACATACATTGTTTTGTTTTCAGTATCCAATCTTTGAAATAATCTTTCTCTATTTTCCCTAACTATACAATTTGATGTTGATGGGGGGAAAAAACCAGAGAGCATGTGCCAGAGAGCATGTGGCTTGCAAAGCCACATGCTCTCTGGTTTTTTTTTTCATACCTCTCTTTTGCCGTCTATCAGCGCGTCTAAATTGCAGGATAAATACGCGTCTATTCTCGTCAAAAACTTTTAGAGTAAACGCGATTTTAGATGCGTAGATACACGCGTGTATGGACACACAATATGAATATATCCACTTTTTTATAAATATGATTATATATTTACATAGCGCGTTTATACGCGTGTCTATAGATGCGTCTAAGTGTGCATATAACTCTGATCATAAGCGCGCTTTTAGACGCGATTTTGTAGACACAGAAATAGACGCGTTAATAAATGTGCCCGACATTTTTTTTTACAATTCAAATATTGTGTCTACAAGCGTGTCTATGGAGCCTTTTTGTTGTAGTGTTCAGTGTCATGTCTGGAACGCCTTTGACGTCTTTGCCTGGCACTACTTCCCAAACTCCAATTGTAGGTACTCCACATGCAGGTACTCCATATGCAGGTACTCCACGTGCAGCACCTGTACCTGCATCGACTGAAGCACAAGTATCTACAAAAGCACATGCATCTGCAGAAGCACGTGCATCTAGCGAGGTAGAGGGTAGTCGACAGAGAGGGAGGAGGGAGAGTTGAGGGGGGAGGAGAGGCTTGTATGGGGGTTTCCTAGGAGGTGGCGAGCGATCACCCTCACTAGTAGATCACGTAGAGGAGGTTGTGCGCCAGTACTATAGAGTTACAGATGCTGGTAGCATCTTCCATGATGATGAAGGAAGGGATGTAATGGCGTACATGAGGAGCGTCCTGCATGCGACGTATAAAGATTGTTTCATTGCCTTCAAAAATCAGAAAAGCGGCTTGTGGCAGGAGGTGTTGAGGGCAGTCCATAGGAGGTACCCAAATCCTGAGGGTCAGCGATTCTCGGATGATTGGGGACGCACAAAAGTGAGGGATATGCTTCACAACAAAAGATCCCACCTCATGACATGCACCAGGGACTCACTGCGGAGGCAGGAGGAGGGGCGTGGAGCCTATAGCCAACCACCTATGTGCCACCGCATAGAGTGGAAGAAAGCCAAGAAGAAAGTAGCAGAGAAAGTGAAGAGTCGCCAGCATGCAGAGGCGCGACGGATCGAAATGGAAACAATGGGATCATTGCATTACGGATCGAGCGCCAGAGAGTCGTGGGAGGCAGAGTTTGTAAGTGTATTTTGATTTCTAGTTTTTTAAAATTTATATTTCAATTTGTTCTAATATATTGTGTCTCATAATTGTTTGTATATATCATAATTGTTTTGCAGACTACTATCGTTGGTAGGATACCTACTCCTAGAGAGGTAGGTTACCATCGAGGCCATAATCGCGCAGCCACATGGCTTCACTTCTATGAGGAGGATCTCATCACTGAGGACCAATAGAACCGGGCTATGAGGATTCGACAGCCAGAGGAGGTATGTTTTTCTTACTTTCCTATTAAAAGTATAGCTAATTATAACTTTTTCTCCACCATGTCTACGTAAGCAATCTTGATCTTTTTTGTGTGTAGGCGAACTCGAATGTGGAGCATAGCGAGGAGGGGGATAGCGACGCTAGTAGCCATGGTGGTACTAGCGAAGATGTTTCTTCTTCAAATTCGTAGAGGAGCACCATACCTCCTCATGAGGCCTTGTTTTCTTGTATATGTATGATCCATCTTTGAGCCTACTGCTTGCGGCCACGCTTTAGGTCGCAAGCACTTAAACTTCCCATGTAAATGCTTTTGATCTATAATGAATACATGGACTTTTATTTTCAATTCTCGTGCCCGTGAGATACATTGTTTTTTTTCCAAATGCACAATCTGATGTATGGGAGGGGAAAAAAAAGACTAGAGAGCATGTGGTTGCAACCACATGCTCTCTGGTTTTTTTTTCCAATTCTGTTTTGCGCGTCTATCTGCACGTCTAAATTACAGAAAATGTGCGTCTATATGCGTGTCTATAGTGCAGAGTATACGTGTTTATACTTGTGCTAGATAATTCAAATTTAAAAAAGAAATTAAATATCTTTTTTTAAAATGAGATTTTTTGTTTTCCGTTTGCGTCTACCAGTGCTTGTAAAAGCAGGTCTATAAGCGTGTCTATATGCCCGTCTAACTGCAAAATAGACGCGCTAATAGACGCACAAAATGAATTAAATAAATAGTAATTTTGGTTTATTATGCACATGTATTCACGGGTGTATATGTGCATCTGTTGCGCGTCTATTTTTGTGTGTAAATTCGTTCATACATGCGATTATAGACGTGACATGGTAGACGCGCAAATAGACAGGCGGATAGACGCGCCCATAAGATTTTCTCTATATTCAAAAATCGCATCTAAAAGTATGTCTATGAGGCCTTTTTGTTGTAGTGTGTATGCCCCACATTTCGAAGGATCCATACTTGTCCAAATAGTATGATTTGTGGGCGTACAATATATGCTACAAAAACATGGGCTATCAGTACATTAGATCTCCAACACCAAATTATAATCAGAGAATAAAGTACAATGAGGGAAGTCAGTTATGTAATGGGTGATGTTTATTTTCCCCCATGCATTGATAACAAATTTTATGATATCATCAAATACTTGATGTAATTCTAATGGTGTTGAAGAATTTGTTGAGGTTTTCAAAATGATGGACCCAAGCTTATCAAAGAAGTATTAGATTTTGGCTCAAGCATTCCTAATATTGAGATTTCTTTCTAAGGATCCATACTACATTGACATAGACCTTTCCATAGCTTCCACTTCACCAGTGATGACTTGTTGCTCATGTTACTTAGAACTCTTTTGACCTTTGTCCTGCTCATAGATATATTTTAGTCTATGCCATGAGTTAGCCTTGATGCCTTTTGGTCCTTTTAGATCCTAACCTTTCCTCCATGCACACCACTCAAGTGTAATGACTTCTCAATTTTCTCCATAATAATTGTTGGTGCCTAGGTGGAGGTTTCATTGTGTACACATAGTTGACATAAAAATTTAAGAGCTTGTCAAATATGCACACATCGACACAATACAAAGTGCAAGAATAAATGCTGTTTATGTCACCACAGAATATGGGTTTCCAATTCTTGTCCAAGCACGCCCTATTGGGTGGTGCCTTTCTATTGCATGCTAGTGCTCTATCATTCTAGATGAGATATTCCAAGGACTTAGAAAAATTATTTATTTTTATGAAATATAGACATGTTAGTAAAGCCATTGCCTTAGTGTCACAATTCAACATACACTTGAGTATTTCGAGATCACCACCCAAGCATCAATTTATATTAAATTCCCACATGCCTTTCACACAAAGCTTCTCAGCATTTGTTTACCTAGCATTTATGTTGGGATAAGGGGATCACCAAAAAAACTATGATAGCACATTGTGCAACTCCTATGGTACCTCAACTATTGCTAGCTACCAAATTTCCTTCTTCGACTACATACTAAATGGAGAAAAAAGTGTTTCATCTTTAGCATAGGCCATTGGATAATTCATAAGCATAAATCCTACTCTTTCCAACTTGTGTTCCTTTACGATTCGGTAGCTTCACAATGAACTCCAAAGTTGAGCCATTATTTGATAAATATACTAAATCATAAGCATATTACAATACAAGTGTATCGGATTGTATTATTAATATTATATTACAAGTCAATACCTTCTCTACATTGCACCTTGTAAAAATGAGGCATTGTGCACTGCAACTAAATTAGGTCAACAAAAATATTGTTAAACTCAACATACTTAATGGAAATAACTTTTTTGGTCTTACTGCCTTCTACTTTCATCCACTCCATGATAAAAAAGTATTATTTGATTGACTCTCCAATTGATGCATTTCGTGTTCGTCACATGGATTCAAGCCAAAATGGATGAGGCAAGACAATATGTTTTATCTTGTTCTGAGCTAGTGCATTTCTATCATGTTGTATATGGCATTCTAAGCTTATTTACAAACCCCAAATCTATCACATGCGATTTGAACTTCTTCCACTAATGATAAGCTATTAAGAATATCCTTAAGAACCTCATTTAAAGAAATAAGGTGGAGGGCTTGATGTCCCGGGTCTCTCAAGATTGCAATCAGATGCTTGCTTTTTAAGAACACATTTAGATGCTCAAGATGTTGGCCCTCACCTTCGCCTTTGGCAGCATCAAAGAAGTTCCTTTAAAAAAGGAACACATTATTGAGGAATGTAGTTATTTCTAAATTGAATTTTAATCAATGAGAGATCATGAAACCTTAATGCTTACACATGTCTTTTTTCTACTCCACCGTTGTTGTATGGGACTCGTGCGGGAGTTCGTGAAGTCACTCGCCGCAAGGATGCTTGCGAGATGGAAGGAAAGGATGATGAAGAACACTCAACTCAAGGTAGAAACATGGAGCAAAAAGAATCACAATACATCAATTCATCTTAGATGAGCATGTTCATGTTTAGGTATGAAGAGTTCAAGGTGTGTGCAAACATATTTTGTTATTAGAGCTTCATAATTCACACAGCATCAATCTTGCATTCAAGAATCTTTCCTGAAGTACACCCATAGTAGAAAACTTGAAGTGTGCCTTTTAGACATGAACAAGATAAATCTTCAAAACTAGGAGAAAAACAATGTCAACTCATTCAAAATTATGGTTTTTTTAATATTCATGAATAGCTCAAAAAGGCCTTTAGTTCACGATTATTTGAGACACTCTCACTCGCAACTTTTGGGTCTTCTAGACTATCATCATAGTTGGAGATCTTTTGATAGTACAAGAGTGATAAGAGTTCAAACTTGAAGTCAAGTCATTCAAGTTGTTTGATATAAGGACCCTGTCAAATCCTAGCAATCATTGTAAGGATTATAAATGTATTGATAGCTCTCATGGTAAGGATTATAAATGTATTAGCTTATGTTCATATCAGAAGAAGGAAGAAACAGGATGAATGAGTCATGAACTACTAAAGATCAAGACCAATACACTTTCTGCGGCGATTGTGAGTCTCTCATGTCCTAGACTAGTACTCTTTCTTTAGAATTTTGCTGCTCAGCTTATCATGGCGCTACATGCACATCATGTAAAAAAATCTAGAGTGTGGCCTCTTATAGATCTACAGAGACAATACCACTTTAGACATTAGTGTTGTCGTACTGCTGCGCATCCGAGGTGTGGAATCCACCAAAATGTTGTGTGTGTGACATTTGTTACTTTGTACATATTTAGTTGTTATGTTTGCATTTTTGTTCTGTGTGGGCAGTATACTAGAGAGAAGGATTGCCACAAACAGCCAGTCATGATTTGTTGTTAGAAACTCTCAGTAAATCATATAGTGTTGTGAGAGTTGTCCATTATGCTGGCAGGCAAGTAAACTTTACCTCATGAAAGATTCATCAGAGTTTTAATGAAGGGTTCATAAGAGGTCTCCTATGTCATGAAGGAAAGAATTTTAGGCTTCAATTTGTGAAAGGTGTTGAATGCATCTTGGTACATGCCAAATGAGAAAAGGGATCTTTTCAAGAATACAAGGTTTCTGATATTCGAGGTGCTCTCTTCTTTGATGTTGATGGAGTGTTAGATCCCACCTTCAATTTGCCCACATGTTACCATCACAGTCAGCTTTTTCTGCTGCTATATCTTCTCTAGGCATCTACAATAGTGGTACCTTGGTTGTATATGATGGGGCAGGAATAGAAGAGCCGAAAGAAAAAGCAAGGGAGGACTAATTTTGAAAGAGGGCTTTTTGGAGGGAAGCAGAATGGAAGATGACGAGAGAAAGAAAGGGGCTGCTTTTCTAGTCCGAAGGGAGGAAGAGCTGAAGCGGATGCAAAGGTGTGCAGAGTTGAGTGGAGCTATTGAAGAGGAAGAGAGAAAAACGGCATTGGAAAGATGAAAGCAAGAGGGTGTGGTCTGAACAGGATTGGTGGTAATCAATTGGGGGACTTCACACGCACAAACAGAGGAGAACAGAGGAGAACAGGAGGAATCAGGGGAAAAAAGGCAGATTTAAGAGGAGATGGAGGAGAAAGCTGTGAAAGTCGAATTCTATGTGTTGATGCTGTTGTAGAGGGGATTGAACAGAAGACCTGCTGTCGAAGAAGAGAAACGTGGCTTCCGTCAGAAGACGAGGTCCTAAAAGGTGAACGTGGAAGATGACGATATCGGTATGATGGATGATATTGCTGAAGACAACGAAGTTGGAATGTTGCATACGACGTAGCTGACAAAGGGAAAGGAGAACAATTGAGAAAAAGCATCAGCATTTACTATAACAGAGGAGAATCGAGGGACTTCGGCAAGCTCAGAAAAGACGAAGGAGAAGTGTTGCGTGGTCCTGAAGCTGAATTGACGTTAGTCAATCGGCCGACTTGAAAGGATGAATGTGGGGGTGACAAAGGACAATGATGGTTGGCTGAAGAAGAGAAGGCGCATTACGATGAGCTGAAGTCGAAGAGGAGGTCGACAGCATGAAGTGATGAATCTGCGATGAAGAATTGGCGAGCTCTATATTCAGGCCAGAAGAATGCACAGGTTAATCGAGCACGAGGAAAAGTATGAGATCTGACAACGATGAGGGTTCTATTCAACAGCATTAATGGAGTATCGCGTGCAACTTCAGCTTATCCTGCGAGCAATCGAGTCTGTCAGCTGCCAGGGTTTGTGATCTTCACAGGATCTGGCATCAAGACTAGCACAACCATCTTTGTGTCTTCTCTCAGTGGAGGAATCATAGATCAGTCTCAGGAATTTCTGTGTCCTTGTGCTCTTCTACAGTCCTTTTGTGAAGAGAGACGAGAGGCATTGCAAACACATAATTGCTTAGTCCATGCCATACTCAGCAAACCGAGGATGATGTAGCGTTTAAAGCATATCTAGAAATGGCTGAGCAAGGAATATATGCAAATGCAGTAACCTTCAATAATGTTCTGAAGGCTTGTGCCAATCAGAGTTCCCTACTTCAAGGTTGTTTGAGAGGCTGGACAAAAGAGAGGTTGTTCCTTGGAATGCATTAATTGTGGGTCACACCCAGCATGGGCTTGGTGACAAGGCTTTAAAATTCCTGCTTCAAATGCTATGTGAAGGAATCATTCCAAACGGTTGGAGAAGATGTTGATTTCCACAGGGAGCTTTTAGGAATGCTGGAATATAACAGTAAGCTTTTAGCCACTCATGTGGATTCACGAAACTTCAACAGTCATCTTGACAGAAGTCAGAGAAAGGAACACAATGAAAGTACTGTACAGGTGCTAGAAAAACTCACTGAAGCACTATGCAAGATTGCAGACAAACTTTAGGGAAGGGAATCGTAAGTTCTACTCATGCTTTCAGAAATACTCACGCTTGTTAGGAAAGCTAGAGACACCCTTTGTTCTTCCAGATAGTACAAAGACTTAGAAGCAGCCTATGATTTTGACACCATATGGGTATCGTAAAGTGGCTGATCGTGAATCATTTATGAAATTATCAGGAGCTCAAGGTCTTTCTACAGATGCTTAAGTTGAAGAAGAGAATCATCACTTTAAAATTGTGATGCTTCCCTATAATGTACGCTTGTAAGAAGCTGTCACTTCTCCGACACAATCTGTCAGATAAAAACAACTTCCATTACTCCATGCTGTACACCAGCTTGGTCTTTCAGTGATTGGATCTATTGCTTTAAATCAGAAAATAAAACAGAGTCTTGGCATCATTTTCTCATCTTGCTTATTCGTCTGATTGATCTTCTATCCTGAAATTAGTCAAGGTACTCTGAGGTCGCGACTTTGCTTTCGAAACCCTTCGACAGTGTTAGTGTCCATGGTTCAAAAATATTAGATTTTTTGACAAGTTTTAGACAATTTTTGATATTTTAGATATTATCACTTTAAAAAATCCATAAAATTGTAGACAACTTCTAGATTAAGATAACATGTAAAAGAAAACATGTAGCTTTCAGCTATTTTGAGAGGATTTTATGTAAAAAAAAAGATTAGAAAAATCGCGCGACACCTGATCGCTGTTTTCAGGCAGTGAACAACACTCTAAAGTGGGAGATGAAGAGGGAGTGATTTGGTAGAATTGTGGCTAGGTGTGCTGGTATTTTAACTCCCTTTTGAAGCCAATGGAAGTATGAGATTGGCGATCTGAGCAGCATAGACAAAGGTATTATTTCATACATGTTTTTGTGTACAAGAGTAGTATCTTCTCATAATGTAGAAATAAACTGACATGCTTCATCTGTGTTAGTATTCTTCTACATTTTCTATTTCTTTATGTGAGTATTCTTCTATGTCCTCTATTTCTTCGAACCCCTTCTCTTTCGTCTGCTCCTCTCCATGAATCTCCCTTCACCCTGCTGTCTCTTACCCTCGTGGTAGACTTTCGACACCAAATGCATTGACACTATGTTAGGGGAAGTTTATGCTATCATCAGAGGATAATTTCATAAGAAATTTGAGTTGATTTGGGACTGATATCTTCAGCCATATTCAGAGAATTAGCTACGGCAGTTTTCTTTTTATTCATTTCTTACTCTACAGAAGACATCTTGTCAAAATAGTCAAGTATTATGTGCCCCTATGGCAGGGCAATGTTTGTAGATCATTTATAGATGCTTTCAGTTGAATTAAGATGAGCTTTCTCTCTTATTTCTTGGATGTGGTAACTTATCCTTATGAGGAACTCAATTTGAAGCTCTCTTGAAGCAAGTCTCTTTTCCCTACAAGGCTTGTAATTAACTCATAACCTTTTGTCCCTAACAGTCTACATTGAATGTAATCATGCAAAGTTGATTCATGTTATGGCATCATGTATGAATGATGGGATGCAGAGTTGTTTATGATACTTGACAGCATATTGTACTTGATTTTATAATTTGTGATTACTCTTATAGTCAAGAAAAAATGCTTTATTTGAGTTACAACTTATGAGATAATACTTTTGTGATCTTTGCTAAGAATATGCAGTTGGAAACTCTATTAACATCTTTAAGAACTTAGCTTGAAACCTTCAACCCTTCTCTTATCTCTACCATCTTCAGAGTATAAGCTCTTGAACCCCCATACATTCTTCTCTCTCAAACCCTTGTGATTGACCATGAAGTACCTCTTAAACCTTTAAACGTTCACTATAATATACTTATCTCTTGAAAACACATCTCTATCTATCTTGTCCAGTTTTCTTACCAAAGCCTTGTGGTGACCTTCAACCCTACACACTGCGACATTGGTGAACCCAAAGTGAAGCTCAGTGTAAGAGAACTCGGAGATAGGGGATTCTTTAGGAGATACTCTACAACAGTTGGTGCACATACTGCAACAAACTCAGCAACAACAAATCCAAATGTTACAACAACAACAACAAAGGCAAGACAAAGAGAAGATTGATTCCATAGCTATCAAGGCCCTAGAGGAAGTTGGGTGGGAATTAAAACAATTTAATATTCAAAATGTCTCTGTTTTCATTCGCTTATATGTTGAGAAAATGCTCTTCTTTCGTGTACCGCAACATGCATGGAGTCGTTATTTTGCAAAACTAGCCAAGCATGGTCTTCAAGAAAGAATCCATGGTCTTTTTCAACAAGATGTAGATTGGGATGCATTCAAAAAATCCCTACGCAAATAATTCTTCTTAGAAGACTTTGGCCTAATCACAAAGAAAAGTTCCACTAATTAGGTTGAGAAACCCAACACAAGTTTAGCTGCAACATCTTTATACCATGAGTTTGAAAGTAAGTTTGGACAACTCGATGTTGAAGACCAACAAAGTATGGAAGGTCAAAAGATTGAAATATTCCTTAAGGCTGCAAATCCCATTCTGCAAGAGAAGCTTGTTGATCGCCTAGAAGATGCTACCTCCGAATCAGGAGTCAAGACTACGATATGGACAGATGTTACTGATGCAGTTAACATGATTGCTCGAAGAGAACGGATGCGACTAAGATTGGGCTCTACTTCAACTTCAACAAATTCATTGATGGAGCTTGTTCCACCTTCAAAATCTCCTATTCCTTTGACTAATCAACCAACTATTTCTTTCTCTGTTCCTTCTAAAAATGATATCATGGATGAAGTCATTAAAAGCATGCGTGATCTTCATTTGAATCTTATAGAAATTAGTTCTAAGGTGGAGAAGCTGGATGTCAAATTTGAAGAACGAGGACAATTATCAACTCAAAGTACCATGAGAGAAGGCTATAAGAGGCATTTTATTTGGTGCAGCAGTGAACAATATGACAAGAGGGAGTGTTCTGCCATTCGTGAGGCTGAAGCACAAAAGCTAATATTTTGGAAAGACGAAAAAATTCATGCAACTGAAATTGGTCTTCCATTGGAGCCAAAATTTGGCAATGGTGGAATGAAGAAAATATTACAAGATTTAGTTGTAAAGAATGCCTGCGCAACAATTGATGCAGCTACCTATGGGTTGCAAATTGAGCCAACTAAATCAAATTTTAAGGCATGTTAAGCTAATGTGCAATCTAAAGCATGGATGTAGGCATTATATCAAATGGAACGCAACAAAGTAGCCAAAGATGATTTGATTAACGCCATTCAGTGCATTCAAGGAATAACTAGTTGGAAAGAATTGGTAGATCCTTTTTTTGCCTTTGCACATTTGGGTGACGTCAATCATAAAGAAGTCTTGATTGAAGAAAAGAGAAGAAGAGAAGATGAACCAAGGCCTTCCTCTTCTCACCCTCCAAAATGGGTAACTAGAAGAATGATTGAACAACCAAAGCTTGCTAAAAATATAACCCCAGATCAAGAGATGGAAGATGCACCACAAACAAAGAAGACCAAAGGAAAGAAGAAAGGAAAGCAACCAGGCTACAAATTGCAGTCTGACGTAGGATCTACAACCGATCTCAAACGAGTTCTAGAAGAACGAATTTTTGAAAGTAAAATTGAGTTCACCTTAGGTGAAATTCTCGAAATTGCCAAATGTGAATTTCATGATGTAATTATTAATGTAATCAAAAGAAAAAGACAATATGTTGGTGATGATGCTAAAGAAACAGTGCATGCTTTTTTGCAAGCTCTTCAGGTCTTTGTGCAGGATGAAGAGAAGCTGACTGCACAAGGAATTCAACTTAAAGCAGTTAAAGACTTAATTGCAATAATTGAATCTGAAGATAAAGAAAGTATGGATGCAAAAATTAAAGAAGTGAAGACTGAAAATGTAATGGTCGACTGGTCCAAACCAGTTGGGCAGGCCACCTCTCAAAAAGAAGGTCATTTGTAGCACATGCATAGTGAGGAAGAAGCCCGATTCATTCCAACCAATCACTACTCCCGTACACATTGGTCAAGAGAAATCATGCAATGGATGTTTGCTTCTTCAGTAAATCCGTCAGAGGTGCTGCAATCAAAGCATAGTTTTTTATAAAGACCCTATACCATCGTGTCAATCCCAGAAAACTGCGTATTTCTTTGACAGTTGTTGGTATTGGCCATTCTAGAACATCTCTGACTTTGGCCAAATCCACTGAGATTCCTTTTGCTGATACGATGAATCCTAGATATTTAATCTAACGTTTGAAGAATGCACACTTCTTCATCTTAGCATAAAGCTTGTGTGCCCTCATTGTCTCAAGGACAATCCGAAGCTGGGGTTCATGGTCTTCTTCCTTTTTGGAATAGACTAAGGTGTCATCGAAGAAGACGAGTACGATGTCATCAAGATATGGCGTAAAGATATCTTGCATTAACCTGTTGAAGGTGGTAGGTGCATTCGCCAACCCGAATGACATGACTAGGAACTCAAAGTGTCCATATCTTGTGTTGAAGGCCATCTTTGGGATATCTTCTTCCTTGATCCTTATCTGATAGTAACCAGACCTGAGATCAATCTTGTAGAGGATATATTTCTTGGGTTAGTGGAGTAACTGGTACATTAGTTCAAGGAGAATAATGTTGTGTTACATTTAGCCACAGGAAGTGGGTAATAATATGGTATTGGGTCATGGATTTTTAGGAATCAATAAGTCATTGGAAGATTAGGTAACCTTTCCTTTGGTATCCATTCTTCTCGTAGCATCCCAACACCTTGATCCTATCCGCGGGGATTATGTGGGTCACTTCTTTGTATACATATGAATTCAGCTCGACCCTCTGACCCTCGACATGTAAAGTTGTGTTTAGGTGAGCCTCAACAAAAATGAACAGCTTCACGATCTTCATGTCCTCCAACCATTTGATTCTCTTTAGGTTGGTTCGAAGGTACACAAACCGGTGGGCAGCTATATAATAGATTCCTGAGTCACCCATCCATCTCTGTTCCACGTACAGAGGTGATGGATTATAAATGCGGTCTAGGATGTTCATCATATCGATCCTTCATCGATAATCCGAGGAATGCATCGCGGTCATAAACATGACTTGGAACACTAAGAATCTATTCTACGCTTCATAATTCTACAAGATAGTATCGAAAGTAAGGAAATGTTCTTAACAACAACATTTGCTTTACTTCTTCTTATTAATTTTTCTTATAAAGACATATCCTTCATTGGTTCGCTTTGGTACCAACTGTAACCTGTCCACCTATTCCTTTCAGGACAGGTCTTAGCAGTCCATCGAGAAGAGGGTCTAGAAATCTCCGCCCGGCACTCCCATGGAATGTTACGGGTTTTGCGATCTAGGAGTTCCCGTGTCTGCCACGTAGTGGAAGTATTCCAACCGTTCCCACTTAGGACCAACCTGAATCAAGGTTTCCCCCTAATGGTTACTTTCCTGAATGGCAACTAGCGTCGAACCCCAAGCAAACTACTTTACGTAGAAATGCCAGGGATGAAGCGGATCCATGCTGCACTTCGTTCAAGGAGAATGGGAAACGAGAGGGATAGAAAGCTAAACCTCTCTTCCCATAAGACATAGTCCCATTCCGTTCCCCTAAAATAGCATAAGTTGGGATTCTAGTAACCTAAACTCTAGGTCAGCACCCTTGCTATTCATTTCCTTTGAGAAGAGCTCCTTGCTGTCTATTACGATTGAGAAAAGTTTCCGGCCAACCAGGACCACCCATCCATAGGACGACAGACCCATGGCCACATCCACTGCACTTTCCTCAGGGTTGCTTTAGTTGTCTAATTACCTACCACATTTAGTTGGACATGCATCAAGCAGCTTCCTTAATTAGACCGTTAGACACTGGTTCCTTCACATAATCCTAGCACTTGACATAGAAAAGTAGTGTCAAACAAATTCCTTTGCAATAGGTTATCTTATTTATCTTTGGAATACATCCATAAAGTCCAACCCATAGGCTAATCCATAATCCGCCCAAAGGTAATTCATAATCCGCCTGAAAGCTATCCAGCAATCTACAGGGATTACTAATCCAAGAATCTGCCCATAGACTAGTATGCGGGCCTCGAGATCCAATCTTGAGTCATGTTAGCGTCTTGTGCAAGGCCTGGAAGGCAAGGGATTTGTGGCCAGAGCCCCCTTGGCACCCAAGCGTCCTCCTGCTCCAAGTAGCACTCAACGGAGAGACCTCACACGGTGGGTTCGGTCCACGTTGCCGGCACAACTAGCAACCCCCTTGGCTAGGATCAAGCACACAGTCGGGGGTAACTGAAGCTACCTCTCCCTTCAGGCCTTCAACTTGAAGCATTTAAATATCTTTCCATCCTCTAGTTCCTTGAGCAAACAATGCAAACAGTGCTCCTAAATTGTTACAAGCACAATCAAATTCAGTGGTCATTTATTTGGCCAAGTGCTAAGGAGTAATTCCTTCTCTTCGAATGCTTCCAGCATTCGATACGGCATCAATTGCAACTTGGCAAGATTCCCAAGGGTTTGTTTGTTCACCCATTTGTCCTTGGGTTAGGGCCATACCCTATGAACCCAACTTAACCAATATCTTAGGTTTTTTTAACAGTAAATCCTGGCGACCATGTCGCTCCCAAATTATTGATTGATCCTTTGCTTCCAAGCAAATACCTAACTTCCCTTAACATGGCAAATTTTCCCAAGAAAGGTGATATAACAGGATGACTACTCATCCTCTTGCAAGTTAAACTTGCGTAAGAACCTACCAACCTCATTCCAAGGAATGGCAAAACTCTCTTGTGATCAAACCACAAGACCATGCGACATTGCAACTTGTTGCACAAGTGTCGCATCTATTCCATGGGATCATTTCACCCATTGAACGACGTTTTCTCGTCAAGGAATTATGATTAGACAGGAAGCAAGGCTTAGGGTGTCTTCTTACCCAACCCACTCCTAATTGCACTAGCCGGTCCTAGGGATTCCAACTCAATCTGAGTTTTAGCATTTGAACGAGCGATCCTTAGGGTAGAAACCCTAGATCGTTTCTTGCATGAGCGCCCAATTGTCCCTACATTCCATGAATGTGGGTAGGACCTTTGGTTATGAAGGTTTCGATTTGGCAACAAGTGCGAAACTAGGTCGAGTCCTTAACGTGCTAAACCCTAGTTAGCACTTGGGGTATTTATCGTATCGATTGAACCATCCTATGCAAATCCTATGCGGGTTAGGTGATTGAGATAATTTGATCTACTTGTCTTGCGACAAGGACGAATCATTCCTCGAGATGTTAACTTGATCTAAAGGAGAAAACTACTTGCAACATGTCATGATTCACGTAAGCACGCGATTCATTGCTTCTACGTACCACTAAATTTGCAATAACCCTAACATTTCTTGTTAAGATCAGAACGCATGATAAATTGCGGCATAACTTCCATTGATCCTACTAGGACTTGCATTCAAGACTCATGCCCACAATTCTTTTTCTAAGCTTGTAAAATTTCATACTTCAATAAACGATGCAGTCTTTCCCTAAATACAACTCTTGATGAATGAAATTTTTCATAAGACGAATGTGCAACAGGCACTCCTTTCCTAACTACAACGTAGTGAAATTCATGCTTAAAAAAACTAGAGTTAACCTATTCCAATTTACAATCACATGCCACACGCAAAGTCATAGAATCATTTTCACGCTCTTCTATTTCCTACGAGGTTAATGACTTTCCCTAATGAATCATTACAATGAAGATTTGTCTAAAAATGCGACATGTGATTAATCTTTTCATGCCTAGTCAAAGGTGCACTTTAATAATTTCAACCTTATAATGATAGGCAATAGGTGTTCTAGGCCGTCACTTTGACATGCACGACAAGGCAACATACTATTAAGGACGTTAAATGGATAGACAATTTCTTTATATGGAAAATACCAATGACCCAATTTCATGTCATGAACTAATTCTAATTATTGTTCAAATAGTCGATTTATTTCGAGTTGCATTTAACTTGATTAGGTTATTTTGAGCATGCATAGGTGCTTCCTAATCCATGAAGTTGTCGTGATTAATGCAATACTTTTGCGTGGAATCAAAATTAGTAAAAACCTGGACTTGTGGGCTCGGGGAGATATCCACATGAATATTAGGAGAAAAACCCCCCGCAGGAGCGACTTGCGACTTCTTGGGGGCCATCGTGGGCGTAATTAGGGACTTCCGGGTTGCCTTTGCCCTTATGCGATCGGTGAATTCTCTCGCCTTGGTACGCAGCCTCAACATCTTGCCCTTCTCCCTCATATGTTGGAGATACCTTCACGAAACTGCGGATCTTTAAAAGGCTAGGCTTGTGAGACTTTGGCTTATGGGATTTGGGTGTATGGGATTTGGAGCTTTGCTTGGGGAAATGGGGCTTTTACAAAGAAGCTTGCGAAAATGGAGTTTCACGACAAGGCTCACAAAAATGGTGTTTTATGAGCCTCTTTTAGAACCCGGGTGGCCATGCAAAAATAGGGCTTAAAGACGCTGGGACTTTTCCCTCCCCTCGTGCGCAAGAAATCTTCCACCAAAATGGGTTCCCTCAGAACCCTAGGCTGGCTAGTGGGAATGGAATTTATAGATGGCTTGTGTGAAAGGGGCTTATAGAAGCCCCCTTAGAAGCTTCTAGGAAGCTTCTGACTAAAAGTCAGAATCGACGTGGAAAAGAGAGGAAATTGGGAGATTAACATAGGGGGAAAAAGAAAAAAAATATCTTATGATTGGGCCGTCACGAAATGGCGACGGCCTGACATGGCGGAGCTGGCAGACTGGACTTGGCGGGGATAGTCGGTGGCCTGCAGCGAGTATATCAGCGGCCTCCTTCTCTCACGGCATCGGCAGCAACTTCTTTCCCCAACTCCACGCAGTACGGAAGCTCTTCTTGTACAGTGGCCTCCTGCAGCAGTCTTTTTTCCCCCTCCTTCCTTCTTTTGAGCAGCACGACGTCCTCTCAGTTTTTTTTTCCTCCCCACTAAGGGGGGTTTATATAGTCCAAGGGGGGAGAGGGGACCTCCACCACATGGGGTGTGCATGTAGCCCACGACTCCCTCAAGTAACCCACCTCTCCTACCTAGCCCATCCCCTTCCCTTCAGCCACGCATCGACTGGGGGATATTAGCAAAAAAAAATTACAATTAATTGAACATTATCCACTTAACCCCCCTCCCAAGAGGGTGTTTCCTCGTAGTTATGTGGATTTGAAGCCCCCTCAATAAATTATGATATGGCTAAAGTAATTATTAGTAAGATGAAACATAAGAACTTGAAACCTACGGGCTCAGTTTGCCAATGCAGAGGTCTCGATTTCTTGCATACGGGTTACAGTTTAAACTACCGGAAATTTCAATAGGGAAGATAACCTTTGCATGAGTTTTACGCGGTGTGCGGGAAGTCGGGTTTAGTAATATTTTTAAGCGGAAATATTACATCTATTTTGAGAGTATCTATTTTAATCCAAGCTTTCTTTACACTTATGGATATGAAAAATCATTGTTTTGACCTCAATCGACTCATCCATGGATTCATTTTTTGTAAGAAGCTGGGAAGAATACGGATTTAGTGTGCAAATAATATTGATGTTATGCCATGTCACACTGACATTGGTAAAAAAGGAGAGGACATATAGTCTTTCTTATCTTTTTGACACATTAATACATTACTGTCCTTCTCTCCCATCTTGCTCACAACTTCTATGGATTCTTCCTCTTTCATGTCTTTCTCTCTCCTTGTCACTTTATTTCTCTCTTTTACTGCAGTATTTCTCTCTCTTCTGCACTATTTTTCTCTCCTGTTTCTCTCTCTCCAGTCCACTTATTAAGTGTTATCAGAGCATTGGTCTTTGATCCATTTTTCTTTCTATTTTTAGTCCTATTGTTTCCATCAAAAATATAAAAGAGGAGGACATGTAATCTTTCTTATCTTTTTGACACATTAATACATTACTGTGCTTCTCTCCCATCTTGCTCTAGTCTTTCTCTCTCCTTGTCACTCTCTTTCTCTCTCTTTTGCACTCTCTTTCTGTCCTCTTTCTCTCTCTCCAGTCCACTTCTTGACATTTTTGTAGGAATAGAATAGTCAGTAAGACCACTTCACATACATTAATTAGGCTATACTTCTTTTGTAGAATTTTCCTCTTTTCGACATAAAAAGCTAAACTTTTATGTTTTCCATACCAACTTCTCATCTCATTAAATGTAATGCCTCTTCTCACAATGATCTCAAGTGTTGTGATACCCTTGCCACTCGTAAAAGTAGCGAACAAAAACATAGCTTTTAACCTCTAGATCCAATGTGGTTCTTTGCTCATTTGGTTGTGCACATATGTAATATATCTAAACAATTTTAAAATTTGACAAATCACAATTTGATCCTATAAATGTCTGCCAGCATTGAATGCCATGAATGGCTTCAATCAAAGTCTCATTTATTATACATATCCCTAAATATGGAGCCTCAACCCAATACTACTCTAGCTTTCATATATATAAAACCTATTCCATTCTTCACAGGCCTCTTGAATCACTAAAATTTTTATACACATCATCTTGTGATTTTATGAACTACATCTATATTTTCTAATATGATTATGAGAAAAATCGGCAAGCCAATGAGCTTGGTGATAATTTACCTTGGACCTAATTTACTTCACCCTTTCACTGTGCTAGGGAAAGTTGTAAGGAAATGTTTCGGGGATCTCTAAGGATCCACAGATGAAAAAATATGATACTTATTGAACACAAAGGAATGAACAAACTAGTTTTTTATCCTAAGATAGTTGGGATTCTAGGAAGATATTAATACCACGTGAGTGTAAGGGAGAGGGGTTATTTAAGGGAAGGAAGGTAAATTTTATAAGGTAAGGTCCCATAAATAGAGGGTAGATAAGGGGTATTTCATATATTCCTTACACGCACGTGACATCTCCTTATTACTACTAGTGAATCCCCCATGATTATTATGTAGGATGCTTTTTTTGCATTGCCTTTTAGGGCACATTCTTATGTAATGGTACAATCACAAGGTTGTACATGTCCCAAAAACGTTATCCATTGTTAACTTTAGTTAACTGGTCCAGGTAGCCTTGAAACGGGTAGAGATCTTGATTTTTGAGAAAGAAGAGTTTGGTTTTTAAAAAGTAAAGAAAAATCGTATTCTCTCTCTCTCTCTCATATAGAAAAAGGGCAATGCTCTTGTATACAATAGTCTGTCCTCGTTTTTTCTTAAGATAGGATTTTAATTTTTTTAAAATTGATTAGCACAATTTTTACTTGGAATCATGATAATCATGATTCAAGATTTAAACTTTGATTTTGATGCAAGATCTAAGGGTTTGAGATACTTAAACAACTCCTTTTGTAAGGCATACTTCTTGAACTTGGCCTTCTCTTTTGTGGTCTGATCCTTTTCTAGAAAGATAACCATATTCACTTCTAGGTAATAAAATCTTTGGGCACTTCAATAGCCATTGCCCCTAAAGTGGTATTACAAAGTATTGAGATGAGGCTTATAAGACGCTCTTGCCTTGTAAGGTCCTCAATTACTAGAGCGTTCAGGGAGGCTTTCCAAACTAAGAACATTAGCGACCTCATTCTCTTTGGAAGGGTGTTATTGAAACTTGAGAAAAAAAGTCTTATGACTTTGAGTAGCTTTCTTTGCCTCATACTGAGATCTAGTTGAATGAAGATCCATTTTAGGCTTTTGTGATCAATAATGAGGGTGAATTTTGTTGAGAAATAACAAATGATTTATGCTCCAGGAAGAGATGTCCTGAATCCCATATGGACAGTGAGGATAGTGAGAAAGTGGGAAGCTATAAAGACATGTACTTGGTTCACTTTTCATTGCAATGCTATTGTACTTTGTACTAAGATTCTATAAATCTATCCACTCAAGATTGTGTTTATGAGTCCAAGCTAATCTATCTTGGAACCTAATTCACTTAAGTGAAAGTCTGTGTCTAGTCATCAGTCTTCATGTCTCTTGCTTAAAAGTCCAAGCTCCCATAGCTAAATTGTGTTCAAGATCCATGTTTCTCAACATGGTATCAGAGCCATTGTGTGCTCAGTTTAGCTCTTCCCCCTACTTCTCAAGCTTCTCATAGCTCAACTCCAGCTAGGGACAAGTGGTTGAGTTCATCTCCTACTTTATTTTCACACACCTCTTCTTGGCTACCATCGCTAGACTGCACCTACCTTGAATGGAGCACTTAGATCTCATCAAACAGATGATTGCAGCTCAAGGTGTATTCTGAAAAGTGAACCAAGTATATGTCTTTATAGCTTTCCAACTTCTCCACTTTTCTCACTGTACATATGGAATTTAGGAAATCTCTTCTTGGAGCATACATCATTTGTTATTTCTCAACACCCCCCCTCAAATGATGAGTCTCTACACTTGTTGGCTTTTCCCCCTACATGATAACATGGCATGGGAGACTAGCTCATAGGCAGCCTAGTCAAGTTAACGTTGTTGATGGTAGCAGAAGCATCTTCTTCTTCATTCATGAATTGACTTTGGTGGTGGTCATTTTGCATCTTTTGTGCTATTTTCTTGTGAAAACATTCACTAGAAATATGGCCAAGCTTACCACAATAATGACATGTCATTCCACTTTTGTTATCCGTGTTGAATCCTCAATCTCTTCCTTTGGGTCTAGCAACTCCTTTGGTGTATAAGAGATTTTCCCTAGATGATGGAATACCATCTTTTGTATTCTTGTTCTTCTGTTTGTTCTCTTCGTCAAGAAGAGAGTTCTCAATATCTTTAAGTGAGAGATTGGAAACATTACTTAGTGTTGAAACAAGGTTTTCATATAGTTCCTGATTTACACTGGGAGTGCTATTGCCTCATCTTCATCAATGTTATTTTTTAGATTTGCTACCTGAGTTTTAAGGCTCTTGAAATTATTGATGTGTATAGTCATAGATGAACTCTTTTTAACATTCAACTTATAAAACTACATGAGTAATTTCACTTTTGAGTTCTTTGCTTGTGTACAAAGATCCTGTCAACTTCTTCCCATGCCTTCTTTGCATCCCTGATGCCAGAAATATGATTTAATACATCATGGGGTAAATCGCATGCAATAATACCTAGAGCTTTGTTGTTCATCTTTTTCCATGCCTTTGTTTTAGGTTGGTCTTCTATAGCATCTTCTTCCTTGTCATCTGCATCATTTTCCTCAAAGAGATCCAAGAGGTTTTTTCTCAGGAGATGGTACATGGTTTTCTCCTTCTAGGCATGAAAGCCTTCACCATTAAACTTTGCTATCTGTTCAAGTTCAGTCATTTTAGATGGAGGTCTTATCATGAGAATTCTCGGCCAGTGTCTATCCTTTTACAAGGGATTTGATCAATGTGACTTTAAGTCATCACACAACTTGAGAATATTCTTTGAAATAGGAATAAGAAGGTGAGTTACTTTTGAGTAAGTTGAAAAACTCAAGTGCCAAGAAGCACTATTCTAGTATCAATAGGTACTATATCTTCAAGATCTTGATATTTGTCTCAAAGTTGCTAGGTAATCTTGGAGCTTCCTTGGACACTTCTAGATCTGCAATAGGCTTTAGAGATAATGTCAATGTGATCAAGGTCACCATGTGATCAAGGTCACCTCAAGTAACCCACCTCTCCTACCTAGCCCATCCCCTTCCCTTCAGCCACGCATCGACTGGGGGATATTAGCAAAAAAAAATTACAATTAATTGAACATTATCCACTTAACCCCCCTCCCAAGAGGGTGTTTCCTCGTAGTTATGTGGATTTGAAGCCCCCTCAATAAATTATGATATGGCTAAAGTAATTATTAGTAAGATGAAACATAAGAACTTGAAACCTACGGGCTCAGTTTGCCAATGCAGAGGTCTCGATTTCTTGCATACGGGTTACAGTTTAAACTACCGGAAATTTCAATAGGGAAGATAACCTTTGCATGAGTTTTACGCGGTGTGCGGGAAGTCGGGTTTAGTAATATTTTTAAGCGGAAATATTACATCTATTTTGAGAGTATCTATTTTAATCCAAGCTTTCTTTACACTTATGGATATGAAAAATCATTGTTTTGACCTCAATCGACTCATCCATGGATTCATTTTTTGTAAGAAGCTGGGAAGAATACGGATTTAGTGTGCAAATAATATTGATGTTATGCCATGTCACACTGACATTGGTAAAAAAGGAGAGGACATATAGTCTTTCTTATCTTTTTGACACATTAATACATTACTGTCCTTCTCTCCCATCTTGCTCACAACTTCTATGGATTCTTCCTCTTTCATGTCTTTCTCTCTCCTTGTCACTTTATTTCTCTCTTTTACTGCAGTATTTCTCTCTCTTCTGCACTATTTTTCTCTCCTGTTTCTCTCTCTCCAGTCCACTTATTAAGTGTTATCAGAGCATTGGTCTTTGATCCATTTTTCTTTCTATTTTTAGTCCTATTGTTTCCATCAAAAATATAAAAGAGGAGGACATGTAATCTTTCTTATCTTTTTGACACATTAATACATTACTGTGCTTCTCTCCCATCTTGCTCTAGTCTTTCTCTCTCCTTGTCACTCTCTTTCTCTCTCTTTTGCACTCTCTTTCTGTCCTCTTTCTCTCTCTCCAGTCCACTTCTTGACATTTTTGTAGGAATAGAATAGTCAGTAAGACCACTTCACATACATTAATTAGGCTATACTTCTTTTGTAGAATTTTCCTCTTTTCGACATAAAAAGCTAAACTTTTATGTTTTCCATACCAACTTCTCATCTCATTAAATGTAATGCCTCTTCTCACAATGATCTCAAGTGTTGTGATACCCTTGCCACTCGTAAAAGTAGCGAACAAAAACATAGCTTTTAACCTCTAGATCCAATGTGGTTCTTTGCTCATTTGGTTGTGCACATATGTAATATATCTAAACAATTTTAAAATTTGACAAATCACAATTTGATCCTATAAATGTCTGCCAGCATTGAATGCCATGAATGGCTTCAATCAAAGTCTCATTTATTATACATATCCCTAAATATGGAGCCTCAACCCAATACTACTCTAGCTTTCATATATATAAAACCTATTCCATTCTTCACAGGCCTCTTGAATCACTAAAATTTTTATACACATCATCTTGTGATTTTATGAACTACATCTATATTTTCTAATATGATTATGAGAAAAATCGGCAAGCCAATGAGCTTGGTGATAATTTACCTTGGACCTAATTTACTTCACCCTTTCACTGTGCTAGGGAAAGTTGTAAGGAAATGTTTCGGGGATCTCTAAGGATCCACAGATGAAAAAATATGATACTTATTGAACACAAAGGAATGAACAAACTAGTTTTTTATCCTAAGATAGTTGGGATTCTAGGAAGATATTAATACCACGTGAGTGTAAGGGAGAGGGGTTATTTAAGGGAAGGAAGGTAAATTTTATAAGGTAAGGTCCCATAAATAGAGGGTAGATAAGGGGTATTTCATATATTCCTTACACGCACGTGACATCTCCTTATTACTACTAGTGAATCCCCCATGATTATTATGTAGGATGCTTTTTTTGCATTGCCTTTTAGGGCACATTCTTATGTAATGGTACAATCACAAGGTTGTACATGTCCCAAAAACGTTATCCATTGTTAACTTTAGTTAACTGGTCCAGGTAGCCTTGAAACGGGTAGAGATCTTGATTTTTGAGAAAGAAGAGTTTGGTTTTTAAAAAGTAAAGAAAAATCGTATTCTCTCTCTCTCTCTCATATAGAAAAAGGGCAATGCTCTTGTATACAATAGTCTGTCCTCGTTTTTTCTTAAGATAGGATTTTAATTTTTTTAAAATTGATTAGCACAATTTTTACTTGGAATCATGATAATCATGATTCAAGATTTAAACTTTGATTTTGATGCAAGATCTAAGGGTTTGAGATACTTAAACAACTCCTTTTGTAAGGCATACTTCTTGAACTTGGCCTTCTCTTTTGTGGTCTGATCCTTTTCTAGAAAGATAACCATATTCACTTCTAGGTAATAAAATCTTTGGGCACTTCAATAGCCATTGCCCCTAAAGTGGTATTACAAAGTATTGAGATGAGGCTTATAAGACGCTCTTGCCTTGTAAGGTCCTCAATTACTAGAGCGTTCAGGGAGGCTTTCCAAACTAAGAACATTAGCGACCTCATTCTCTTTGGAAGGGTGTTATTGAAACTTGAGAAAAAAAGTCTTATGACTTTGAGTAGCTTTCTTTGCCTCATACTGAGATCTAGTTGAATGAAGATCCATTTTAGGCTTTTGTGATCAATAATGAGGGTGAATTTTGTTGAGAAATAACAAATGATTTATGCTCCAGGAAGAGATGTCCTGAATCCCATATGGACAGTGAGGATAGTGAGAAAGTGGGAAGCTATAAAGACATGTACTTGGTTCACTTTTCATTGCAATGCTATTGTACTTTGTACTAAGATTCTATAAATCTATCCACTCAAGATTGTGTTTATGAGTCCAAGCTAATCTATCTTGGAACCTAATTCACTTAAGTGAAAGTCTGTGTCTAGTCATCAGTCTTCATGTCTCTTGCTTAAAAGTCCAAGCTCCCATAGCTAAATTGTGTTCAAGATCCATGTTTCTCAACATGGTATCAGAGCCATTGTGTGCTCAGTTTAGCTCTTCCCCCTACTTCTCAAGCTTCTCATAGCTCAACTCCAGCTAGGGACAAGTGGTTGAGTTCATCTCCTACTTTATTTTCACACACCTCTTCTTGGCTACCATCGCTAGACTGCACCTACCTTGAATGGAGCACTTAGATCTCATCAAACAGATGATTGCAGCTCAAGGTGTATTCTGCGAAGCTCTTCCTCTGCGAAGCTCACATAAGTCTGCAACTCTGCAAGTCAGACAAGTCATCTGGAGTCAAAATTGACTTCTGTTCAAAACTCATAAAAGAGTTGTTCTTGCGCAGAAACTCCGAACTGAAAAGTTGTTCATTGGAAGGTACTCTTCACATACGCAGGTTTGCTGAACCCGTTTCAGCACGCGCAAAAGATTAAAACACAGATTTTTCAAAGCTTACAAATCTCGCAATAGCCAAAGACGAAGATTGTGAAAGCCACACACAAAAATATATAAGCCTTGTACACCCGATCTTCAGCTACGCTCATCCCGCTAATTGGATTTTGAGAGTGTGAGGTTTTTTGAAGTTTTGCAGGATGACGGAACCACATATGGGTGATTTAATGGCTGAAGGTGATCTACCTGAACCTACAATGGAGCAAAAGCTAGATTTAATTATGATGCAGTTGGATGAAGAACGACGAGCTAGGCAAGCATTACAAGTTCAATTGGCTAATTTACAAAGATCGACTACCGACAAAGAGGAACCTCAATCTAAAAACCTTATTCGACATACCATCGACGCGACTCTCGAAGCTCAATCCATCCGCAAGGAAACAAAGATAAGTAAAAGAAATTTCAAATTCTGTACTTTCCCCCCAAGATGGAAAAACTGTTCTTACATTCATCAGTCAGCTTGATGATTACTTTCATGAGGAAACATACACAGAAAAAGATAAAATCAAGTGTGTCACTTATCATTTAGTGGATAGAGCATCTCTTTGGTGGACCGTGGTTCGTAAAAGTGTAGATTGTCCCACTACCTGGGAGAATTTCAAGAAGAAGTTTATGCAGAATTTCCTTCCTCCACAATTCCATGAAAAATCCATAAAGCAATGGGACCTTCTTCAGCAACGAGATCGTGAGCCTATTCCTCAGTACACGGAACACTTTTGGAATGCATTACTCCAGTTACGCATGCTTGAAGACGTACCTAAAGTGACACACAAGCACAAGTATATGTCTGGATTCCTTGGGCATTACTACGCTGAAGTTAATATGTTCAAGCCTGCAACTCTTAAAGATGCAATTTCATTAGCTCATGACATTGAAGACAAGCTTCGAGGAAGAGACAAGCGTCCACAGCAATTCCAAGCCAATGGTAACTATGGATCTAAGCAATTCAACTCAAATTTTAGAAGATTTAATCAAGGTCGTTTTCCTTCATCATCTTTTCGTAAAAATTGGACAAAACCACCTGCTTTACCATCCAATACCAACCAAAACCCCAAGCCCATTCCACAGCCAAATCCTAATATCCCTACACTTCCTGCCATTGCAAACAATGTAACCAAAGCCAAACCTATAGTGTGTTATAAATGCCACCAACTTGAACATCTAGCAGCCAATTGCCAATCGAAGAAGCCACCTGTCCATATCAACTACCTTGGAGCAATGGAAGATGATGAACATGAAGAAATGCCTGATTTCACGGAAGATGAAGATAACATTACTACTCCTTCGGATACTTTACCATGTATGCCAACTCCACATTCTTTATTGACAATGAAATGTTTAGTGCATGGAAAAGAAAAGATTATTTTGCATGATGATAGTAGTACTCATGATTTTATTTCTGCAAAGTTATTGAAATAATTGAAATTACAGACTGTACCTACGCATTATCGCATTAAAGCAGCATTCTTAGGCACTAGGTATAATGGAACACAGGAAGTGCATGATTTAGAAATTCAAATTGGTGAATACACTGAAAGAAGGAATTTTCTAGTTGTACCATTACAGTCCAGTGATATTATCTTAGGTATGCCTTGGCGTCATTAGCATAACCCTGATATAGATTATTTCACACATTCGATTAATATTCAATTTCAAGGAAAACATATTACATTGTATGGTATGCATTCATCTAATGCTTTTCCACTACTTTCGCATACTCAAGCTAAATGTGCATTACACAAAAGTAGTAAATCTTACCTCATTTGGGTGAATGAACTGCAAGTTAAAGAAAATCATATGCACCCTAGGCATAAAGAATTTCTTGCACACTTTAAAGACTGTTTTGCAGAAGATCTACCACCTGGTTTACCTCCTTCACGTCCAGAAGACCATAAAATAGATTTGATTCCTGGTACACAACCACCTTGTAAAGCACCATATAGGCATAACCAGATAGAGCAAAAAGAAATTCAAAATCAAGTTGAGAAATTACTAAATAGAGGATTGATTAGATCTAGTAGTTTTCCATTTGGTGCACTTGTTTTGTTAGTAAAGAAGAAAAATAATACTTATTATATGTGCATTGATTATCGTGCTTTAAATAAGATCACAGTAAAGAATAGATATCCAATTCCTAGAGTCGATGACCTTATGGATAAACTGCAAGGTTCTGCCATATTTAGTAAAATAGACCTTAAATCTGGTTATCATCAGGTGAGATTAGATAAGTCTGACATATTCAAGACTGCATTTAGAACACAATTTGGTCATTATGAATTTTTAGTGATGCCTTTCGGATTGACGAATGCACCTGCTACATTTAGTAGATATGTGATTCCCTCTTTGATAGGGAATTCCCTCTTTCTTTCTATGTAGGAAATGATTAAAAGTTCCTTTTGTGCACGTGTTTTTCTTCCAAGCATCCTTCTTGTGGTCTAAAGAGCAAGGTAGCCTTGTAATTGCTCTGATTTTACTCTAGAACACAATATTAGTGAGTTTGGGAATCTCCCAATTCCCATTTTATGAATACTAAAAAGATGGCATCCGAATAACGTGCCCATAAGTTTCTCAAAACTATATGATGTGACCTATCATTGGAAAGCGCTTGAAAAATGGAATCTATTGAGCTATAGAGTGCTTGATTTGGAGTTGTAGTGTTCAAGTTATGACAAATCCAAAGATTTGACCATGTGTCCCAAACTTATGGGAAATTCCCATTTTCCCCAATATGGTATTCTAGGGACTTAGCTATACTTATATGAGCTCATCCCTAATGAATTACTCTCTAGAACATCGGCTTTGCAAGAACAAGCTCATGATCGCCTTTAGGATGCATGTTGAGGGGAGGGCCTTTGTAAAACCAGGAGATAAGAATGGTAAAGAAGCATGAAATGGCTAGTAAGATTGCTACATGGCAAAAATTATCCTTGTTGGAAAGGAGGTTATTATGGGAAAATGCAAGGGATTAAAAGCATATTGATTTTTTCACCCATGGGTGATTCTTGATCATGGAAGGAGAAAAATAAGTGAGGAAAAGCCTTTGGGGACATTGCCATGCACAAGGCATGTGGAGGAGGGGATGTCAAGAAGGGAAGAGGATCATAGTTGTGGGGTCGCGATATTATCTTACCATTGGTGACATCAACATGATCATCATCTTCAAGAATGGTCTCCTTTTGCCTGACTTCATATTGCTAGTACATCCTCAATGAGATGCTTAACAAGATGGCACTCCCAAGTGATTGGAATATACTTGCCATGATCCTTAATAGCTGAGAATAAAGCCACTACTAGTATAGGCTTGTAGCAATCAACATTTGGTTAGAAGAATTGCATCATGATATTTTTGCCACAAAGGTTCTCGTGACACTATGAACTAGAAATATGAACATTTGCAGTAATTTCCCAGCTTAAACATCATTATGGAGAGCATGTAAAGCTTTGGACAACCATGATAAGATTTGAACCTTAACACAATCAACCTCTTCATAAAATCAAAGGGAGTGTGAAGGCCTAGAAGTCAAAGAAGAAATCATGGAGGCTACTAAGAACAACACATCTCTTTCATGATGTGCAATCCCAATTGACATGGTCCTATTAGTTCATCCAAGTAGTTGAAAATTGTTACAAGAGCATGATGCCATACTAAATTTATTTTTCTCATCTCTGCTATCAAAGCAGCAATCATCATCCATAACCCTTGAAACTGGAGAAAAAGGATGAGGACATGCAACATGAATGATCTTAGGTGATATTATATAACCTACTTAATCTCCACACCTACATTTCAAGCTCTTCAAGTTTCTTTTCAAATTATCCTTTTTCTTAGGACTCCACTTCTCTAATTAAAGAACTACATTAAGAGCCTTATCAATTTCATGTTGAGATCCTTATACATTGTCAATTCAAGGATCTTCTAATCAAGAATTTAATAAGCCACTGAAACCCCTTGAGTTCTCACCTCTTATGCATCTATCTCTTGTGAAGCACATTCAAAGGAGTTGTGTATTAGGTTTTATCTTGAGCTCTATGCTATAAAAACTAGGGGTTATACTCGATGGTCTTGCATTGTTAGATTCTTTGCTAGCTAAGTTGAGGTGTATTTGACTCGAGTCATAGTCTCCTTGAGGGCTAATTGTCGGGAGAGAAATCAAGTTAATAGTTAATCTCCTAGACTATTTTATATGAGTTTTGCTACTCATTTATAGGATCTGATAGGGCATATACTCTAGAGTTTCATAGCTTCTTTCTTGGGTTTTTTAAGTACATACAAATATTTTAAAGGAAAGTTACCTACTTACTAGCTCTTGCCTTGCAAATGATGTTTATACTAATACTATTGATGCTTTAAGGTGCCATGCAGAGGATGCCTTGGAAGAGCTTGAAGAGGATGAGATGAACATTGCATATGCAAACTTCATGAGTGCTTATGAGGAAGCCTTTGAGACTCATGTATTATTTGATGTAGTGAATCAACTGGATATTGAAAAATTGATGCATGCACATGATGCACAGGACGTGCTTGTAGTCTATGAAAATGTTCAAAAGTCAGAGGATATACATATATAGGATGATGGACGTGATGCTATATAAGTTTAGAATGTGTCATCTCCTTTGATAGATGGAAATATGATTTCTTCATATGCCATGACAAGCAATCTAGAGGTGTGAGAGGCTATGGACATGTGTGATATCTTTTTGAAACTTGGACAAACAAACACCATTCAATGATTTCTTGTTTTGTGTTTTTGTATTTTATTGAAGCAATTGCCTAGAAATGGAGCTTTTCTAGGTGATGGTTATTTTGATTGGGAAGATAAATTGAACTTAATATTGTGTGTGTGTGTGTGTGTGCGTCTCTCTCTCTCTCTCTCTCTTTGTCTCTCTCTCTCTCTCTCTCTCTCTCTCTCTCTCTCAATAGTGCTCTAACACTAAATGCGAGGCAATACACATCAAAACATCAAGTGCATTAGCAAGGCAATAGGTATGAATGTCTTGTACTATTGTTTGTTTCCAAGGGTGTCACAAATCCTTTAATTTCTAATAATAAGTTTGGCCTATTAAAAAAAGTAGGGAGAATTCCTAACTTTTTGATTGACATGATTTGTAGAAAATGAGCAACGCACAAATTATTTTATTACATGCTATTCATGTGATTCTCTTGTTAGTATGTCTTAAACAAATTTTTAATGTCTGCACCTTGTTTACCATTATTGAGATCATTAAATATTATTGTGATTAAGTTATTGGGATGATTAAATATTATCATGGTTGTTGAATGTGGAAAGCACTTATGTGATTTTATATATTAGTATTTGCCCCTTAATTAAAAAAAATATTTGTGTACCATTGTATTCATAGCTTTTATTTGAAAACATAAACTATCAAAGTGTAAGAAACTAAGCGGTTCGAGCTTTCTCTTCATGGTAGTATTGTTTGCTCAGCTCTTTGAGATCACTTTGATTAGATTTTAGTTAATTGTTTGTGACACAGTGATAATAATAGTTAGTGATTCGTACTACCCTTGCATGAGAACATGACACAAATTAACTAATGAGAAACGCTCTCTTAATATTGGTCACATTAAAATGCAATATTAAATGGGTATGAAATAAACAATACTTGAGATAAAAAATACGCATTTGCAAGCAACAAAAATTAAGCTCCTCCAAACACACTGTCAAGATTTTCAAAAAACAAAAGGCGATGCTATTGCGCACCCTTGTTGATAAGCCGTTATAGCATGAAGAAAAAGTGCTGCGAGACCCTTGCTAAGTTCTAACTCTGAGCTTCAATCAGCGCCACGCGAATGTTTTTCAAACCGGGCTATTCAATAGAACAGAAATGAACGTTAGGGTTGCCCGCCAAGAGGACTAATAATAACGAGGTGCTTATACGCTGATTTAGAATCAGCGGGAGCTGGCGCAGGACGGAGACGTTGCTTGTTGTACGACAGAAAATGGAAAAGCAAAAGAGTTCCCTCTCTCTCATTCATTCATTACGTTACAAGACGCCGCATGTCGTATGCAGCGTCTATTTAAGTTGGGTCGACGCTCAGGATTCTGCACGCAGCTATATTGCCCACTGCTACTGCTGATGCGCGCACTAGTACAGACTCTTGACTTGTCTCCTGCTGCAACACTAGCAGGAGCTGCTGGCTCTCCTTCCAATATTTGTGTGCTAGTATCCCCTCCACCGGCCATAATATAATACATCTCATCAGCCCCGATCATTAACCGTGCTAGCTTCTGAATCAGCTAATTACTGGCGGTTGTACCACAAAATAAGGAAAGTTGATTGGGTACATGTTGCTCGTATAGCTACCAAGAGGAGTACTATAGTGGCCGGTCTGCTAGCGCAATTCTCGATCAGGATGATGATGAAGGTTATGCTGTTGCTAGCATTGAATGATGCCCATAACATTATTAATGTCCGAGCGCAAACAATGACGGGCTCGCCGTCGGCTTATCTGGATCCTCAGAACGGAGCGCGGGCTGCGCTGGGGCTGAGTCCGCTGACATGGGACGCCAAGCTGGCCAGCTACGCCTACAACTACGCGATGCAGGTGCAGTGCCAGATGGTGCACTCGGGCGGGCCGTACGGCGAGAACCTATTCTGGGGCGGTGCTGGCGGGAACTGGACGCCGGGGGACGCCGTGAGCATGTGGCTGGCGGAGCAGCCTCACTACCACTACGATAGCAACGCTTGCGACGGCGGCTCCATGTGCGGCCACTACACCCAGATCGTGTGGCGCACCACGACATCTGTGAGTTGCGCCTCCTACACCTGCCCCGCCAGCGGCGACACCCTTGCCGTCTGCGAGTACTACCCCCCGGCCAACGTGATCGGCGAGCACCCCTACTAACTAGGTAGTTTCTAGAAGTAGGTCCGCCTGATTAAAGTCTTAATTACAAGCGTGAGCAGCGACTACCAGAAGTTCTTTAATTTTATTTCCACTGCGATAACTAACTATTTGCCTGGTTCACTGATCCTACTGTGTATGGCCTCATCAGCGGCTAATATCGACATAATTCATTCGCCTTGGGGTCCTTTTTATATTAATTTTGTTCGAGAGTCTCTCTGGATTCCCTGCGCTCTCCCTACCTCCTCTTTTGGTTGCGCTCATCGATCTTGGCCGTTCTGCCAATCCGATTATCATCTCAGTCGATTGAAGTGGCGCACAACATGCTCATAAATCCCCACCCATGGCTTTTATATGTCCTCATAGCTTACGTGTTTTGGTGTGCACGCACGCATGTGCTTGTGTTCTCGCAGGTCTGCCAGGTTCATCTTTGAGGAGGGCCACGCGCGGACGTGCCCTCCAAATTCTGTGAGTCCAACAACGCACACCGCCAATACTCCAACTGATGACTTTTGACGTCAATCCTTGCAGCCAACGGATGGATGTTTGCCGGCTACCCCGCTCATCACAAAGTAGCTAGTCGGTAGTAGTACTTCTTTCATCGACTCATCGACTAGTTCGTCCAAAGTAAGCATAGACTCAGGTTTTGTCGTTCAAAATACGCCCGGCAAAGGACTGGCTGTCAAAAATTGTCAAAATAGCACATAGGCTATACGTATTCATGCTTATCGCGTACAATCCTTTTCTGGAGAATTGGGATGCACCACAATATGGACTCCACATCCTTTGATTGAGTAAGTTTATGTGACCATTTACTTTATCAAGGAACATGATCACTATCTATATTACATAACAATTTGGATTATCAAGGTTCTAAGTTTTAAATGAATTATCATCTAGCATTCTTTCCACCTAACATTGCATTCTTTCCACCTAACATTGCATTCTTTCCACATATTTATTGACTCCTAGTATGGTTATCACTCTTGCAAGAAGGTTCCAAGTCTCCTTGTAGGCTATTACTACGAAACTAAGCATAACCCTTGGCAGCTAGTCTTTTGTTGTGCTTCATTATTGAATGGTGCTAATTATGATTTATTATACACCTATTTTAGCTCAAAATGTGTTCCCTTTCTCTACTATACCACATGATTAACCCTAAGTAATATGAGGCAATGCATTTTTTATGGCCCTAGGAAGGAAATACCCTTAGAAGGACTACAATGCAAAGCAAGATGCTCGTTGAAGGGATTGTAATCATCTCCATACTAATGAAACATTGTATGCCAAAGCCTACATGTGATGTAGCTATCATTAATTGAATGAAAACATGCACTTTTCAAATGGAATACTTATTGGCCCTACTTGGATATTCAGTCGCCATAAGTGAAAATGCACATTACTAAAAACTCACTAATAATGCAAAATAATATCTAGATTAAAAATAATTACATCTCATTGAAATAAGAATGAAAGGCTCTGCAAATGGATTACGAGCTAGGTTCATCATATGAAATTTATAGCTACGAGGATTTTAGTACAATTTCCCTCTAATTTTCCTACTAATTTCATATCTCTGTGCATGAAGGTCATAGATTTTGCATGTATCACCCATAGGTGTGCATCCTCAAACAACCTTAGTCAATAAGCCTCTACTACCTCTTGCAGGGTCTTTAATGCTACACTTTATATACCTTGTCATCTTCATAGCTCCATAAATTTTTATTTACAATTCTAGAAAATAATGCTTTGTGTATTAGAAGGTTTTGGCTCTTTTGAAATATCTCTAAGCACCTTTAGGTTGTAACTCGTCCTTCTTCTCCGCAATTTCCTTCGCACTTGTGCTATATCGGAGGTCTTGTTTGGCATCCTTGGGGATGTTGTAGCCTTGGTGTAGCTTGTAGGGCTACTTATTTTTCTAAGGGGGTTATGGATATGGTGTGGCCAGTCAAATGGGTTTGGACAGAAGAGCGGGGCCTTCACCCCTAAGGATTCTTGTCATAACATCTTTTCTGCGACCATGGTGCTAACGCTGATCTCCTTCCTCCTGATCTTTGTGTGTCTTCTCACTCATGAGATGCTCTTCTTAATCTCATTACTGCTCATCTTCATGCTTCTCATCTTCTTCTTCCTAATCTCTATGCTTCTCATCTCCATTCTCATTGGATGTCTTGTATGCTTCATCCTCAACAAAGGTGTCATCATCCTCCTAATTCTTGAGCACATTCCTCATTGTACTTCTTGAGCATGGTCCTCCTTGTGATTGATATATAAGTGACTTGGCCAAGAGGTTAAGGATGGGCCCTTGTGGCATAAGACGTTTGGAAGTTCTCATTTGTGCCATGGTGGGTGCTTTTGGCTTTTCCCTAGATTGAATGGTGTCGCATAGTTTACTTTTTATGAGCCATTCCTATGGAGAAAGGAAGTTCACATGTCTACATGTCAAAAAGAGTGAAGTATAAGAATGAACTTCATACTTTCTATTTCAAGGGGAAGTTCATAGAGAGGGGGTTTACGCATCAGGAGGGAGGGGGAGTGGGAGTGGGGGCGGTAATACATGGGTTTAGGGACAAGCCATGGTAATACATGGGTTTAGGTAACACACTAGGGGAGAGGGAAGGGGGCTTAGGTAATACATAGGTAATCACGTTGTCTTCTACTAGTTTATGTGACAAGTGTATTTGTTGCATTATTAGTCCCCATCTTTTACTATTATGTGCTCTATTTCATTTCTAATATAGATTTTGCTAGAGCAATGGACCTTCATTTTCTAATGTGATTGAACAACCAAATGTGCAACTATAGAACCAATTAAACATTTCAACAAGGTAGCTAGTTCTTTTGTGACCTTCTCATGGCAAGTATTATTAAAATAGGAGGTGCCATAATCACTTTAATGTGGCTTCTTCATTCAATGTCACTACAACAGAAACGAGGCATAGACGCGCATGTTAGATGTGCAAAGTCGGGCGCGTCTATCATTGTGTCTATAAGTGCGTGTAAATAGACGCGGATTTTGCATCTATATATCTGCGCAAATAGATGCGCCAGCAGATGCACAATTATTTAACCACCTAAAATTGGAATTCACATAAATAAAAAACCAAAGTTAATAATTATTTAACCACCTAAAATTGATTCTTGAGCATGCACGTGTGCGCATGATAAAAACCATAGAATTAAGAATACATATTGAATCATTGAGTTAAAAAAATAGAGTTAATAATTACTTTTTGATTGCTCTTTAATGAATGGCAGTTCCTCCAATTGACAAGCTTGATATAAGTAATTAGCGACAAGTGACAAAAACCATACAATTAGTAGCAAGCATTGCAATATGTATCTTGTAATTTCTCTACTTGAAGATGATAAAAAATACTTCCTTTTTATTATGGAAAATTCAATTTAGCTTTAAACTTGACTATTGATTCTTGAGTATGCACGTGTACGCATGATAAAAACCATAGAATTAGGAATACACATTGAATCATTAAGCAAATTAAGTATGTTACAGTGAATGATCCATCTCATCTTCAATTAGATCATCCCTTGCTAAACTATCTACTTCTAGGTCTATGTTACCAAGGAGGTAACAAAACAAATAAGTCTATCCCACTATCAGATGTGTTGCTATATTGCTCAATAACTTCATCAATATCATCGACAATCACATTATTGTCTTCTTCTGCGTTTCCTTGAACATCCTCGCGAGGTTCATTTTGTACTATATCATGCATATCATCCATTATGGTGTCATCATGCACATCATCATTAATTGTTGGATTGTCATCTGCTATCTCCATGTCGGTAATATTACCATATATTGGTTTTGAACGATTAGATATAGAGATGACATACCACCATCGGTTAACAAAAGCAAGAAACTTAGATACTTATTATATCGTGCATATGTATCACATGTATACATATTAAAAAATTAGCCTTTGCATATATACCTGCTCGTATTGTTGAGGTAGTACTAATGTGTCATTCTTGTTTTGGTGAAATTTTGTCGAGTCAATGATTACAAAACCACTTGGATGTCTGATTGTGCAATGCTCACCATTTGTTACCACTTCTTTAAACCACTTCACATATATAAAGAATCATCTGAAGTCAAGCTTCAGAATATCTTGGATCAAGCCACAATAACCTTGCATTGTACCATTGGCATCCTCGAAGTGAGCAAGGACACCACAATCTTGGGTATTTCTCTTTTCATCTATACATTGAGTTCGAAGATATTTACCCTCATACCAAAGTACATTGAATAATGTGCACTAGTAGTAAAAGATAAAAGATCAAACATGTCAATTATTTATATAAAATAAAACTTATAGAAACAAATTAATTGATAGTATGTCTCACCTTTAATAAGCAACCTCGTGCGTATTCCCACTCTTCTTGAGATATATTACTTTCCTCCTCTTTTTCCATTCTCTCCATTTCCTCATGTAACCAATCTATATCAATATGATGTGGGAGTGCATTTAGATGATCTGGAAATGAGACATTACGTCTATATCTAGTGTAAAATTCTTGTCTTTCCCTTTTTCTTCTTGTCGTTGCTACATTATATATGTCACCCATTTGCTCATTACATCACTATTGAGCACACAAAAACTATTTAACTTACGAAGTTCTTCTTTTGTTAGCACTTTACTCATTCCTTTTCCTTGAGGTACTATAGAGGTCATCCTCAAGTCTTCATCATCTTTCCATAGTCGTGGTTGAGAGGGATCCATTTCAGCAAGATATTCACAGATATAAACAAGGGATGATTGCACTAACCAACCCTCAGCCATGCTTCCCTCAGGCCGTGCTTTTTGCTTCACAAAATCTTTCAAGGTTTTCATGAAGTGCTCAAGAAAAAACATCCACCTTACATGAACTGCCCCACAAAGTGCGATCTCATCAATCAAATGTACGAGTAAATGTAATTAAGTAGTCAAAATGGATCGAGGAAAATTTTCCTCCACCAAACAAACCACCTCAACAGATAATACTCGAGCATCTTGCAATGTGTTTGGATCAATTTCCTTCGAGCTCACGTATCTGTCAAGATGTATTTGAGAATTGTTTATTTTTGTGTAGAAATTCAAAGATATATAATGAAAAAATCAATGTATACATACCTCACAAGCTCTCCCATCTTGTAAATTATATCATGTACATATTTGGATACACAATGGGATATGCTAGTAGGAAGTATGAACTGAATGTAAACAATATTCATAGATCAAATGATTAGTTGAGAAAAAAGTCATCATACCCCAAAGTTTACACATAGTTACTCCACTAATTACTATATTCATGGTTAGAGATACCCTTACTTGAATCAATTTGTGCCAATCATGGGACTTCAAACCAGATAGTTGCTCCACACCTCTTTTCTTTTTCTTTATGAAGGCTCCCTTGAGACATCTCATACATCCTGTGGGTGTTCGAAAGCTATATATCTGTTCCTTCACTATTTTTTCATCGTTCTTTGACAACATCCAAGGTGCATGGGGTCGCTCAATCTTTCCTCTGGGTCCAATGCTTGGCCAGGATCGTCTCATGCGACCAATGTTACGTAAATCCTCCTTACATTAACTGAATCACGAGCCCCTATCAAGTGATCCCATAATGTAGATACAACATTTTTGAATATGTGCATGGGGTCCAACAGGTGATTGATCTTGAGTTCAGTCTAGTATGGAAGACGAAAAAATATAGAGAACCTAACAAACAAACAATATATTATGTAAACAATTCATCATGATAAATACTTTAAAGTCAATCGAGAGAAATGCACTTCTTACCGACTCATGCCGAGTGGAGGGTGGCTGTCGGCATTAATCCATCTCTCCTTCCAATCTCGAATGGTTAGAGATTGTGGAGTCATTCCATTAGTAGGGAGAACATATTTGGGATGCACTACAAGGGAACGGGGCAATAGCGACACCGATTAGCGACGGCGGATATCGGCGTCGCTATAGGCGTCGCAATTGGCGTCGCTATATGCGTCGCTTAGCGATGCCAATAGCGACGTCGCAAGGAAAAAAAGCATGGCCGAAACCAGAGCGCCGTTTTCATTTTCTTTTCTTCACCTTTTGAGAGCGAAAGCGAGGGAGAGAGCGAGGGAGAGAGCCAAGGCTTTGTGAGAGAAGAGGAGGAAGAGACTTGCTGCCGCCGCCGCCGCCACCGTCGTTATTCGCGAAGGAGAGGAGGAGCCCTCGTTGCAAAGAGAAGCCGCCCACGCTCGCCATATCTCATTGATGAGTCTCCCTCTCTCTTTCTTTTACTTGTTGAAGGTTTAAATCGTTCTCTTTTGTTTGTTTAGGAGAGGAAATGAAAGAGAAGGAGAGGGAGAGGGAGAGGGAGAGGGAGAGAAAGAGAGGGAGAGGGAGAGGGAGAGGGAGAGAAAGAGAAAGAGAGGGAGAGTGCATTCTCTCTCTCTCTCTCTCTCTTTTGCTTGTTTAATGTTTAAATTGCTTTTTTTTTTGCTTGTTTAGGAGAGGAAACGAGAGAGTAAGAGAGAAAGAGAGGGAGAGGGAGAGGGAGAGGGAAAGAAAGAGAAAGAGAAAGAAAGAGAAAGAGAAATAGAGGGAGAGGGAGAGGGAGGGGGAGGAAATAGGAGAGGGAGAGAAAGAGAAAGAGAGGGAGAAGGAGGGAGAGTGCATTCTCTCTCTCCCTCCCTCTCCCTTTTGCTTGTTTAATGTTTGAATCACTTTATTTTTTGCTTGTTTAGGAGAGGAAATGAGAGAGAAAGAGAGTGAGAGGGAGTGGAAGGGGAAGGAAATGAGAGAGGGATAGAAAGAGAAAGAGAGGGAGAGTGCATTGTATCTCTCCCTCTCCCTTTTGCTTGGAGGATGTTTAAATCACTTTATTTTTTGCTTGTTTAGGAAATGAGAGAGAAAGAGAGATAGAGAGGGAGAGGGAGAAAAAGAGAAAGAGAGGGAGAGGGAGAGGGAGAGGGAGGGGGAGGGAGAGGGAGGGAGGGAGAAGGAGAGGGAGAAAGAGGGAGGGAGGAAATGAGAGAGGGAGAGAAAGAGAACGAGAGGGAGAGGGAGAGGGTGAGAGAAAGAGAGGAAGAGAGGGAGAGGGAGGGGAAGGAAATTTAAGATAATATACGTATTGATAATGGTATGCAATGTGCTTTGCATACGGCCACATACTTCATCAAAATGAACCCAAAATTATTGTTATAGAAGAAGAAACCCTTAAATTGAGTATAGGATAATTTCTCTCAGGTCTTATGACTATGAGTAGAATTAATTGAAATAAATTTTATTACTTTAGTTATAAAATTTCATAGATGGCGCGTATTAATTTTAAAATGGATTACTTATACTCAAAGCCGAGATGTAACAAAAAATTATCTACCGGGACAAACAAATCGTTGAGCATGATACAAGGCCGAGATATAACATCGGAAAATCTCTCGACTACTATATACAATGCAAGGTTTATGGTCAACTTGCAACTTGACGTACATCTCCATAAAGCTATCCATTTAAGCCTCGTTTGCTGTAATGTAGATAAGATGGCAAACGAAGAAGGTCCTATTGTTCAAGACCGTGAGTCGTATCTTAATCAGCGTGTCCCATGTCCTTGCTCTCAATGCAAGTTGGCAATTAGACGAAAACGCCGATTGTCTATAGAACACGTACGACGATTTGGCGAGTTTCAATCTGAGATCATTGATCAAGCGATTGCAGATTTTCAGCAAACGGTAATTTGAAGTTAGCATTTTTCATGCATTGTACTCTCAAGCTAATTGAAAACCATACACAATAAGATTGGGTCTTGTTGGCAAATTTTGTATCTAGGGGGGTGATGTCTCGACCCAAGGGGGAGTGCACCCTTTGCGGCCAATTAGAAGAGTCTGTGGACGTGCAATGGATGGATTGCAGGAGCCAATCGACCACTCGCAAGGCCCATCTATACCGTCAATGCCAGAGGAGACAGACAACCTTCGCGACTTGCCTACAATCTTGGAGCCTGAGATGGAGGCAATGATCGATGCATTGATTCCCATGGATGTTGAGACATCTGACCCGCTTAGAGAGGAAGCATCCATACCATTATATGATGGGTGCCGAGTATCTCGGTTGAAGACATTGCTTGCACTCTTAAGTGTGCAAGCAAAATACGGTTGGAGTGATACGAGTGTGACTGAGTTATTCAGGTACCTTGCACACAGACTTCATTGTTTTTTTTTTTAACAGTATTATTGCAAACATGGATGGATTTTTCAAGGTGTTTTATGATTTTTTAAGGTTATTGAAATATCATATATTGCCACCTGCAAACACCATGCCTGAGTCTCGTGATGATGCATGACATGTTTTACGGAAGCTTGGCATGGACTACAATAACATCCATGCATGTATCAACGACTGCATATTGTTTCGAGATGAATACGAGACTATGGAGACATGTCCAAAGTGTGGTGCTCACAGGTATCGACAGGACTTGCAAGGGTAGACCATCCCTTAAAAAGTCCTTAAACACTTTCCGCTCATCCCTCGCATAAACCACATGTTTCGCACGTCTTCCATGGCAAGCTTGACAACGTGGCATGTGCAGAATAGGTCCACGGATGGAGTGCAACGAATATCAACAGATTCGTGCGCATGGAGCCACATTGACTCTACCTTCCCAGGCTTTGCGCGAGAGCCAAGGAATCTTCGGCTCAGTCTCGCCATGGATGGTGTGAACCCATTCGGTCTGTGCTCGACTTCTTACAGTGTGTGGCCTATAGTGCTTGTCAACTACAACATTCCTCCATGGCTTTCTACGAAGAAATGACATCTCATCCTTAGCTTGCTCGTCCCGGGCCGCTACAAAGTAAAAAATATGGACATGTATCTTCGTCCATTAGTCAATGAGCTTAAGATTTTGTGGGAGAAGGGGGTCATGGTGCAAATATGAGCAGGCGCGATGGTCGGCGGTCAGCCAACATTCGAGCCATTCTCATGTGGACGATGCATGACTTTCCGGTATTGGCAGAGTGCTCAGGTGAGCAGACCTTTGTTCTCGCTGGTAATATCTATATTTTATTTCATTCAATCAAGTATTCACTAGGTCGTGGATCGCCTTGCAGGTCTTGTTACCTCAGGTTATCATGCATGTCCATTGTGTGGGCCACAGTTAGACTCCCGAAGGTCACGAACCATGAAGAAGATGGAATATCAAGGACACGCCGCTTTCTTGCCGGAGGATCATGAACTCATGGAAGGTTTTCTTGGATGACCTCCAGCACGTATGAACGCTGCAAGCTAGTACGAGCTGAAAATGGTAAACCCGGAATCACATCCAAATGGAATGCGACGCTTCTCATTTTTCTACGAGTTGCCATATTGGACCCACTTACAGGTCAACCACTTGTTGGATCCCATGGATATTTTCAAAAATGTGGGCAGCTTGCTATGGGACCACATCACAGGAAAGAGAGACACTATAGAGTCACGAATGGATTTAAAGGAGATAGGTAAGATGGAGGCGCTTTGGCCGCAGTCGAGTGCTGAAGGGGGAGTGCAGCTTCCTCGCGCTCCTTGGGTTTTGTCTACCAAAGAAGAGCACATTGTGAAGCAAGTAATCAAGTCTATCCGCACTCCGACAGGTATGATGCGTTCTCTCAGGTCCGCATTTTCTAAAGATGACCAAATGTCTGGGCTAAAATCCCATGATTGGCATAAGATATGTTAGATTTGTGAACAGAATGGATTTTAATTAGCGTGGACATTTTGAAATTTGAAAAGTGACCATTATTCTTAATGCTTTCTCATTTGTGGCAGTTTGTCCTACCGATCGCGATCGCGGGATGCCTAACTCCAGAAATTCGCGGGACCATTTACAAGCTGTCGAATTTGGTGCAATGGATCTCACAGAAAGAGATTAAGACGTCCTTTATTGAATCCGCAAGGCGGGGAGCAGTTGAGACGGTCTGTCTCTTTGAGAAATACCTGCCCACTAGCATGCTCACGATACAAGTTCACCTTCTTGTGCATCTTGTGGATGAAGTGGAGATTGCTAGACCTGTCCATACGCGATGGATGTTCTTCCTGGAGCGCTTCATGAAAACCCTGAAAGGCTTTGTGTGACAACGAGCTCGTCCGGAAGGTAGCATGGCGGAAGGTTGGTTGGTGTCAGAGGCGTTAGTGCATATCTCACAATGGCTACCAACGGTGGAACCAGAGAATGAAATGCTATGGATGCTGAAGGACGATGACAGGCTGACTGGAGATGTGGTGGTTGGAAATGGGGTAGAAAAACGAATGGATGCCTCAATGGAAGAGAATGTGAATCGCTTTTGTATGTTGCACCAGCATGCTCCATGGAGACGTGGCTCGCCAAGTACCAGATTGCAAGGCAAGATCGAGAGGAAGCGCGAGCTGAATTCCGACGTAGTACGCGTCACCGATCGATTCGACATCCCGAAGGCATAGAGAAGATGCCGCGGTTTATGTCAACACGATGGTTGCATGGAGCCTTGACTGCAGCATCCAGCGAAGGGACAAAGGTCTCAATGGAGGAGTGGGAGTTCTCAAGGGGATGTAGTCCAAAGGTAATGAGGGGTTTAGAATGTGTCGTATCTAAATTTGCTTGCTACATCTAATTTGAGTGTTTCAATGTGCAGTACAAAATATATAGTGTAGTGTGGTCACGCGGACGACATTTTCGGGTGGAGCGTATTGACAAAATGCGCTCCACAATGGACTGTGGTGTCATGGCAAGGTTTGAGTAAGAGAGCCGGCGACGAGCAACGGATCCGAACACGGTTGTGGATGAGATGGAGTCTTTTGGGAACTTGCAAAGTATTATTATGGTGGATTACCGTAGCTTCTCCATGATAATATTCGATGTGCAGTGGTTCAAAGTGGTACTTGGAGGAGCTGGCGCAACAGTTCGACGAGGTCCATTTGGAATTCTCGAAATAGATTCCGAAAAAAAAATGGATGGATTTGCTCGACACCTTTGTGTTGCCGGCCCATTGTGAATAGGTACAACTAGTCATTTGCTTGCTAATTGTAATACGACATGGTTTATGTCACAATGGTTTGAAGACGGTTTGTAAGTACTTGTGAACAGGTAATCTTCTATCCAAATCCCCGACAACCTCGATGGTGGTATGTTATACCTTCAACTCCTCGAGGTGCGAGAGTATACGATCAAAGCGATATTCCAGGCATAGATGAAGAAAATATGCAAATAGAGGGATCAAAATTACAAGGGGTAGAGGCCACCGCAAGCTTGGAGCCCGCATCGGCTAACAATGATGGAAATACAGAAGTCGTAGAATTTTTTGAGAACGAGGCAGACTCGTTCTTTTGTGGTGACATGTCTATCGACCTTCCAGTGTATGCAGAGTTGTGTCAGGAGATTAACATGGGACCATAGAATACTTCATTCTTGGAGAATTGTATTACTCAATTCGTTGTTTAGATCTTCCATAAAGGTAGATAAGATATGCATTTTAAGAGGGATTTTTCAAAAATGATTTATATTAATGTGCTTTGTATAGTTTAAATTGATTATTCTAACATTATTTTTTATATGTGCAGGTATCAACATTTTCAGGATGAGTCGAGGGATGACCGATGAGGAGTTTCAGGAGATGATGGCACGTATGTCTCCAGATCAGCTCGCGAGATTCAGAGAGATGGCAGATCAGGAGCTGTCTCGTTTTTCGTTAGGGCGCTCTACTAGATCAGCTTCAGCGCGATCAGATGCTTCAGCTTCGAGCAGACGATCTCGACGCTCGCGACTTGGGACAAAGGGAGGGACTGTGACTACAGGAGGATCAGGGGGTGCTGTTGTGGAGACACGGACGCGGTGTCTCCGTCTCGTCGTTCAGCTGGAGCTCGGTCACCTCCAGGATTTGTCACACCTGTGGGGACGTCCACTCCAGTTACTCTGGCTTTTGCGCAGCCGTCGGCAGATGTCACGCCTTTTGGTGGCACTCCTTTTGGTGGCACCCCTTTGAGTGGCACTCCGAGAGAGGGTACCCCCGTCGGTACACCGGATGTTCAGGGGTCTCCTGGATATGCCCAGGAGCATGGACGGAGATGGGAGAGGGCCCATACAAGGCACACTCCTAGGGATTATGGATACCTAGTGGATGGCAGGTCAGGAGCCATCATCATGAATGATGAGGGGAGGAGGGTGATGGCTCGCATGAGGGAGTTGTGCCAACAAGTTTTTCGGCACAACGTCCTGGATCATTGGAGGAACATACCGGAGGGGAGCAGGAGTACATAGTAGCATCCTTGCACGAGGAGTTCCCGGTGCCAGCCGCAGTGGATAGATTCTCTACGGGCTGGATGATGGATTGCATGCGTGCATAGATGTCACATAGACGATCCGACGCACGCAAGGCAATCAAGAGTGGGGCTCCAAAGCCCGAGTGGTTAGATGCAGACAACTGGCACCGACTAAGGGAGGAGGCTACAAATTCGCCAGGACGTTGGAGTCAACAGCGGGAGGCAGCGAGGGTACGAATCGAGGCCGGATCGGTACATCATCTTGGGAGTGGCGGCCACAGGACATATTTGGAGGACTTTGTAAGTTTCTCTTTTGTTTTGCTTATTTGTTTTTTTGAGATATTCTTTGTACTGACAATCATGTTTCTAACAGTTAGGATTTTGTTTTCTTTGCAGCACTCCATTACAAATCGCGATCCGCAAGGCCTTGAGACTCGATATGCAGAGAGGCACGGTCTCAGATCATTGATCGACCGATTGTATAGACGCGGCGGCCCAGTAAGTCACTCATCTTTCTTGTCCGTAGTTACCATGAGATATTTGAATGCATTATTGTATGGTGGATTGATATGTTGTTTCTTTTTCTACAGAATCCGTTTGATGCTCCTTTGCAGCGGGAAGAGCTTTCGGGGGACGACGATTTGTAGCTCGCCCTGGGATCCTTAGAGCTCACATACCTTTAGTTTTTAGTCGCCCGATCTATGTAGACATTTTCTATGTATTTATATGCAGCAGTGCAGAAACTATTTTGTATGGCTCTCATACAGCACACAGTGCTATATGTGGCAGGGCAGCTTGCTGCCCTGCCACAATTTTTTTTTTCTCTGTTACCGTCGCTATTTGCGTCGCAAATTTACTGCACGCGTCGCTATTGTCGTCGCTATCAGCGTCGCAAATTCTCTGTAACCGTCACTATATGCGTCGCAAAATGGTTATATGCGTCGCGACACATATAGCGACGATTCTATGGCGTCGTCAATAACGACGCTTTTTGCGACGACGGGGGAAAATTTTGTTGTTTGTATTTTCGTCGCTTTAAACGTCGCTATAAGGTCTATATCTTGTAGTGATGGTCAATAGGAAGAAATCGATGATGATTGTCGTAGATAACCTTCTTTAAACGTGTCAGCCTAGAGGAAACTAGAGAGGGACCGCAAATAGGACATGCATGATATCCTGACGTGGTTAAACCTGAAAAAAACAAGTGAATTAATAAAATGCAATTGATTCAAGTCTTGAATTTCAAATATAGAGTTATATACATATACCTGAACACTCTCCGTATCTTGGAAAGTCGTGCATGGTCCACAACAACATGGCCTTCAATGTGAAATCTCTAGAGGATGCAGATGCACTTGTATCTTGTACATCAATACCTTCCCATAACATTTCTAACTCTTCAATCAAAGGCTCTAAGTAAATGTCCATGTTTTTTACCTTGTGCTTTCCAGGAATCAGAAGGGACAACATTACATGTCCCTTTTTAATTGCCATGGATGGAGGAATATTATAGTTCACCAATACCACTGGCCATACACTGTATGATGTGCTTTTGATGCCAAATGGATTGATTCCATCCATACCTAAACCAAATCTCAAATTTCTTGGCTCTTCTTTGAAAACGGGCCACAAATTTTCTATATGTTGCCATTGTGGTGTGTCTGCAGGGATCCTCAATTTTCCATCACTTGAACGATGACTAGCATGCCATGACATGAGCTTTCCAATAGACTTACACTTGAACATAAGTTTTATACGTGGAACAATAAAAAAATGTCGCAAAACATTACGAGGCACATCCATTGACTTCATCTCCACTTCGTATCTTGATTCGCCACAAACAGGACAATCTCGTGCGAACTCATGAATCCCACGAAATAAGACACAATCATTGACACATGCATGGATATTGACATAATCGAGGCCTCCTAGAGATGTCAAGTAATGTCTTGCTTTCTCTCTCTTACTTGGCAATTTTTTTCCTTTTGGAAGCATTTGTGATAATAACCTACATATACTTTTCAAAGCGAGTTTAAAAACCACCAACATATATTTCTGTCTGATTTCAAAATAGAACAATTAATATTATGATTCATAAGCCAAACTGAATTGATACCTACTAACGCATCCAAACTGACATTACTCCATCCATAAATTGTTTGCAAGTTAAGTATCTCGAGGGACGCACGAAGAACGGAGTACGTACAACCTTCATACAACGGAGTAGATGATGCTACATATAGTGGATCATGTGGCTTCGTAGAGTGACCTTCTCCCTGAACCGGTTGCGAAAATAGATGGTGTACCATGTTGTCAAAAATCTCATCCTCTACGACTTGATGGGGTATTTCATGAGGGCTTGTGGGAGCTTTCGCTCAACCGCCAAGACCCACGGACCGCTTATTGTTCAAGCGTTCCAAGCCCAGCACTAATGGCTACCTCTCACATAGCCGACGCACCATCCATATCTACGGGTGTAGTGAGCTTACCTCCGTGCCGTTCGAGTTACCTCCTCTCCCGCGCACTCCGGTAGCTCCACGATCCAAGTGCAAGCTTCAAGCAAGCTCGATCCTCCCACTTCAAGCTCCAAGCTCCATTGCCGCGAGCAAGACAAGAAAAGAGAAGAGAAGAGAAGAAGAGAGGAGAAGATGGAGAGCTTCTCCTCCTCGGTCCCTCACCCTCACACACTCACTCCCTCACACTCTCACACTCCCTCTCTCAAGCACAAGCACAAGCAAGCAAGAACAAGAAGAAGAAGAAGAAGAGGAGAGCTACTTTTGGCCACACACAAGAATGAGCTTCTCATTCACTTTTTAACTTTATATACAAAACCCTAAATCCCTTTTGGGCGGTCATCCCCTTTTCCCCTTTTTTACATGGCTGGCCATAGCCTAGGCCCTTTTTCCCATTGTCCTTCTATCTTCCTAGCTTCCTTTCCACCGCCCATCTACATTTACAAATTGCACGGGTAAGAGCCCGGCGCTCCTTGAATTAAACCATGATGCGCTTGCGCTCTTTTACAAAAGTTTTGACTTGTGCTTTTCCTTGTGCGTCTTTCTCCCTTATTTAGGACTCTTCTCCTTGTGCGTGTTTGTCTTCCATTTCTCTTTGCCTCGGCCTCTGTCTTTGTCTTCTTATTTAGCTTTTCCGGATTTTCCACCTTTATTTGTTTGAGGGTTAAGAGGGCTACTATCATGGTCGTCAGTCTCTACTCTTCTTGAAGACTCTGGCTCCTCGCGTCGACGTTTTGTAGCTCCTTGGGGATCGTGCCCATGTCCGCAAGGACGTAGACACGTGCGACCACTTTGAGCTTAGCCTCCAACTTAGTTAAGCATTTTGCGACACTTCTATGTTCAACCAGGGCTTGCTCGGTTGCTATCTCATGCAAAGTTCTAAGAGTTTCCTTAGGCTTTAGCATGGCTGGGGGCTCAGGCCTAGATGAGCAAGATTGGTCAATGCTAGGATTTCTTATGCTCTTGGGGTTCTCACGTTTCTCCTGAGGTTTTGCTGCTATTTCGTCATGGTTCTTTTTTAATGTGACTGGTATAGATTTGTCACCCTGTTGTGATAGTGTTGTATCCACTCTTGATTTATCAATGTGAGTTCTATTGTCAGTGGATAGAGTATTGCAAGCAACTATTGATGGCAACTGTTGCTTTGGTTTGTTAGAGCACACAGATGTGTCTGAGGTTTCACCGCTATTAGGAGAGGCATCAGTGGGTTCATTGGTGGATGGACTCGATGCTTTATTCATCATCTCTCCAGCGCCCTTCGTCTCAATGTTCTTGGGGTCCACAACCACCTGCAACTATTGTTTTCTCTGCTTTCTCCTCTTTTTCTTGGTCAATGAAGGTGCCTCTTTCAACGACTCAGGACCCTGGGATATATCGACGGTTGATGTGCTTAGTCGGGCCTCAGCATTTCCCTTCTCTAGCGTGTCCTTATGGGACATAGCCGTGGTTTGCTGAATAGCCTTGCCCGGTTGTGAAGGCACAACTGCCGCTCTTTTCGGAGAGTCTAGCTTTTCAACCAACTCCCTTGCGTTTAACTCCCGCATCCTAAGCTTTAGGCACTTTGAAAGTGCTGGAGTTGTTGAGGGATTTGGTTGCGACACCTCCTCCTCGGGTAGACTACTAAGGACACGTTCCATAAGGGGCATTGTCACGGTCAAGGGCTGTGACTGCTGTGATCCCTTATTGGAAGTAGTAGCAACTAGTTCAGTGGGCTGGCTACCCTTGGTGGATTGCGGTGTTAAGTCCCTAGGGCGATCAGTAGTGGTTGTGTCTTTCGTTGGCCTTTGAGCACTCATTTGTGTAGATCGAACATGAGCTAATCTAGTTGCATTAGGTGGCTCAGGCCTATCCTTGGGTCGAGAGCTACAGATGGCATCATGTCCCACCTCTTTGACGGTTGGAAGCTTAGATGGAGATAGAGATTGGAATTGAGCAGTTGCCCTTGACAACTGCTGTCTTCCTGTGTCTGTTTGGGAGAAGAGGGCGTAGGAGATCTAGGACTCTTAGGTGGACTTGGCACTCGCTGAATGATTTGCTCGAGGTTACTAGACGATTGTGCCATTTGCTTTGTTGAGCAATCAGCCTTGCCTTGAGCAATGTTGTGCCTATGATGCTTGTTCTCCCCTTGGGGAATCAAAGGCTCCTTGGGCGCTAACGATTTTTGTGCCAGCTTAATGGCTACGTATGACATCTGTCTATTTAGCATGCTAGGCTGGGGCTCTTTCCTTCGAACATTCATGTCTGGTTTCTTGCCTTGAGACCTAGAGTTTCTCTTAGATTTCCTCCTGTGCCATGCTTTTGAGGCACTCTGGCCTTCAGCTGATAGAGGTTGTTTAGCAGGGGATTTCGGTACCCAAATCCATTGGCTACCTGCGTAGTATCCTTGAGCACGAAGCAACGCTTTGGATATCCATCGCGGCGTTGTGCTAGCTCTCCATCGATGCCTTCGCCTATAAGGCTTGGGCTTCTTTCGTGGTCTTCTACGATTTTTGTGAGTCCAAACCCTATCCTTGGCCTTGTCTCTTAACCTTCTTGTTTCCGACATGGCCTCACTCACTGGTTCTCATTGTTCGACCTGTGCTTGTATCAACTCTTCCAACAAGTCCTTGCCCTCGTTTGTAGGCTTGACTGTTATGTCATCACCTTCCTTGCCTTTCCCTTGAGGTTCGATGAGGTCACCCTTGCTAAAGGTGGTGACTATCCTTACACCCGGTAGTGTCAGGTGTATCCTCTGTGCTACATAGTCAGCCTCACAGTTAGTCGCCCTTTTGAAGGGTCTTCCTAGAAGGGTTTCTTTCCTGCAGCTAGCACTTTTTGGAGGAACATGAAATAGGATAGGCAAGCTTTCTGTTTCAATTGTCGCAAGGATTTTGCACTTCCCTATGAGTGCTTGTGGGTGTCCCCCATAAGGGCTAAGAATTGCACTAGTCGATGTGAGCTCTGGTTGGCCTAGTAGGGTCCATGATTCATAGGTCAAGATGTTAAAATCTGCTCCTTCATCAATCAGAGCATCGATAGTATGCTCTCTTTTCGCGGTGAGTTTGACCCTAAGATAAGCAGGTAGTACTATGTCTTTATCTTCTGGGTCTTGGCTTGTAAATTTAAGCCTTTTGACCGATGCCCTTGAGTTCTTGACTGCACGACCAGATGTGGATTCTCCACTGCTGTCTTGGATCATCAGTGCAGTGCTATTCAAGGTACATCTCTCGTCAAGAGTTTCATGTCTAGTCATGTTCGCATTTGTAGCTTGCTAAAGTTGCATTTTGCTCTGACTAGATACGGTTTGAACACAATGTACATGTGTACTTGTGGTGTGGCCTTTTTGCCCTTGATGGCTAGATTGGCCCATTGAGGTTCTAGGGTCTCTGTTTCTCTCTGTTCGGGTATGGGCTTTTGGTTGCTCTATTGCAAGTGAGACTCCATGCTGGTGCAGAGCCATTGCTTCACTAGGGTCCAATTTGGAAGACCTGTCACTGCGCGCGTTTTCTCTCCAACCCACTCGGGGGAGGTGAGGAGGGGGGCCCCCTCTGTGGGGGTCCGGGGGGGGTTGTCCCCCCCGGCCGGCAGGGCCGTTACGATAAAAGCCATGCACAATTTGGAGGATCATTTATAGCCAAATTTTGAACTACTTGCTCTAAGTTTCAGCCTAGTGATGGATCTGTGATGTGCCTTTAGGTCTACATGGTCTTGGGTCAACTTTGGGGTTTAGATGCATCAGAATTCGTGTTCAAGATACCTGTCCGATTTTGACAGTTTTTTGTCCGATTCTAAGATGTCCGATTTTCAGGAGTCCGATTATCTGAATTGGACATCCGATTTTGGGTTGGTCCGATCGGCCTAGTGGTGCGATTTTGGTCACGTCCAATTTTGGGAGTCGGATAAAAAATTATTCTGATTTTCAAAGTGGTCCGATTCTGGGAATCGGATCGGACAGGGTAGTTCGATTCTGGTAGGTCCGATTCTGAAACTCGAATGGCCTGGTCCGATTCTGAGTAGTCCGATTGTGGATTGGTCCGAGTGTCCGAGTCGGACAGGTTGGTTCGAGCGTCCAGTTCTCAAAATCGGATGGGTTGGTCCGAGTGTCCGAGTCGGACGGGTTGGTCGAATCTGAGTGGTCCGAGTGCCACGTGGCACGTCCGATCGGGCTAGTCTGATTCTGGGAATCGGACCAGACTGGTCCTACTCTCTCTTAGTCGGGCGGTCCGATTCTGGGACTCGGACGGTCCGACTCCCGAACTCGGGTGGTTCGATTCTGGGAATCAGACCACAGCGAGTTGGTCCGAGTGCATTGGCGGCTGGCACGATTCCCGCGCGTTTGACCCCTCCTCACTGTCTGCTGCACATAATCACCACAGACTTTCTAGATCTGATTAGAGCACTTGTTGGAAAACACCAGACTCACCTGGAGCAGCACGAATCGCCGGCGCCTAGAGATCGGGGTAACGCTTCCTCATCCTGTGAACGAGAAGTTCTCTCTCTCTCTCACACACACAAGGCAAACCAAGGAATTGAGGTCTGTCCTGGCCTCCTAGGCGTGTTAAGGCTCTTTCCCAGTACTACAGAACCTCACAGCTAGTTCCATGTCCCTGTCTCACCCAGAAACTTGAATTTGGTCCCCTGTTTTCTTGTTTTAGCCTGTTATACAGCAACAGAAAACCCTATTGTTTGTTTCTTTTTCTTTATTTTTTCCTATCCTTCCTAGCTTCCTTTCCACCGCCCATCTACATTTACAAATTGCACGGGTGAGAGCCCGACCCTCCTTGAATTAAACCATGATGCGCTTGTGCTCTTTTACAAAAGTTTTGACTTGCACTTTTCCTTGTGCGCCTTTCTCCCTTATTTAGGACTCTTCTCCTTGTGCGTCTTTGTCTTCCATTTCTCTTTGCCTTGGCCTCTGTCTTTGTCTTATTATTTAGCTTTTTCAGATTTTCCACCTTCATTCGTTAGAGGGTTAACAGGGCTACTATCATGGTCATCAGTCTCTACTCTTCTTGAAGACTCTGCCTCCTCGCGTCGACATTTTGCAGCCTCTCGACGCCTGAGAGAGAGCATCTGAGGATGTGGCACCGCATCCTGCTCAACCACAAAAGGGAGTTTTATGTATGTTTCTATATAATTCCCGTAACATAGACTAGCAATCTTAGTGGTAAAAAAGAACAATGAATACTGGTGATTTATCTCGGTCCCATTCTCCATACAAGCTGAGGTGTGACATTGCAATTCGACGTGCTCAAAAAATACACCCTCGACAACGATCACACATGCATTTAATTTTTCGTTGTAGCCATGCATCTTGATTATGAAGACACAATGTTTCATCCTCGCTTGAGGATGTGCCCATTGACTCATCAACATGCACTGCACTAGGTGATGATGACGACATGATTAAACCTAATTCATGACAACATCAAAATATTTGTCATTCATATGTTTACATAAAAACTTAAAGCTAGCGTATTAATTATTCTAAGATCTCAATTTTAAATACACAAAAATTATCATAAATACATTAAAACTTATGATAAGAATTCGCTATTCAAACTTTTCTTAAAAACAAAAAATTATGATAAAGCCTAAATGTGCGTGTATATCTGTGTTTCATACGCGTCTATACTAGCGTCTATTTCCGCGTCTATACTCGTGTCTACTTGAACAATAGACACGCAAAAATAGATACACACGTCAAAATTCAAACCATACTTAAATTATTTCTTTTCAAACTGCGCCTTTCCTTTTTTGCATTTTTTGCGGTTCTAAAGCTTGAGTTTAACCGACATGTAGTCTCTTCATGCCTCACCTAGTCTCTTCATGCCTCACCTCCTCATGACTCACCTCTTCTTTCATTTCAAACACACAAAAAGGGAAAAAGTAAAGCCAAGGAGAGGAAGAAAGAGAGAACAAGAGAGAGGAGAACAAGAAGAAGCATCAAGCAAGTATCAAGGGAGGGTAACTTACCAAGGAGAGGAAGAAGGAGAAGGAAGAAGTACCACCACTTGCCACACCAAACACCCAAGGTGAGTCTCTCTCTCTCTCTCTCTCTCTCTCTCTCTCTCTCTTTGTTTCTCTCTTTCTCTCTCTGCTCTGTCTGTGTATTTAGGATTTTTGATTCCATTATGTATTGCATTTTGTAAATCATCAATGGCAGTCGTCGGGCTAAAATGAGCTGACTGAGCGCGTCTGATAGCGCGTCTACATTTCAGTGTAGACGCAGGTATAGACGCGAAAAAATGTTTCCTCTCATTGCATTTGAGGGCGCCTCTTAGAGCGCGTGTGCAGGTCAATCTACAGGCGATGATATACGTGCGCGCAGATTGACCTGGAATTTGCATCAGACATCACATCTATATTGCATCTTAGATGCGAATATAGACGCGCTGAACAGAAGGTTGACTTTGGCAGCGCGTTTGAGAGTGCATCTGAGAGCGCGTCTAACCTGCAATTTAGATGCGATTATACACGCGCTAGCTCTCCCAGCTTTGATAAAAAACAATATATTTTTGTAATGATGAATGTGACCAATCCCATGTTTGTGTTTATCAGTTTTCTTGTTTATGAGAAGCATTAGCACTTAAGTTTTATGCTCAATGTCTAAAGAAAGCTCTTTGAAAATGTAGGTAATATATGATTTTTTGTATGCAAACAAATTTGTCTTTTTCCTGTGTTCTTTTTGCAGATGTCGTATCCTGGTTCATCTAGCAATGACCCGGATTTGGATCGCATGAATGATACATTGGCCTCATTTGGCAGGGGGGTCAATGCATTTTTTTGAAATTTTCCTAGTAGGGAAGACTTCATGGGAGAGATGACCAGACACCTTGGCCGCTCTCCCACAGCGAACGAGGTGTTCCACTACAACAGAAATGAGGCATAGATGCACATGTTAGACGCGCAAAGTCGGGCGCATCTATCACAGCGTCTATGAGTGCGTGTAAACGTGCGTGTAAATAGACGCGAATTTTACGTCTATATATCCGCACAAATAGACGCACTTATACACGCAAAAATAGACGCACACGTCAAAATTCAATTCATACTTAAATCATTTCTTTTCAAACTACACCTTTCCTTTCCTACATTTTTTGCGGTTCTGAAGCTTGAGTTTAGCCGACATGCAGTCTCTTCATGCCTCATCTAGTCTCTTAATGCCTCACCTCCTCGTGACTTACCTCTTCTTTCATTTCAAACACACAAGAAGGGAAAAAGGAAAGCCAAGGAGAGAAAGAAAGAGAGAACAAGAAGAAGGAGCAAGTAAGTAAGCAAGCATCAAGAAAGGGTAACTTACCAAGGAGAGGAAGAAAGAGAAGGAAGAAGCGCCACCACCCGCCACACCAAACACCCAAGGTGAGTCTCTCTCTCTCTCTTTCTCTCTCTCTCTCTCTCTGTTTCTCTCTTCCTCTCTCTGCTCTGTCTGTGTATTTAGGATTTGTGATTCCATTATGTATTGCATTTTGTAAATCATCAATGGCGGTCGTCTGCTAAAATCAGCCGACCAAGCGCGTCTGATAGCGTGTCTACATCTCAGTGTAGACGCAGATATAGAAGCGAAAAATGTTTCTCTGGGGGTGCGTCTTTGAGCACGTGTGCCAGCACGTGTGCTCTACAGTGTACACGCGATGATACACGCGCTAACAGATGCTCATAGAGACGCAGGTATAGACGTGCACAGAGACACAGGTATAGACGCTGTATATAATATGTTTTATCTGCACAGGGTAATATGATTTTTCTTTTGTAGATATGGAATCCTAGATCCTCCAGCACTGGATTCAACAAGGAGCAATTCATGGGGGAGATGACCAATTATCTTGGTCGCCCTCCCACTGCAGATGAGGTTTTCAGTGTGATGTCTGGGACACCTATCATATCTTTACCTACACAGGGATCAGCTAAGGTACATGGATTGGCCGAAGCATGTACATCTATAGAGGCACGTGTATCAAGTGAGGTAGAGGGTAGTGCATGTCAAGCGAGGAGGGAGAGTGGTGCAGGAGAACGAAAAGGTCGAGGGCTTTGTGGGGGTTGCCTAGGTGGGGGCTCTCTATCACCCTCACTAGAAATGAGAGAGGTGAGCCTCCACAAATGTACTACTCTATCACTGATGTTGGTGGTATCTTGCATGACTTTGAGGGGAGGGAAGTGATAGCCTACTTGAGGAGTGTCGTGCATGCCACATACAAAGATTGCATGATTCCCTTCAAGCACAAAAAAAATGGTTTGTGGCAAGAGGTGCTGCGGGCAGTACATAAAAGGTACCCTAATCCCGAGAATTCACGATTCTCAGATGATTGGGGACGGTCAAAGGTGAGAGACGCGCTTCAAAACAAGAGGTCTCACCTTATGACGCGCGCCAAGGAGTCATTGCGGAGACAAGAGCAGGGGCGCCTTGGATATGGCCAACCATCCAATTGCCACCGCAAGGAGTGGAAAGAGGCCAAGAAGAGAGCAATGGAGAAAATGACAAGTCGCCAGCATGCAGAGGTGCGACGTATCCAGATGGCAACCATGGGATCGTTGAATTATGGATCGGGTGGCAGGGAATCATGGAAGGCTCAGTTTGTAAGTATTATTAGATTTCTTTTTTAAAATTAAATTTTGTAATTTGTTTCACTTCATTATGTAGTGTCTTTTAATACGTTGTATGTTCAAATTGTTTTGTAGTTCCATATCGTTGGTAGGATGTCTACTCCTAGAGAGGTAGGCTACCATCGAGGTCATAACCGGGCATCCACTTGGCAGCATTTCTATGAGGAGGGACTCATGACGAAGGAGCAATATAATCATGCCATGAGGATTCACCACCAGAAGATGTATGTTTTATTTTTTACATGAAAAGTATAGATAACTCTAATTTATTGTTTGTAATGCTATTTATATACCTTAATCCTTTGTGTAGGCGAACCCTGATGCAGTTGAGGATAGCGAAGGGGGGACTAGCAGTAGCGGTGGCGGCAACGGTAGCGGCACAGGCAGCGGTGGTGGTAGCGATGATGATGCCTCTTCTGAGGAGATATAGAGGAGCCCCATGCATGCAGGCCTCCCCTTGGCTTGTAATTTTCATTTTTGGTATATATTACTTTCACCTAGTGCTTGCGACATGACCTCACAAGCACTAGAACTCATAATGTAAAACCATTTCATCTATATTTATAAAATTTCGTGTGCTACATACATTGTTTTGTTTTCAGTATCCAATCTTTGAAATAATCTTTCTCTATTTTCCCTAACTATACAATTTGATGTTGATGGGGGAAAAAAACCAGAGAGCATGTGCCAGAGAGCATGTGGCTTGCAAAGCCACATGCTCTCTGGTTTTTTTTTTCATACCTCTCTTTTGCCGTCTATCAGCGCGTCCAAATTGCAGGATAAATACGCGTCTATTCTCGTCAAAAACTTTTAGAGTAAACACGATTTTAGACGCGTAGATACACGCGTGTATGGACACAAAATATGAATACATTCACTTTTTTATAAATATGATTATATATTTACATAGCGCGTTTATACGCGTGTCTATAGATGCGTCTAAGTGTGCGTATAACTCTGATCATAAGCGCGCTTTTAGACGCGATTTTGTAGACGCAGAAATAGACGCGTTAATAAATGTGCCCGACATTTTTTTTTACAACTCAAATATTGTGTCTACAAGCGTGCCTATGGAGCCTTTTTGTTGTAGTGTTTAGTGTCATGTCTGGAACGCCTTTGACGTCTTTGCCTGGCACTACTTCACAAACTCCAATTGTAGGTACTCCACATGCAGGTACTCCATATGCAGGTACTCCACGTGCAGCACCTGTACCTGCATCGACTGAAGCACAAGTATCTACAAAAGCACGTGCATCTGCAGAAGCACGTACATCTAGCGAGGTAGAGGGTAGTCGATAGAGAGGGAGGAGGGAGAGTTGAGGGGGGAGGAGAGGCTTGTATGGGGGTTTCCTAGGAGGTGGCGAGCGATCACCCTCACTAGTAGATCACGTAGAGGAGGTTGTGCGCCAGTACTATAGAGTTACAGATGCTGGTAGCATCTTCCATGATGATGAAGGAAGGGATGTAATGGCGTACATGAGGAGCGTCCTGCATGCGACGTATAAAGATTGTTTCATTGCCTTCAAAAATCAGAAAAGCGGCTTGTGGCAGGAGGTGTTGAGGGCAGTCCATAGGAGGTACCCAAATCCTGAGGGTCAGCGATTCTCGGATGATTGGGGACTCACAAAAGTGAGGGATATGCTTCACAACAAAAGATCCCACCTCATGACATGCACCAGGGACTCACTGCGGAGGCAGGAGGAGGGGCGTGGAGCCTATAGCCAACCACCCATGTGCCACCGCATAGAGTGGAAGAAAGCCAAGAAGAAAGTAGCAGAGAAAGTGAAGAGTCGCCAGCATGCAGAGGCGCGACGGATCGAAATGGAAACAATGGGATCATTGCATTACGGATCGAGCGCCAGAGAGTCGTGGGAGGCAGAGTTTGTAAGTGTATTTTGATTTCTAGTTTTTTAAAATTTATATTTCAATTTGTTCTAATATATTGTGTCTCATAATTGTTTGTATATATCATAATTGTTTTGCAGACTACTATCGTTGGTAGGATACCTACTCCTAGAGAGGTAGGTTACCATCGAGGCCATAATCGCGCAGCCACATGGCTTCACTTCTATGAGGAGGATCTCATCACTGAGGACCAATAGAACCGGGCTATGAGGATTCGATAGCCAGAGGAGGTATGTTTTTCTTACTTTCCTATTAAAAGTATAGCTAATTATAACTTTTTCTCCACCATGTCTACGTAAGCAATCTTGATCTTTTTTGTGTGTAGGCGAACTCGAATGTGGAGCATAGCGAGGAGGGGGATAGCGACGCTAGTAGCCATGGTGGTACTAGCGAAGATGTTTCTTCTTCAAATTCGTAGAGGAGCACCATACCTCCTCATGAGGCCTTGTTTTCTTGTATATGTATGATCCATCTTTGAGCCTACTGCTTGCGGCCACGCTTTAGGTCGCAAGCACTTCAACTTCCCATGTAAATGCTTTTGATCTATAATGAATACATGGACTTTTATTTTCAATTCTCGTGCCCGTGAGATACATTGTCTTTTTTCCAAATGCACAATCTGATGTATGGGAGGGAAAAAAAAAGACTAGAGAGCATGTGGTTGCAACCACATGCTCTCTGGTTTTTTTTTCCAATTCTGTTTTGCGCGTCTATCTGCACGTCTAAATTACAGAAAATGTGCGTCTATATGCCGTCTATAGTGCAGAGTATACGTGTTTATACATGTGCTAGATAATTCAAATTTAAAAAAGAAATTAAATATCTTTTTTTTAAAATGAGATTTTTTGTTTTCCGTTTGCGTCTACCAGTGCTTGTAAAAGCAGGTCTATAAGCGTATCTATATGCCCGTCTAACTGCAAAATAGACGCGCTAATAGATGCACAAAATGAATTAAATAAATAGTAATTTTGGTTTATTATGCACATGTATTCACGGGTGTATATGTGCATCTGTTGCGCGTCTATTTTTGTGTGTAAATTCGTTCATACATGCGATTATAGACGCGACATCGTAGACGCGCAAATAGACAGGCGGATAGACGCGCCCATAAGATTTTCTCTATATTCAAAAATCGCATCTAAAAGTATGTCTATGAGGCCTTTTTGTTGTAGTGTGTATGCCCCACATTTCGAAGGATCCATACTTGTCCAAATAGTATGATTTGTGGGCGTACAATATATGCTACAAAAACATGGGCTATCAGTACATTAGATCTCCAACACCAAATTATAATCAGAGAATAAAGTACAATGAGGGAAGTCAGTTATGTAATGGGTGATGTTTATTTTCCCCCATGCATTGATAACAAATTTTATGATATCATCAAATACTTGATGTAATTCTAATGGTGTTGAAGAATTTTTTGAGGTTTTCAAAATGATGGACCCAAGCTTATCAAAGAAGTATTAGATTTTGGCTCAAGCATTCCTAATATTGAGATTTCTTTCTAAGGATCCATACTACATTGACATAGACCTTTCCATAGCTTCCACTTCACCAGTGATGACTTGTTGCTCATGTTACTTAGAACTCTTTTGACCTTTGTCCTGCTCATAGATATATTTTAGTCTATGCCATGAGTTAGCCTTGACGCCTTTTGGTCCTTTTAGATCCTAACCTTTCCTCCATGCACACCACTCAAGTGTAATGACTTCTCAATTTTCTCCATGATAATTGTTGGTGCCTAGGTGGAGGTTTCATTGTGTACACATAGTTGACATAAAAATTTAAGAGCTTGTCAAATATGCACACATCGACACAATACAAAGTGCAAGAATAAATGCTGTTTATGTCACCACAGAATATGGGTTTCCAATTCTTGTCCAAGCACGCCCTATTGGGTGGTGCCTTTCTATTGCATGCTAGTGCTCTATCATTCTAGATGAGATATTCCAAGGACTTAGAAAAATTATTTATTTTTATGAAATATAGACATGTTAGTAAAGCCATTGCCTTAGTGTCACAATTCAACATACACTTGAGTATTTCGAGATCACCACCCAAGCATCAATTTATATTAAATTCCCACATGCCTTTCACACAAAGCTTCTCAGCATTTGTTTACCTAGCATTTATGTTGGGATAAGGGGATCACCAAAAAAACTATGATAGCACATTGTGCAACTCCTATGGTACCTCAACTATTGCTAGCTACCAAATTTCCTTCTTCGACTACATACTAAATGGAGAAAAAAGTGTTTCATCTTTAGCATAGGCCATTGGATAATTCATAAGCATAAATCCTACTCTTTCCAACTTGTGTTCCTTTACGATTCGGCATTTGTCCAGCTTCACAATGAACTCCAAAGTTGAGCCATTATTTGATAAATATACTAAATCATCAGCATATTACAATACAAGTGTATCGGATTGTATTATTAATATTATATTACAAGTCAATACCTTCTCTACATTGCACCTTGTAAAAATGAGGCATTGTGCACTGCAACTAAATTAGGTCAACAAAAATATTGTTAAACTCAACATACTTAATGGAAATAACTTTTTTGGTCTTACTGCCTTCTACTTTCATCCACTCCATGATAAAAAAGTATTATTTGATTGACTCTCCAATTGATGCATTTCGTGTTCGTCACATGGATTCAAGCCAAAATGGATGAGGCAAGACAATATGTTTTATCTTGTTCTGAGCTAGTGCATTTCTATCATGTTGTATATGGCATTCTAAGCTTATTTACAAACCCCAAATCTATCACATGCGATTTGAACTTCTTCCACTAATGATAAGCTATTAAGAATATCCTTAAGAACCTCATTTAAAGAAATAAGGTGGAGGGCTTGATGTCCTGGGTCTCTCAAGATTGCAATCAGATGCTTGCTTTTTAAGAACACATTTAGATGCTCAAGATGTTGGCCCTCACCTTCGCCTTTGGCAGCATCAAAGAAGTTCCTTTAAAAAAGGAACACATTATTGAGGAATGTAGTTATTTCTAAATTGAATTTTAATCAATGAGAGATCATGAAACGTTAATGCTTACACATGTCTTTTTTCTACTCCACCGTTGTTGTATGGGACTCGCGCGGGAGTTCGTGAAGTCACTCGCCGCAAGGATGCTTGCGAGATGGAAGGAAAGGATGATGAAGAACACTCAACTCAAGGTAGAAACATGGAGCAAAAAGAATCACAATACATCAATTCATCTTAGATGAGCATGTTCACGTTTAGGTATGAAGAGTTCAAGGTGTGTGCAAACATATTTTGTTATTAGAGCTTCATAATTCACACAGCATCAATCTTGCATTCAAGAATCTTTCCTAACGTACACCCATAGTAGAAAACTTGAAGTGTGCCTTTTAGACATGAACAAGATAAATCTTCAAAACTAGGAGAAAAACAATGTCAACTCATTCAAAATTATGGTTTTTTTAATATTCATGAATAGCTCAAAAAGGCCTTTAGTTCACGATTATTTGAGACACTCTCACTCGCAACTTTTGGGTCTTCTAGACTATCATCACAGTTGGAGATCTTTTGATAGTACAAGAGTGATAAGAGTTCAAACTTGAAGTCAAGTCATTCAAGTTGTTTGATATAAGGACCCTGTCAAATCCTAGCAATCATTGTAAGGATTATAAATGTATTGATAGCTCTCATGGTAAGGATTATAAATGTATTAGCTTATGTTCATATCAGAAGAAGGAAGAAACAGGATGAATGAGTCATGAACTGCTAAAGATCAAGACCAATACACTTTCTGCGGCGATTGTGAATCTCTCATGTCCTAGACTAGTACTCTTTCTTTAGAATTTTGCTGCTCAGCTTATCATGGCGCTACATGCACATCATGTAAAAAAATCTAGAGTGTGGCCTCTTATAGATCTACAGAGACAATACCACTTTAGACATTAGTGTTGCGGTACTGCTGCGCATCCGAGGTGTGGAATCCACCAAAATGTTGTGTGTGTGACATTTGTTACTTTGTACATATTTAGTTGTTATGTTTGCATTTTTGCTCTGTGTGGGCAGTATACTAGAGAGAAGGATTGCCACAAACAGCCAGTCATGATTTGTTGTTAGAAACTCTCAGTAAATCATATAGTGTTGTGAGAGTTGTCCATTATGCTGGCAGGCAAGTAAACTTTACCTCATGAAAGATTCATCAGAGTTTTAATGAAGGGTTCATAAGAGGTCTCCTATGTCATGAAGGAAAGAATTTTAGGCTTCAATTTGTGAAAGGTGTTGAATGCATCTTGGTACATGCCAAATGAGAAAAGGGATCTTTTCAAGAATACAAGGTTTCTGATATTCGAGGTGCTCTCTTCTTTGATGTTGATGGAGTGTTAGATCCCACCTTCAATTTGCCCACATGTTACCATCACAGTCAGCTTTTTCAGCTGCTATATCTTCTCTAGGCATCTACAATAGTGGTACCTTGGTTGTATATGATGGGGCAGGAATAGAAGAGCCGAAAGAAAAAGCAAGGGAGGACTAATTTTGAAAGAGGGCTTTTTGGAGGGAAGCAGAATGGAAGATGACGAGAAAAAGAAAGGGGTTGCTTTTCTAGTCCGAAGGGAGGAAGAGCTGAAGCGGATGCAAAGGTGTGCAGAGTTGAGTGGAGCTATTGAAGAGGAAGAGAGAAAAACGGCATTGGAAAGATGAAAGCAAGAGGGTGTGGTCTGAACAGGATTGGTGGTAATCAATTGGGGGACTTCACACGCACAAACAGAGGAGAACAGAGGAGAACAGGAGGAATCAGGGGAAAAAAGGCAGATTTAAGAGGAGATGAAGGAGGAGAAAGCTGTGAAAGTCGAATTCTATGTGTTGATGCTGTTGTAGAGGGGATTGAACAGAAGACCTGCTGTCGAAGAAGAGAAACGTGGCTTCCGTCAGAAGACGAGGTCCTAAAAGGTGAACGTGGAAGATGACGATATCGGTATGATGGATGATATTGCTGAAGACAACGAAGTCGGAATGTTGCATACGACGTAGCTGACAAAGGGAAAGGAGAACAATTGAGAAAAAGCATCAGCATTTACTATAACAGAGGAGAATCGAGGGTCTTCGGCAAGCTCAGAAAAGACGAAGGAGAAGTGTTGCGTGGTCCTGAAGCTGAATTGACGTTAGTCAATCGGCCGACTTGAAAGGATGAATGTGGGGGTGACAAAGGACAATGATGGTTGACTGAAGAAGAGAAGGCGCATTACGATGAGCTGAAGTCGAAGAGGAGGTCGACAGCATGAAGTGATGAATCTGCGATGAAGAATTGGCGAGCTCTATATTCAGGCCAAAAGAATGCACAGGTTAATCGAGCACGAGGAAAAGTATGAGATCTGACAACGATGAGGGTTCTATTCAACAGCATTAATGGAGTATCGCGTGCAACTTCAGCTTATCCTGCGAGCAATCGAGTCTGTCAGCTGCCAGGGTTTGTGATCTTCACAGGATCTGGCATCAAGACTAGCACAACCATCTTTGTGTCTTCTCTCAGTGGAGGAATCATAGATCAGTCTCAGGAATTTCTATGTCCTTGTGCTCTTCTACAGTCCTTTTGTGAAGAGAGAGGAGAGGCATTGCAAACACATAATTGCTTAGTCCATGCCATACTCAGCAAACCAAGGATGATGTAGCGTTTAAAGCATATCTAGAAATGGCTGAGCAAGGAATATATGCAAATGCAGTAACCTTCAATAATGTTCTGAAGGCTTGTGCCAATCAGAGTTCCCTACTTCAAGGTTGTTTGAGAGGCTGGACAAAAGAGAGGTTGTTTCTTGGAATGCATTAATTGTGGGTCACACCCAGCATGGGCTTGGTGACAAGGCTTTAAAATTCCTGCTTCAAATGCTATGTGAAGGAATCATTCCAAACGGTTGGAGAAGATGTTGATTTCCACAGGGAGCTTTTAGGAATGCTGGAATATAACAGTAAGCTTTTAGCCACTCATGTGGATTCACGAAACTTCAACAGTCATCTTGACAGAAGTCAGAGAAAGGAACACAATGAAAGTACTGTACAGGTGCTAGAAAAACTCACTGAAGCACTATGCAAGATTGCAGACAAACTTTAGGGAAGGGAATCGTAAGTTCTACTCATGCTTTCAGAAATACTCAGGCTTGTTAGGAAAGCTAGAGACACCCTTTGTTCTTCCAAATAGTACAAAGACTTAGAAGCAGCCTATGATTTTGACACCATATGGGTATCGTAAAGTGGCTGATCAAGAATCATTTATGAAATTATCAGGAGCTCAAGGTCTTTCTACAGATGCTTAAGTTGAAGAAGAGAATCATCACTTTAAAATTGTGATGCTTCCCTATAATGTACGCTTGTAAGAAGCTGTCACTTCTCCGACACAATCTGTCAGATAAAAACAACTTCCATTACTCCATGCTGTACACCAGCTTGGTCTTTCAGTGATTGGATCTATTGCTTTAAATCAAAAAATAAAACAGAGTCTTGGCATCATTTTCTCATCTTGCTTATTCGTCTGATTGATCTTCTATCCTGAAATTAGTCAAGGTCCTCTGAGGTCGCGACTTTGCTTTCGAAACCCTTCGACAGTGTTAGTGTCCATGGTTCAAAAATATTAGATTTTTTGACAAGTTTTAGACAATTTTTGATATTTTAGATATTATCACTTTAAAAAATCCATAAAATTGTAGACAACTTCTAGATTAAGATAACATGTAAAAGAAAACATGTAGCTTTCAGCTATTTTGAGAGGATTTTATGTAAAAAAAAGATTAGAAAAATCGCGCGACACCTGATCGCTGTTTTCAGGCAGTGAACAACACTCTAAAGTGGGAGATGAAGAGGGAGTGATTTGGTAGAATTGTGGCTAGGTGTGCTGGTATTTTAACTCCCTTTTGAAGCCAATGGAAGTATGAGATTGGCGATCTGAGCAGCATAGACAAATGTATTATTTCATACATGTTTTTGTGTACAAGAGTAGTATCTTCTCATAATGTAGAAATAAACTGACATGCTTGATCTGTGTTAGTATTCTTCTACATTTTCTATTTCTTTATGTGAGTATTCTTCTATGTCCTCTATTTCTTCGAACCCCTTCTCTTTCGTCTGCTCCTCTCCATGAATCTCCCTTCACCCTGCTGTCTCTTACCCTCGTGGTAGACTTTCGACACCAAATGCATTGACACTATGTTAGGGGAAGTTTATGCTATCATCAGAGGATAATTTCATAAGAAATTTGGGTTGATTTGGGACTGATATCTTCAGCCATATTCAGAGAATTAGCTACGGCAGTTTTCTTTTTATTCATTTCTTACTCTACAGAAGACATCTTGTCAAAATAGTCAAGTATTATGTGCCCCTATGGCAGGGCAATGTTTGTAGATCATTTATAGATGCTTTCAGTTGAATTAAGATGAGCTTTCTCTCTTATTTCTTGGATGTGGTAACTTATCCTTATGAGGAACTCAATTTGAAGCTCTCTTGAAGCAAGTCTCTTTTCCCTACAAGGCTTGTAATTAACTCATAACCTTTTGTCCCTAACAGTCTACATTGAATGTAATCATGCAAAGTTGATTCATGCTATGGCATCATGTATGAATGATGGGATGCAGAGTTGTTTATGATACTTGACAGCATATTGTACTTGATTTTATAATTTGTGATTACTCTTATAGTCAAGAAAAAATGCTTTATTTGAGTTACAACTTATGAGATAATACTTTTGTGATCTTTGCTAAGAATATGCAGTTGGAAACTCTATTAACATCTTTAAGAACTTAGCTTGAAACCTTCAACCCTTCTCTTATCTCTACCATCTTCAGAGTATAAGCTCTTGAACCCCCATACATTCTTCTCTCTCAAACCCTTGTGATTGACCATGAAGTACCTCTTAAACCTTTAAACGTTCACTATAATATACTTATCTCTTGAAAACACATCTCTATCTATCTTGTCCAGTTTTCTTACCAAAGCCTTGTGGTGACCTTCAACCCTACACACTGCGACATTGGTGAACCCAAAGTGAAGCTCAGTGTAAGAGAACTCGGAGATAGGGGATTCTTTAGGAGATACTCTACAACAGTTGGTGCACATACTGCAACAAACTCAGCAACAACAAATCCAAATGTTACAACAACAACAACAACAACAAAGGCAAGACAAAGAGAAGATTGATTCCATAGCTATCAAGGCCCTAGAGGAAGTTGGGTGGGAATTAAAACAATTTAATGTTCAAAATGTCTCTGTTTTCATTCGCTTATATGTTGAGAAAATGCTCTTCTTTCGTGTACCGCAACATGCATGGAGTCGTTAGCTGCAACATCTTTATACCATGAGTTTGAAAGTAAGTTTGGACAACTCGATGTTGAAGACCAACAAAGTATGGAAGGTCAAAAGATTGAAATATTCCTTAAGGCTGCAAATCCCATTCTGCAAGAGAAGCTTGTTGATCGCCTAGAAGATGCTACCTCCGAATCAGGAGTCAAGACTACGATATGGACAGATGTTACTGATGCAGTTAACATGATTGCTCGAAGAGAACGGATGCGACTAATATTGGGCTCTACTTCAACTTCAACAAATTCATTGATGGAGCTTGTTCCACCTTCAAAATCTCCTATTCCTTTGACTAATCAACCAACTATTTCTTTCTCTATTCCTTCTAAAAATGATATCATGGATGAAGTCATTAAAAGCATGCGTGATCTTCATTTGAATCTTATAGAAATTAGTTCTAAGGTGGAGAAGCTGGATGTCAAATTTGAAGAACGAGGACAATCATCAACTCAAAGTACCATGAGAGAAGGCTATAAGAGGCATTTTATTTGGTGCGGCAGTGAACAATATGACAAGAGGGAGTCTTCTGCCATTCGTGAGGCTAAAGCACAAAAGCTAATATTTTGGAAAGACGAAAAAATTCATGCAACTGAAATTGGTCTTCCATTGGAGCCAAAATTTGGCAATGGTGGAATGAAGAAAATATTACAAGATTTAGTTGTAAAGAATGCTTGCGCAACAATTGATGCAGCTACCTATGGGTTGCAAATTGAGCCAACTAAATCAAATTTTAAGGCATGTTAAGCTAATGTGCAATCTAAAGCATGGATGTAGGCATTATATCAAATGGAACACGACAAAGTAGCCAAAGATGATTTGATTAACGCCATTCAGTGCATTCAAGGAATAACTAGTTGGAAAGAATCGGTAGATCCTTTTTCTGCCTTTGCACATTTGGGTGACGTCAATCATAAAGAAGTCTTGATTGAAGAAAAGAGAAGAAGAGAAGATGAACCAAGGCCTTCCTCTTCTCACCCTCCAAAATGGGTAACTAGAAGAATGATTGAACAACCAAAGCTTGCTGAAAATATAACCCCAGATCAAGAGATGGAAGATGCACCACAAACAAAGAAGACCGAAGGAAAGAAGAAAGGAAAGTAACCAGGCTACAAATTGCAGTCTGACGTAGGATCTACAACCGATCTCAAACAAGTTCTAGAAGAACGAATTCTTGAAAGTAAAATTGAGTTCACCTTAGGTGAAATTCTCGAAATTGCCAAATGTGAATTTCATGATGTAATTATTAATGTAATCAAAAGAAAAAGACAATATGTTGGTGATGATGCTAAAGAAACAGTGCATGCTTTTTTGCAAGCTCTTCAGGTCTTTGTGCAGGATGAAGAGAAGCTGACTGCACAAGGAATTCAACTTAAAGCAGTTAAAGACTTAATTGCAATAATTGAATCTGAAGATAAAGAAAGTATGGATGCAAAAATTAAAGAAGTGAAGACTGAAAATGTAATGGTCGACTGGTCCAAACCAGTTGGGCAGGCCACCTCTCAAAAAGAAGGTCATTTGTAGCACATGCATAGTGAGGAAGAAGCCCGATTCATTCCAACCAATCACTACTCCCGTACACATTGGTCAAGAGAAACCATGCAATGGATGTTTGCTTCTTCAGTAAATCCCTAAGAGGTGCTGCAATCAAAGCATAGTTTTTGATAAAGACCCTATACCATCGTGTCAATCCCAGAAAATTGCGTATTTCTTTGACAGTTGTTGGTATTGGCCATTCTAGAACATCTCTGACTTTGGCCAAATCCACTGAGATTCCTTTTGCTGATACAATGAATCCTAGATATTTAATCTAACGTTTGAAGAATGCACACTTCTTTATCTTAGCATAAAGCTTGTGTGCCCTCATTGTCTCAAGGACAATCCGAAGCTGGGGTTCATGGTCTTCTTCCTTTTTGGAATAGACTAAGGTGTCATCGAAGAAGACGAGTACGATGTCATCAAGATATGGCCTAAAGATATCTTGCATTAACCTGTTGAAGGTGGTAGGTGCATTCGCCAACTCGAATGACATGACTAGGAACTCAAAGTGTCCATATCTTGTGTTGAAGGCCATCTTTGGGATATCTTCTTCCTTGATCCTTATCTGATAGTAACCAGACCTGAGATCAATCTTGTAGAGGATATATTTCTTGGGTTAGTGGAGTAACTGGTACATTAGTTCAGGGAGAATAATGTTGTGTTACATTTAGCCACAGGAAGTGGATAATAATATGGTATTGGGTCATGGATTTTTAGGAATCAATAAGTCATTGGAAGATTAGGTAACCTTTCCTTTGGTATCCATTCTTCTCGTAGCATCCCAACACCTTGATCCTATCCGCGGGGATTATGTGGGTCACTTCTTTGTATACATATGAATTCAGCTCGACCCTCTGACCCTCGACATGTAAAGTTGTGTTTAGGTGAGCCTCAACAAAAATGAACAACTTCACGATCTTCATGTCCTCCAACCATTTGATTCTCTTTAGGTTGGTTCGAAGGTACACAAACCGGTGGGCAGCTATATAATAGATTCCTGAGTCACCCATCCATCTCTGTTCCACGTACAGAGGTGATGGATTATAAATGCGGTCTAGGATGTTCATCATATCGATCCTTCATCGATAATCCGAGGAATGCATCGCGGTCATAAACATGACTTGGAACACTAAGAATCTATTCTACGCTTCATAATTCTACAAGATAGTATCGAAAGTAAGGAAATGTTCTTAACAACAACATTTGCTTTACTTCTTCTTATTAATTTTTCTTATAAAGACATATCCTTCATTGGTTCGCTTTGGTACCAACTGTAACGTGTCCACCTATTCCTTTCAGGACAGGTCTTAGCAGTCCATCGAGAAGAGGGTCTAGAAATCTCCGCCCGGCACTCCCATGGAATGTTACGGGTTTTGCGATCTAGGAGTTCCCGTGTCTGCCACGTAGTGGAAGTATTCCAACCGTTCCCACTTAGGACCAACCTGAATCAAGGTTTCCCCCTAATGGTTACTTTCCTGAATGGCAACTAGCGTCGAACCCCAAGAAAACTACTTTACGTAGAAATGCCAGGGATGAAGCGGATCCATGCTGCACTTGGTTCAAGGAGAATGGGAAACGAGAGGGATAGAAAGCTCAACCTCTCTGCCCATAAGACATAGTCCCATTCCATTCCCCTAAAATAGCATAAGTTGGGATTCTAGTAACCTAAACTCCAGGTCAGCACCCTTGCTATTCATTTCCTTTGAGAAGAGCTCCTTGCTGTCTATTACGATTGAGAAAAGTTTCCAGCCAACCAGGACCACCCATCCGTAGGACGATAGACCCATGGCCACATCCACTGCACTTTCCTCAGGGTTGCTTTAGTTGTCTAATTACCTACCACATTTAGTTGGACATGCATCAAGCAGCTTCCTTAATTAGACCGTTAGACACTGGTTCCTTCACATAATCCTAGCACTTGACATAGAAAAGTAGTGTCAAACAAATTCCTTTGCAATAGGTTATCTTATTTATCTTTGGAATACATCCATAAAGTCCAACCCATAGGCTAATCCATAATCCGCCCAAAGGTAATTCATAATCCGCCTGAAAGCTATCCAGCAATCTACAGGGATTACTAATCCAAGAATCTGCCCATAGACTAGTATGCGGGCCTCGAGATCCAAACTTGAGTCATGTTAGCGTCTTGTGCAAGGCTTGGAAGGCAAGGGATTTGTGGCCAGAGCCCCCTTGGCACCCAAGCGTCCTCTTGCTCCAAGTAGCACTCAACGGAGAGACCTCACACGGCGGGTTCGGTCCACGTTGCCGGCACAACTAGCAACCCCCTTGGCTAGGATCAAGCACACAGTCGGGGGTAACTGAAGCTACCTCTCCCTTCAGGCCTTCAACCTGAAGCATTTAAATATCTTTCCATCCTCTAGTTCCTTGAGCAAACAATGCAAACAGTGCTCCTAAATTGTTACAAGCACAATCAAATTCAGTGGTCATTTATTTGGCCAAGTGCTAAGGAGTAATTCCTTCTCTTCGAATGCTTCCAGCATTCGATATGGCATCAATTGCAACTTAGCAAGATTCCCAAGGGTTTGTTTGTTCACCCATTTGTCCTTGGGTTAGGGCCATACCCTATGAACCCAACTTAACCAATACCTTAGGTTTTTTTAACAGTAAATCCTGGCGACCATGTCGCTCCCAAATTATTGATTGATCCTTTGCTTCCAAGCAAATACCTAACTTCCCTTAACATGGCAAATTTTCCCAAGAAAGGTGAAATAACAGGATGACTACTCATCCTCTTGCAAGTTAAACTTGCGTAAGAACCTGCCAACCTCATTCCAAGGAATGGCAAAACTCTCTTGTGATCAAACCACAAGACCATGCGACATTGCAACTTGTTGCACAAGTGTCGCATCTATTCCATGGGATCATTTCACCCATTGAACGACGTTTTCTCGTCAAGGAATTATGATTAGACAGGAAGCAAGGCTTAGGGTGTCTTCTTACCCAACCCACTCCTAATTGCACTAGCCGGTCCTAGGGATTCCAACTCAATCTGAGTTTTAGCATTTGAACGAGCGATCCTTAGGGTAGAAACCCTAGATCGTTTCTTGCATGAGCGCCCAATTGTCCCTACATTCCATGAATGTGGGTAGGACCTTTGGTTATGAAGGTTTCGATTTGGCAACAAGTGCGAAACTAGGTCGAGTCCTTAACGTGCTAAACCCTAGTTAGCACTTGGGGTATTTATCGTATCGATTGAACCATCCTATGCAAATCCTATGCGGGTTAGGTGATTGAGATAATTTGATCTACTTGTCTTGCGACAAGGACGAATCATTCCTCGAGATGTTAACTTGATCTAAAGGAGAAAACTACTTGCAACATGTCATGATTCACGTAAGCACGCGATTCATTGCTTCTATGTACCACTAAATTTGCAATAACCCTAACATTTCTTGTTAAGATCAGAACGCATGATAAATTGCGGCATAACTTCCATTGATCCTACTAGGACTTGCATTCAAGACTCATGCCCACAATTCTTTTTCTAAGCTTGTAAAATTTCATACTTCAATAAACGATGCAGTCTTTCCCTAAATACAACTCTTGATGAATGAAATTTTTCATAAGACGAATGTGCAACAGGCACTCCTTTCCTAACTACAACGTAGTGAAATTCATGCTTAAAAAAACTAGAGTTAACCTATTCCAATTTACAATCACATGCCACACGCAAAGTCATAGAATCATTTTCACGCTCTTCTATTTCCTACGAGGTTAATGACTTTCCCTAATGAATCATTACAATGAAGATTTGTCTAAAAATGCGACATGTGATTAATCTTTTCATGCCTAGTCAAAGGTGCACTTTAATAATTTCAACCTTATAATGATAGGCAATAGGTGTTCTAGGCCGTCACTTTGACATGCACGACAAGGCAACATACTATTAAGGACGTTAAATGGATAGACAATTTCTTTATATGGAAAATACCAATGACCCAATTTCATGTCATGAACTAATTCTAATTATTGTTCAAATAGTCAATTTATTTCCAGTTGCATTTAACTTGATTAGGTTATTTTGAGCATGCATAGGGGCTTCCTAATCCATGAAGTTGTCGTGATTAATGCAATACTTTTGCGTGGAATCAAAATTAGTAAAAACCTGGACTTGTGGGCTCGGGGAGATATCCACATGAATATTAGGAGAAAAACCCCCCGCAGGAGCGACTTGCGACTTCTTGGGGGCCATCGTGGGCGTAATTAGGGACTTCCGGGTTGCCTTTGCCCTTATGCGATCGGTGAATTCTCTCGCCTTGGTACGCAGCCTCAACATCTTGCCCTTCTCCCTCATATGTTGGAGATACCTTCACGAAACTGCGGATCTTTAAAAGGCTAGGCTTGTGAGACTTGGGCTTATGGGATTTGGGTGTATGGGATTTGGAGCTTTGCTTGGGGAAATGGGGCTTTTACAAAGAAGCTTGCGAAAATGGAGTTTCACGAGAAGGCTCACAGAAATGGTGTTTTATGAGCCTCTTTTAGAACCCGGGTGGCCATGCAGAAATAGGGCTTAAAGACGCTGGGACTTTTCCCTCCCCCCGTGCGCAAGAAATCTTCCACCAAAATGGGTTCCCTCAGAACCCTGGGCTGGCTAGTGGGAATGGAATTTATAGATGGCTTGTGTGAAAGGGGCTTATAGAAGCCCCCTTAGAAGCTTCTAGGAAGCTTCTGACTAAAAGTCAGAATCGACGTGGAAAAGAGAGGAAATTGGGAGATTAACATAGGGGGAAAAAGAAAAAGAAAATCTTATGATTGGGCCGTCACGAAATGGCGACGGCCTGACATGGCGGAGCTGGCAGACTGGACTTGGCGGGATAGCCGGTGGCCTGCAGCGAGTATATCAGCGGCCTCCTTCTCTCACGGCATCGGCAGCAACTTCTTTCCCCAACTCCATGCAGTACGGCAGCTCTTCTTGTATAGTGGCCTCCTGCAGCAGTCTTTTTTCCCCCTCCTTCCTTCTTTTGAGCAGCACGGCGTCCTCTCAGTTTTTTTTTCCTCCCCACTAAGGGGGGTTTATATAGTCCAAGGGGGGAGAGGGGACCTCCACCACATGGGGTGTGCATGTAGCCCACGACTCCCTCAAGTAACCCACCTCTCCTACCTAGCCCATCCCCTTCCCTTCAGCCACGCATCGATTGGGGGATATTAGCAAAAAAAATTTACAATTAATTGAACATTATCCACCTAACCCCCCTCCCAAGAGGGTGTTTCCTCGTAGTTATGTGGATTTGAAGCCCCCTCAATAAATTATGATATGGCTAAAGTAATTATTAGTAAGATGAAACATAAGAACTTGAAACCTACGGGCTCAGTTTGCCAATGCAGAGGTCTCGATTTCTTGCATACGGGTTACAGTTTAAACTGCCGGCAATTTCAATAGGGAAGATAACCTTTGCATGAGTTTTACGCGGTGTGCGGGAAGTCGGGTTTAGTAATATTTTTAAGCGGAAATATTACATCTATTTTGAGAGTATCTATTTTAATCCAAGCTTTCTTTACACTTATGGATATGAAAAATCATTGTTTTGACCTCAATCGACTCATCCATGGATTCATTTTTTGTAAGAAGCTGGGAAGAATACGGATTTAGTGTGCAAATAATATTGATGTTATGCCATGTCACACTGACATTGGTAAAAAATGAGAGGACATATAGTCTTTCTTATCTTTTTGACACATTAATACATTACTGTCCTTCTCTCCCATCTTGCTCACAACTTCTATGGATTCTTCCTCTTTCATGTCTTTCTCTCTCCTTGTCACTCTATTTCTCTCTCTTACTGCAGTATTTCTCTCTCTTCTGCACTCTTTTTCTCTCCTGTTTCTCTCTCTCCAGTCCACTTATTAAGTGTTATCAGAGCATTGGTCTTTGATCCATTTTTCTTTCTATTTTCAGTCCTATTGTTTCCATCAAAAATATAAAAGAGGAGGACATGTAATCTTTCTTATCTTTTTGACACATTAATACATTACTGTGCTTCTCTCCCATCTTGCTCTAGTCTTTCTCTCTCCTTGTCACTCTCTTTCTCTCTCTTCCTGCAGTCTTTCTCTCTCTTTTGCACTCTCTTTCTGTCCTCTTTCTCTCTCTCTAGTCCACTTCTTGACATTTTTGTAGGAATAGAATAGTCACTAAGACCACTTCACATACATTAATTAGGCTATACTTCTTTTGTAGAATTTTCCTCTTTTCGACATAAAAAGCTAAACTTTTATGTTTTCCATACCAACTTCTCATCTCATTAAATGTAATGCCTCTTCTCACAATGATCTCAAGTGTTGTGATACCCTTGCCACTCGTAAAAGTAGCGAACAAAAACATAGCTTTTAACCTCTAGATCCAATGTGGTTCTTTGCTCATTTGGTTGTGCACATATGTAATATATCTAAACAATTTTAAAATTTGACAAATCACAATTTGATCCTATAAATGTCTGCCAGCATTGAATGCCATGAATGGCTTCAATCAAAGTCTCATTTATTATACATATCCCTAAATATGGAGCCTCAACCCAATACTACTCTAGCTTTCATATATATAAAACCTATTCCATTCTTCACAGGCCTCTTGAATCACTAAAATTTTTATACACATCATCTTGTGATTTTATGAACTACATCTATATTTTCTAATATGATTATGAGAAAAATCGGCAAGCCAATGAGCTTGGTGATAATTTACCTTGGACCTAATTTACTTCACCCTTTCACTGTGCTAGGGAAAGTTGTAAGGAAATGTTTCGGGGATCTCTAAGGATCCACAGATGAAAAAATATGATACTTATTGAACACAAAGGAATGAACAAACTAGTTTTTTATCCTAAGATAGTTGGGATTCTAGGAAGATATTAATACCACGTGAGTGTAAGGGAGAGGGGTTATTTAAGGGAAGGAAGGTAAATTTTATAAGGTAAGGTCCCATAAATAGAGGGTAGATAAGGGGTATTTCATATATTCCTTACACGCACGTGACATCTCCTTATTACTACTAGTGAATCCCCCATGATTATTATGTAGGATGCTTTTTTTGCATTGCCTTTTAGGGCACATTCTTATGTAATGGTACAATCACAAGGTTGTACATGTCCCAAAAACGTTATCCATTGTTAACTTTAGTTAACTGGTCCAGGTAGCCTTGAAACGGGTAGAGATCTTGATTTTTGAGAAAGAAGAGTTTGGTTTTTAAAAAGTAAAGAAAAATCGTATTCTCTCTCTCTCTCTCATATAGAAAAAGGGCAATGCTCTTGTATACAATAGTCTGTCCTCGTTTTTTCTTAAGATAGGATTTTAATTTTTTTAAAATTGATTAGCACAATTTTTACTTGGAATCATGATAATCATGATTCAAGATTTAAACTTTGATTTTGATGCAAGATCTAAGGGTTTGAGATACTTAAACAACTCCTTTTGTAAGGCATACTTCTTGAACTTGGCCTTCTCTTTTGTGGTCTGATCCTTTTCTAGAAAGATAACCATATTCACTTCTAGGTAATAAAATCTTTGGGCACTTCAATAGCCATTGCCCCTAAAGTGGTATTACAAAGTATTGAGATGAGGCTTATAAGACGCTCTTGCCTTGTAAGGTCCTCAATTACTAGAGCGTTCAGGGAGGCTTTCCAAACTAAGAACATTAGCGACCTCATTCTCTTTGGAAGGGTGTTATTGAAACTTGAGAAAAAAAGTCTTATGACTTTGAGTAGCTTTCTTTGCCTCATACTGAGATCTAGTTGAATGAAGATCCATTTTAGGCTTTTGTGATCAATAATGAGGGTGAATTTTGTTGAGAAATAACAAATGATTTATGCTCCAGGAAGAGATGTCCTGAATCCCATATGGACAGTGAGGATAGTGAGAAAGTGGGAAGCTATAAAGACATGTACTTGGTTCACTTTTCATTGCAATGCTATTGTACTTTGTACTAAGATTCTATAAATCTATCCACTCAAGATTGTGTTTATGAGTCCAAGCTAATCTATCTTGGAACCTAATTCACTTAAGTGAAAGTCTGTGTCTAGTCATCAGTCTTCATGTCTCTTGCTTAAAAGTCCAAGCTCCCATAGCTAAATTGTGTTCAAGATCCATGTTTCTCAACATGGTATCAGAGCCATTGTGTGCTCAGTTTAGCTCTTCCCCCTACTTCTCAAGCTTCTCATAGCTCAACTCCAGCTAGGGACAAGTGGTTGAGTTCATCTCCTACTTTATTTTCACACACCTCTTCTTGGCTACCATCGCTAGACTGCACCTACCTTGAATGGAGCACTTAGATCTCATCAAACAGATGATTGCAGCTCAAGGTGTATTCTGCGAAGCTCTTCCTCTGCTCCTACCGTAGCTCCCTCTCACATAAAAGTGTGATATTCTCCACCCTGGATTCTGAAATTAAGAAAAATCAACATCGATGTCTCTGTTATGCCCTACTATAGTCATACTATCTACGTGATGTGTGGAGGCTATGATTTGTCCTGCCTATATGGGGCTTTCAAATCCTATACTATAGGCGATTCTCCATCCAATTCTTGGCCTAAATGGCTGTGCCTAGCTCCTGCTACAAGAAAAAAATTAGGGCTATCAAAAACCCTAAACAATGGAATCCATAGCTAGGAACTTAAAAAACTTGACAACCTTGTCTTTTCTCACTACCATCACCAATGGTGACCTTGATCACATTGACATTATCTCTAAAGCCTATTGCAGATCTAGAAGTGTCCAAGGAAGCTCCAAGATTACCTAGCAACTTTGAGACAAATATCAAGATCTTCAAGATATAGTACCTATTGATACTAGAATAGTGCTTCTTGGCACTTGAGTTTTTCAACTTACTCAAAAGTAACTCACCTTCTTATTCCTATTTCAAAGAATATTCTCAAGTTGTGTGATGACTTAAAGTCACATTGATCAAATCCCTTGTAAAAGGATAGACACTGGCCGAGAATTCTCATGGTAAGACCTCCTTCTAAAATGACTGAACTTGAACAGATAGCAAAGTTTAATGGTGAAGGCTTTCATGCCTAGAAGGAGAAAACCATGTACCATCTCCTGAGAAAAAACCTCTTGGATCTCTTTGAGGAAAATGATGCAGATGACAAGGAAGAAGATGCTATAGAAGACCAACCTAAAACAAAGGCATGGAAAAAGATGAACAACAAAGCTCTAGGTATTATTGCATGCGATTTACCCCATGATGTATTAAATCATATTTCTGGCATCAGGGATGCAAAGAAGGCATGGGAAGAACTTGACAGGATCTTTGTACACAAGCAAAGAACTCAAAAGTGAAATTACTCATGTAGTTTTATAAGTTGAATGTTAAAAAGAGTTCATCTATGACTATACACATCAATAATTTCAAGAGCCTTAAAACTCAGGTAGCAAATCTAAAAAATAACATTGATGAAGATGAGGCAATAGCACTCCCAGTGTAAATCACGAACTATATGAAAACCTTGTTTCAACACTAAGTAATGTTTCCAATCTCTCACTTAAAGATATTGAGAACTCTCTTCTTGACGAAGAGAACAAACAGAAGAACAAGAATACAAAAGATGGTATTCCATCATCTAGGGAAAATCTCTTATACACCAAAGGAGTTGCTAGACCCAAAGGAAGAGATTGAGGATTCAACACGGATAACAAAAGTGGAATGACATGTCATTATTGTGGTAAGCTTGGCCATATTTCTAGTGAATGTTTTCACAAGAAAATAGCACAAAAGATGCAAAATGACCACCACCAAAGTCAATTCATGAATGAAGAAGAAGATGCTTCTGCTACCATCAACAACGTTAACTTGACTAGGCTGCCTATGAGCTAGTCTCCCATGCCATGTTATCATGTAGGGGGAAAAGCCAACAAGTGTAGAGACTCATCATTTGAGGGGGGGTGTTGAGAAATAACAAATGATGTATGCTCCAAGAAGAGATTTCCTAAATCCCATATGTACAGTGAGAAAAGTGGAGAAGTTGGAAAGCTATAAAGACATATACTTGGTTCACTTTTCAATGCAATGCTACTATACTTTGTACTAAGAGTTTGTTACTCTATCCACTCAAGATTGTGTTTATGAGTCCAAGCTAATATATATTGGAACCTAATTCACTTGAGTAAAAGTCTGTGTATAGTCATTACTCTTCACATCTCTTGCTTATGAGGTCAAGCTTCCATAGCTAAAGTGTGTTCAAGATCCATGTTTCTCAAAAAATTTATGACCAAATAGATAATGGTGTCAAATCTTGAGAGCATGAATAATTTTTCTAAAATCTCTAAATCATGCACACTACAACAAAAACGAGGCATAGACACGCATGTTAGACGCGCAAAGTCGGGCGCGTCTATCACAGCGTCTATAACTGCGTGTAAACGTGCATGTAAATAGACGCGAATTTTGTGTCTATATATCCGCGCAAATAGACGCTAATATAGACGAGCCAGCAGACGCACAATTATTTAACCACCTAAAATTACCAATTCACATAATTAAAAAACCAAAGTTAATAATTATTTAACCACCTGAAATTGATTCTTGAGCATGCACATGTGGGCATGATAAAAACCATAGAATTAAGAATATACATTGAATCATTGAATTAAAAAAATAGAGTTAATAATTACTTTTTCATTGCTCTCTAATGAATGGCAGTTCCTCTAGTTGACAAGCCTGATATAAGTAATTAGCGGCAAGCGATGGAAACCTTACAATTAGTAGCAAGCATTGCAATATGTATCTCGTAATTTCTCTACGTACTTGAAGATGATAAAAGATACTTCCTTTTTATTATGGAAAATTCAATTTAGCTTTAAAATTGACTATTGATTCTTGAGTATGCACGTGTGCGCATGATAAAAACCATAGAATTAGGAATACACATTGAATCAATAAGCAAATGAAGTATTTACAGTGAATGATCCATCTCATCTTCAATGAGATCAGCCCTTGCTAAACTATCTACTTCTAGGTCTATGTTACCAAGAGGTAACGAAACAAATAAGTCTATCCCACTATCAGATGTGTTGCTATATTTCTCAATAACTTCATCAATATCATCGACAATCACATTATTGTCTTCTTCTGCATTTCCTTGAACATCCTCGCGAGGTTCATCTTGTACTATATCACGCATATCATCCATTATGGTGTCATCATGCACATCATCATTAATTGTTGGATTGTCATCTGCTATCTCCATGTCGGTAATATTACCATATATTGGTTTTGAACGATTAGATATAGGGATGACATACCACCATCAGTTATTGTTTACCATTGGATGATACACAACCTGTATTTGAAAAACAAAAGCAAAAAACTTAAGTACTTATTATATTGTGTATATGTATACACATATTAAAAAATTAGCCTTTGCATATATACCTGCTCGCATTGTTGAGGTAGTACTAATGTGTCATTCTTGTTTTGGTGAAATTTTGTAGAGTCAATGATTACAAAACCACTTGGATGACGTCTGATTGTGCAATGCTCACCATTTGTTACCACTTCTTTAAACCACTTCACATCCAATACATATATAAAGAATCGTCTGAAGTCAAGCTTCAGAATATCTTGGATCAAGCCACAATAACCTTCCATGGTACCATTGGCATCCTCGAAGTGAGCAAGGACATCACAATCTTGGGTATTTCTCTTTTCATCTATACGTTGAGTTCGAAGATGTTTACCCTCACACCAAAGTGCATTGAATAATGTGCACTAGTAGTAAAAGATAAAAGATCAAACATGTCAATTATTTATATAAAATAAAACTTATAGAAACAAATTAATTGATACTATGTCTCACCTTTGATAAGAAACCTCGTGCGTATTCCCACTCTTCTTGAGATATATTAATTTCCTCCTATTTTTCCATTCTCTCCATTTCCTCATGTAACCAATCTATATCAATATGACGTGGGAGCGCATTTAGATGATTTGGAAATGAGACATTACGTCCATATCTAGTTTGAAATTCTTATCTTTCGCTTTTTCTTCTTGCCCTTGCTTCATTATATAGTGTCACCCATTTGCTCATTACATCACTATTGAGCACACAAAAACTATTTAACTTACGAAGTTCTTCTTTTGTTAGCACTTTACTCATTCCTTTTCCTTGAGGTACTATAGAGGTCATCCTCAATTCTTCATCATCTTTCTATAGTCGTGGTTGAGAGGGATCGACTTTAGCAAGATATTCAAAGATATAAACAAGGGATGATTGCACTAACCAACCCTCAGCCATGCTTTCCTCAGGCCGTGCTTTTTGCCTCACAAAATCTTTCAAGGTTTTCATGAAGCGTTCAAGAAAAAACATCCACCTTACATGAACTGCCCCATAAAGTGCGATCTCATCAATCAAATGTACAAGTAAATGTAATTGAGTAGTCAAAATGGATCGAGGAAAAATTTCCTCCACCAAACAAACCACCTCAACAGATAATACTCGAGCATCTTGCAATGTGTTTGGATCAATTTCCTTCGAGCTCACGTATCTGTCAAGATGTATTTGAGAATTGTTTATTTTTGTGTAGAAATTCAAAGATATATAATGAAAAAATACAATGTATACACACCTCACAAGCTCTCCCATCTTGTAAATGATATCACGTACATCTTTGGATACACAATGGGATATGCTAGTAAGAAGTACGAACTGAATGTAAACAATATTTATAGATCAAATGATTAGTTGAGGAAAAAGTCATCATACCCCAAAGTTTACACATAGTTACTCCACTAATTACTATATTCATGGTTAGAGATACCCTTACTTGAATCATTTTGTGCCAATCATGGGACTTCAAACCAGATAGTTGCTCCACACCTCTTTTCTTTTTCTTTATGAAGGATCCCTTGAGACATCTCATACATCCTGTGGGTGTTTGAAAGCTAGATATTTGTTCCTTCACTATTTTTTCCTCGTTCTTTGACAACATCCAAGGTGCATGGGGTAGCTCAATCTTTCCGCTGGGTCCAATGCGTGGCCAGGCTCGTCTCATGCGACCAATGTTACGTAAATCCTCCCTTACATTAACTGAATCACGAGCCCCTATCAAGTGATCCCATAATGTAGATACAACATTTTTGAATATGTGCATGGGGTCCAACAGGTGATTGATCTTGAGTTCAGTCCAGTATGGTAGACAAAAAAATATAGAGAACCTAACAAACAAACAATATATTATGTAAACAATTCATCATGCTAAATACTTTAAAGTCAATCGAGAGAAATGCACTTCTTATCGACTCATGCCGAGTGGAGGGTGGCTATCGGCATTAATCCATCTCTCCTTCCAATCTCGAATGGTTAGAGATTGTGGAGTCACTCCATTAGTAGGGAGAACATATTTGGGATGGTCAATAGGAAGAAATCGATGATGATTGTCATAGATAACCTTCTTTAAATGTGTCGGCCTAGAGGAAACTAGAGAGGGACCGCAAATAGGACATGCATGATATCCTGACGTGGTTAAACCTGGAAAAAACAAGTGAATTAATAAAATGCAATTGATTCAAGTCTTGAATTTCAAATATAGAGTTATATACATGTACCTGAATACTCTCCGTATCTTGGAAAGTCATGCATGGTCCACAACAACATGGCCTTCAATGTGAAATCTCTAGAGGATGCAGATGCACTTGTATCTTGCACCTCAATACCTTCCCATAACATTTCTAACTCTTCAATCAAAGGCTCTAAGTAAATGTCCATGTTTTTTACCTTGTGCTTTCCAGGAATCAGAAGGGACAACATCACACGTCCCTTTTTAATTTCCATGGATGGAGGAATATTATAGTTCACCAATACCACTGGCCATACACTGTATGATGTGCTTTTGATGCCAAATGGATTGATTCCATCCATACCTAAACCAAATCTCAAATTTCTTGGCTCTTCTTTGAAAATGGGCCACAAATTATCTATATGTTGCCATGTCGATGTGTCTGCAGGGATCCTCCATTTTCCATTACTTGAACGATGACTAGCATGCCATGACATGAGCTTTCCAATAGACTTACACTTGAACATAAGTTTTATATGTGGAACAATCGAAAAATGTCGCAAAACCTTAGGAGACACATCCATTGACTTCATCTCCACTTCGTATCTTGATTCGCCACAAATAGGACACTCTCGTGCGAACTCATGAATCCCACGAAATAAGACACAATCATTGACACATGCATGGATCTTGACATAATCGAGGCCTCCTAGAGATGTCAAATAATGTCTTGCTTGCTCTCTCTTAGTTGGCAGTTTGTTTCCTTTTGGAAGCATTTGTGATAATAACCTACATATATTTTTAAAAGTGAGTTAAAAAACCACCAACATATATTTCTGTCTGATTTCAAAATAGAACAATTAATATTATGATTCATAAGCCAAACTGAATTGATACCTACTTCAATAACGCATCCAAACTAACATTACTCCATCCATAAATTGTTTTTAAGTTAAGTATCTCGAGGGACGCACGAAAAATGGAGTACGTACAACCTTCATACAACGGAGTAGATGATGCTACATATAGTGGATCATCTGGCTTCATAGAGTGACCTTCTCCCTGAACTGGTTGCGAAAATAGATGGTGTACCATGTTGTCCAAAATCTCATCCTCTACGACTTGATGGGGCATTTCATGAGGACTACTATCATGGTCGTCAGTCTCTACTCTTCTTGAAGACTCTGCCTCCTCGTGTCGACGTTTTGCAGCCTCTCGACGCCCGGGAGGGAGCATCTGAGGATGTGGCACCGTATCCTGCTCAACCACAAAAGGGAGTTTCATGTATGTTGATATATAATTCCCGTAACATAGACATGCAATCTTAGTGGTAAAAAAATGCAATGAATACCGGTGATTTTTCTCGGTTCCATTCTCCATACAAGCTGAGGTGTGACATTGCAATTCGACATGCTCAAAAAATACACCCTTCACAATGATCACACATGCATTTAATTTTTCGTCGTAGCCATGTATCTCGATTATGAAGACGCAATGTTTCATCCTCACTTGAGGATATACTTATTGACTCATCAACTTGCACCGCACTAGGTGATGAGGACGCCGACATGATTAAACCTAATTCATGACAATATCAAAATATTTGTCATTCATATGTTTACATAAGATCTCAATTTTAAATATACAAAAATCATCATAAATACATTAAAACTTATGATAAGAATTCACTATCAAAACTTATCTTAAAAACAAAAAATTATGATAAAGCCCAAATGCGCGTCTATATCCACGTTTACCTATGCGTCTATATTGGTGTCTATATTCA